>NC_133167.1:52957166-53267500 GCF_040802235.1 Manis javanica
CCTAAAATGAATGCATTGCATTCTATTTCCTCCTTTAGTTCTGTTAGTATTTGTTTCACATATACTGGTGCTCCTCTGTTGGGTGCATATATATTTATAATGGTTATATCCTCTTGTTGGACTGAGCCCTTTATCATTATGTAATGTCCTTCTTTATCTCTTGTTACTTTGTTTGTTTTGAAGTCTATTTTGTCTGATACTAGTACTGCAACACCTACTTTTTTCTCCCTATTGTTTGCATGAAATATCTTTTTCCATCCCTTGACTTTTAGTCTGTGCATGTCTTTGGGTTTGAGGTGAGTCTCTTGTAAGCAGCATATAGACGGGTCTTGTTTTTATATCCATTCAGTGACTCTATGTCTTTTGATCAGTGCATTCAGTCCATTGACATTGAGGGTGATTATCGATAGGTATTTACTTACTACAATTTCAGGCTTTAGATTCATGGTTACCAAAGGTTCCAGGTTACTTTCCTTACTATCTAAGAGTCTAACTTAACTCACTTAGTATGCTGTTACAAACACAATCTAAGGGTTCTTTTCTATTTCTCCTCCTTTTTCTTCCTCCTTCATTCTTTATATATTAGGTATCAAATTCTGTACTTTTTGTCTATCCCTTGATTGACTTTGGGGAAAGTCAATTTAATTTTGCATTTGTTTTGCAATCAGCTGCTCCACCCTCCCTACCGTGGTTTTACTACCTCTGGTGACAGCTATCCAACCCTAGGAACACTTCCATCTATAGCAGTCCCTCCAAAATAGACTGCAGAGATGGTTTGTGGGAGGTAAACTCTCTCAGCTTTTGTTTATCTGGAAATTGTTTAATCCCTCCTTCAAATTTAGACAGTTATTTTTTTATCTTAATTTTGGTGGTAACCATACAACTATGTAAGTTCGTCAAAACTTGGACAATCATACACTAAAATTTGTAGATTTTACTGTATGTAAATAATACCTGAAAATGGAAATAAGAAAATTAAGTGATATTTATAAGGTATAACATTTTCTTACATATTTTATGTTCAATGTTTTTAAATTGAATGCTGATTTTATGTAATAAAAACATTCATGACATAATTCAGAGTCATAGTCTAAGTTTTGGCTTTGACAGATTTTACTGTGTTGCCATGATGCAGTCCGTCTCAGGGAGCCGACTGAGTTTTCAGAATGTCAGTACAAGACAGACTTAATGGCAAAGGGGCTTGGAGAGAATGGAGCAAAGTGGTCCTCTACTCCTACAGAGGGGATCCTAAACCTGCTGCTGAGTGAGCAGTTCACTTTCAGCTAACTTCCTTGGGCGTCTATGGATTTAAAGAGTTGCTGCTTTTTTCCTCTTAACCCCTTAATATTTTAAACCTTCTTATGATGGTGAAATCAACAAAGAGTAACTGAATAAATGTTTATACATATGTGCTGCCTTCAACATAAGAATAGTGCAACTAGTGAACTAGGTCATGTTAGAGAATATGGTGCCTATAGGCGTAGCAATGGCCAGAGGGAGAAACATATAGAATATATGATGATGTGCTCTGACATCTGATATTTTCAAGATGAAAATATTGTTTCCAACTGTACAGGGCTTTCATTTTGTATTTTTAGATTAAAATAATAATATAACTTTATTGAGGAAAAGTGAACTTTATATTTATTTCATTACCTATTCACTATTCTCATCTGAGCAAATCTTAAAAGAATTTCAAAATTGAAAGAGATCTTAACCAAATAACTCTTGCCTGTTGAGGAATCTGAGATTGAGAGAAAATAAGTTTGCAAAGATGCAAATAGTTAATTACAGAATTGGTACTAAAATTCACCAGATTCTTTAAGAGTTTTAAACTATAGTTTAAAAAACTAATACTAGTTACCCTAACATAGAGAAGGAAATGGATAGGATGGGAATAGTTTAAAATACCTTTTTATTAAACTCATAATTTATTTAAGCAGATAATTTAAGGTCATGTTTATAGAACTAATAAAGATAAATTCGATGCAGTGTATAAAATGAAGGATAAGAAAAGTGATTAAGGAAACACAAGATATGGTTTTTGTTATCCAAATTAATGACCACTTTTCTAAACATTTCACCTTTTTTAATGTTACTACAGTAGTTGAAAATACATAGGATGCATTATAGAACACTGTGTCTAACTTTGAATTTTACATAACATTAGTGTAGATACCTTCAAGTCAAGCACACTAGTGTCCTTCCAGAAAGGTCCTTGGAGAATTGATAATAGAACAAAGTAACCAAGTTTATTTCTAAATGATTCATGTAATTAAAGTTTAACATAATTGGACATGAATTGTTATTGGAGTTTCATTTCTGTATTCTGGAGTACACATGATGGGAACCATTAGTAGTAAAGCATCTCCCTCAAGGATGTAAATGCCTTTGACATTGCTGGATGATTTTGTCATGGAGGGAATGGGCACCATCTGTCTCTGCTTAGTTGTGTTGAGAATGTTGACCTGACAGCACACAGGGAAACTGGAGAAGTCTGAAGGAGTATCTCCATTCCTTTTTAACCTAGTAATAAGTTATCTGAAGTATTGCAAAGCTGTATGAGTTTGTGTCTGTGAAATGAAGACAGCAGAATTATTATCAGTTTGCAAAAGATTAATTATGTGAGTTTAGAAAGAGAAGGACTTACACAGAAGCTATCTGGGTTCAGACCAAATAACCTTTCCCAGCTGTCATCCAGGAGGAAAGGGGAGAGACAGAGATTCTCTATTTGCCAAGGATTTAATTGAGACTGCAGAGTTAGAGAACCAGGTGAGAGAACACATGTAAGTGTGAAAAGAGGCTACACTGTTGAGGGTGCTGTATGATTAGATTAGAAAAACGTTGTACTTAATTCCCAACAAACTTGGGAGGATAGGTTTGTAATCATAATTCTCCTTTCCTTTTAGTCTATTTATAGTAAAAAAACAGAAGAGAAGCAGTCACAGATGTCAGGCAATTGCAAAGGTTTTATTTCCTCTGACCCACATGTCTAATTTTATAAGTAGTCAGTTATCTCCACTTATATTACATATGTGTAGCTAATTAACTCATCATATTCTCCTTGAAACATTCTCTTCCTCCTCCTTCTCCTGTGCTCTCACTTTCTATTAATGGAAATAGCATCACTTCAGTTCCAAAGCTTGGAAACATTTTAGCTCCCCCCAGCACCATCAGTTGCTTGGTGACTGATTCTACTTCCAGAATCTCTCCCTTATTTGATCCCTTCTTTTTGTTTTCAGTATTGCAATGCAATTGAAACCTTCCTTTCTTATGCTGTGTTTATTCTCCAAATACTCCACTATCTGGGCTCCCTATCCCCAATCTTCCCTCTAAAACCTGATTTAGGATGCATTTTCCTACAACACAATTCTAGTCATATTTCTGTAATATAAGATCTTTGGTCACCCTAAACTATCTATTGAATAAAGTCCAAATGCAAGTAGGCAATCATCATTTCCAATGCAATAACCCTGTATTTCCTCCATTCTCCTCCATGTTCCCTGCCCCATTTCTTTACCTCTGTACCTTATTTATGAGGTTTCCTCTGCCTGGGATGCCCACTCACTTTCCACTTAACCTTTAATATCTAGATACAATTTTGTATCCTATACAGAACTTTCTTGGATAATACAGCTTTTTTTTTCTATATGAATATTCCAGAATAGGGCTGAAAGTTACCCACCTAAGAATATTATGAGGACTAGATGTGGAAATCACAGAATCATTGGCCAACATATGTATCTTTACAGTTTAGACTACCATGTTAAAAAGAATGACAGATGGCTACTACAATTCCCTACCTTAAGATACCTTCTAAGGAAGGCCCTGGAAAATAAAGATTGGGGTGCCTTCTCCCCACATCTGGAAGTTTAGTTGAATCTATAATGAAAAGAACCACTGTTGAACATTGAGGCACAAAAAAAAATATGAACAAGAGGAACATGTGCTTAAAGGGAAAAAAATGCTTGAATAATCCACTCAATTTCTTTGAAAGGATAGATAGGAGTGAAAGAGATGTGGGACCCACTGGGTATCACTGTTGGACTTTCATGGCAGGGGAATGTCTGTTTCTTCTCCATCCCGATGTTCCCTAACAATCACACAAGGTTCCCCACAGTTCTCTAAGAAAGCCATGCCCTTTCTTACTGCCACGGCTGCTCATCTTCTTCTTGGTTCTTTGGGCTGTATTAAATGTCACCTCTTTTTTTAAGAATACTTTCTTCCAACAGAGGAATAAATCCACTTCCATCTTCAATTTCCAGGCATTTGTGTCCTATTTCAATTATGATATCCCTCACAATGCTGGCCTAATTACTTTTCTTACAGTATACTTCTACTTACAGATAAGCCCCTGGATTGGAGGAACAGAGTTATTATTCATTCTTGGTATCACTAAAATCTAGTCAAGTTGCTTAATACACAGCAAATATTAAACAAATATTGGATAAATGAATGAATGAATGAAGATATGACAGAGACTACTAACCCCAAGTTTCAAAAGGAAATGAGGCTCAGAATTTAAATTACTTGCACCTGTTCAGTCAACTTATCAGTAAAAGAACTAAGATTTAGACACAAGCTTTCTTACTCGAAGGCCAACAGTTATTTTCCAAACAGACTGACTCACATAAACTTGTTTGCCAAATCCTTGAATATTCAAACCAGGTGACTACTCTTGGAGCTTTAACTATCTAGGTTTTTAAAAGGCAAGAGACATACTTCTTTACAGAGGCTGAATGGTAATAGGCCTTTAAAATAAATAGCTCCACATGGCACATTCACAAAAGATTATTAAGGCAAGGCAAAATATATTAAAACAATTCTTAACTTTGAGAAAGCCAGACTCCTCTCCACATGTCTGCCCTTTATTTGACTGAGACAAACAATTGGACTCGATGAATCTGGGTCTGAACCAATATTTGATTCCAACAGATTTCAGCATGATAAAAAAATATGCATGCCCCCTTGATGTTTGTGGTATTGAGGATATTAACTGATTAATGCAGCCTGCTAACTATACCAATTTATTATTTTAGTCAGGCAAAAGAACTATGCAACTAGGTTTCAAAACAAATGGATTGTTTCAGGTTACTTGAGATTTTTTAAGTGCTTATAAGAAGGGTCATAGCAGCCAAATCTTATGCCCATATTGTTAACTGATTAGCCATGTATCCTATTTCTTAACTGATTCCAGCTGGGTCTATAAATTCAGCCATTGAAAAATTCCAAGAAACATTTACACCTACCAACACTATCCTTCTCCATGGCAGGACTATTGGCAGAGATAAGAAAAATTGTTATTCTGCTGTACTAGTACTGAGATAAAACATCCTAAGCTTAACACAGGTAGAAGAGAGCATTTACAAAGGAACCATTCTGCCCCATTTGTAAATACATGCTTTCTTTTGTCGTTGGATTATTTTTTCTACCCAAACATATGACACTGGCTACTTTGCAAATGCGTTCAGACTCTGTGGCTCATTGGTGTGGTGCATCATAGTCACATGTGTGTTTTTGCCTTATGTTCTCCTTATGCACTCTTTTTCTGTACTAATATTACAGAAACATTATGCAATTTGCTGTCATTTTATGCAGAACTGTTGCAGTGTGATGTCATTTTGGTCAAAATTAGATTGAACAAATTCAGAAACCCTAACCTGAGATCATTCAATTTCCCGAATTACTAGATTTACATATTAATAACTCCTAGGGTATTTTTCTTTTCACCAGCTCTAATTGCAACCAGAATTTATGGCTTGGGATCTTTCAAAATCCAAATGCAATGGCCAAGTGCTTAAAGCCTGGAGCCTTGCCACACTGCCGGAGGGATCCTCTGTGGACACCAATCGGAAAGGTTGGGGTTTTGCATTTTATTCTCTTTTCCCCCACGGGATGGTGCTCACTACAGTTTAATATATATTCACATACTTCCAACAAACCCAGTTGCCAAATGACAGCAACAAGAGTATTTACGGCCCACCGCTTCAAAGTTAGTTCACTTTTCTATCACATTCATCTTGATCATGATATACACGTAAAATTCAAGAAATCAGAAATGTTTTCCTTGGATTCATTTTGGCAATTTCCATAGTATCTATGAATTGGAAAAGAAGAAGTGTGAAGTCTGGTTATGTCTGCGTGTCCTTTCTGAACTATGAGTTTTGGATCTCCTACCTCCTTTGAGGTAATAGGATCTCCTGCAAAGGGAATGAGTTAGTAAAGAAGATTCTGATTCACTCCAAATATGCTTATCCTCCTTGCAGCTGGGAAAAGCAAGCATTCTTTGGTGGCATATCTCTCAACCCACTAAACAGAGTTTATATTTGCATGCACATGCTTAACAGTCAATTAAAGAGCCATTGGGAAGGCTGTACTACTTTGGATTTAAATTCAAAACACTCTTGGCCTTATTTAACAGCAGAACAAAGGGCAGTACATTTCTTATTGAAGATTCCTTTTCAATGATGTTCTCTGCAATGGAGTTTGCATGGACAGTGGTGAATCTGAAACCAGGGACGAAAATCTTTAACCAGAATACAGCTGACAGAGGAGCAGGGCCAAGATGGAGAGGCTGAAGTAGGAATTGTGTTCCCCCAAATGTTTCCTATATTAAATTTAGTTCTAAAAATATTGTGAATGACTACTCTGTGCAATGCAAAATCAAAGTTGCTTCAGGGAATGCCCAGATGTAAAATCAATTCCTGTGTTTTTATGGTAAGAAGGAAGGCTAAGACAAGTTCACAAACAAAATACAAAGTGGCAAGTGAGATCTGCATGGGTGAGAAACAAACAATTGCTGTGGAGTTCAGACATGAGAGAGATCACCTTCATTTGGAGAGACAAGAAAAGGCTTTGTGGAATACATTCGTGTACGATGGATTACAGAGAGAGGAAGATTTGGGTAGGTTGAGGGAGGAAAAAGAGGAAGAGAAACAAGATCAACAAATGACCTGGAGTTCAGAGGCATGGGGCAATCTAGGGAATATTACATAATTTGAATGCACTGGTAACTTAACATACAAGAGACAGAAGGGAACTACTTGGGGTCACATGGGAGAGAGCCCTGAAAGCTCTGCAGGACTTTTTACTGTTTCTGTTTACAGTCCTCAAAGACATCTTCAGGGGGGAATTGATTCCTGTTTATTTTGCTGTTAAATAAGAGCAAGGAATTTAGAATCAAACCACAATTTTAAGCTATACTCATTGGAAGAGCTTATTAATATTATTAATATTAAGTTAATTAAGTTAATTTAATATTAAATTAATCTGGCAAGATAGCTTTGGGGGGGTGAATCAGCAGTTAATTAAGAATTGCAGTAGTAATATAGGTAGGGGATAATCTGGGTTCCAAATTGATCCCCTTCTCTATTTGGCAATAATGACAGTAATAGTAGTAATTATAACAACTGTGCATTTGAGTCAGTACTTACTATGTGAGAAGTGCTTTACTTGGGTCATTTTATTCAGTTCTTACCCCTGCCCTATAAGGTGGATACTCATTATTACTTTACAGATGAACTGACACCCCAGATCTTCGTAAGATACCTAAGAAGCCAGGTCAATCTGACCAGACAGCGTGTGCTTGACTGCTGCTCTCTCCTGCCTTCCATTTGGACACCAGGCAGTTCTTTCCCCAGTGTTGGTAGCTGTGCAAGCACTTTTGTCCAAAGAGAGTCTTAGAAGGGCCTCACTAACCCACCTCCTCACACACAAGCACCTTGGCTCTTGGCAAAGCCTGTGTTGTGTTACTCGCCCTCCAGGTCTCCATGTCTGAGACGACCTGAGAGAGGGAGCTGCACACTGGAATGGGCACGGCGTGGGCTCTGGGTCCAGCTGCTGCCCCTGCCAAGTACCCCGTGTGGACTGTGGGCCAATTGCCTTCTACTCCTTGGTGCACTTCACTGATAAAATAGGCTTATAAGGGCACTACCCTCACAGGTTTGTTCTGAGGAATAAATGAGGTAATACATGTGAAAACTCAAAAACTTTATCTGGCAAATATCTAGTACTCAATAAATGTTCATTGTTTTCAACCAAACACTAGACTCATTCTTACACTTCCCCTTTAGGTGCTACAAAAAGGGAATTAGAGCAAGAACATAAGGCACACTGATTCTTCGTTTGGGGACACCTTAGTGCTCACACATATAACCCTCTCTCTGTGTCTGCGACTCTTCTTTATTCCTATGCAGGTGAGCTAGTCCCCAAGAGGGTTGACTGCCCAGGATATGCATGAAAAGTCAAAGGCAAACATCTAAAAAAATATGAGTCTTTTTCATTCCTCGGGCCAGGAGATCGTAAATCATTTACAGAATACAAAATAAAGTTCAGTCCTATATATAGAAGACAAGGAACATAATTGTCTTTTAAAAGCCACCCTTGCATCATGGAAAACTTTCATCCATTCTTTTTAAAAGGGCAGAACTATTGTTTTTCGCAGATGCTCAGCTTTCTGAAAACCAGTTAAGAAGCACATGTTGATGTTGGCAAAGTAAAGAAATGAACAGGGAAGGGGCACTGAAGGTTAGTCTCACCACTAAACCCTCACAGGCTCCATTTTTACATGACCTTTAAGTTCCTGTCTTTCAACAGCAATTTGCAATTATGTTTGGATTGCAGTTACAGAGGTGAAAGAAGTATCAACATTTTTATCTCTATATATAATGTTCTAAAATTTCCTTGGGAGACAGCCATCAAACCTTTAAAAATACTTCCTATTAAGTAAGGTGAGACGGGCTGGAACTGCTTTTTGCTCAGATCTGCTCCAGTCCTGGCCTTCCTCTTGTCTGTGTTGCAGGAAATCACATTTCCCAGGCAACCTTCCCTTCTAGCACCTAGGTAGGCTTGGCCAACGGAGGCGATCATGGAAGATTGGAGGGCAGGCTAAGGAGTGAAGCCACCTCTCCCTGGCTCTCTGCCTCCAGGGACATTGTTAGCACTGACTGAGTCTCCTTCCAGCAGACAGACCCCCACCACGTGGCTCCAGCTTCCATGGCGCAGTCCCAGCTGCTGGGCTCTGGGAAGATCACCTGCTCTGTGTCCCTCCAGCCCTACAGACCTGGGGGTTTCCTCCTCCTGTAATTAATCTCTGGGTTTATTCATTATCTCCTGTTGGGCTCCTTGGCCCTTACATCATCTGTTTAAACAGTGCCCACTTCTGTTTGAGACATTGGCTTCTGTGTTCTCTGACTGACTAATAACACTGTGTAACCCTTTAATCTAAAGGTTAATGGTAGGGTTTCCCTTGCCACAAGTATGAAGCAGGAATGCTGTTTTCCAACATTTCTTCTTTCTCTCTCTGTACCCACATCCCAGTGCTTCCATTCAGAGTCCCAGTGGCGCAGTGTCACCACAGAATGGCTCATCCTCTTTCCTTATCTAGTCTGTGCCTTCTCAGAGTGCCACATTGGCCAGTAGTCAGGAAGTTAACCTTATGTGGACCCTTCCTAGGGTAACTTGCTTAGAATCACCATTTTCCTTCAAAACCTGAACTCTCCCAGTATAGTTTATATTTTTCAGTATCACTTTTGCTATTTTAACTACGCTTGTTCAAAATGTCATGGTAGAGTTCAAATCCACACTTATCATTGTTCTTATAAGCAATTAGCTGCCAATAATAGTTCATCTTCACAGCAGTACCTGTATTTATCACTTTTCAATGTCACTGCCACCCCCAGGACCCCATCACCTTCACCTGGATGATTCTGTGAGGCTCACTTACACTTATGAGTCTGCCCCTATGTTTTGCTGGCTCTCACCAACCCTAAGTAAGTTTAACTAGTCTTAACACCATTTTCATAGTTCTTGACCAGAAGCTTCAATTGTTCTCCTTATAAGACTTATGAGTTCAAATTTCACTTGCCATTCGAGACCCCCATGCTCAGTCAAAACATACATTCCCAACAGTATTATCCTTTTACCTTTCAGATATGGAAAAACCTCTCCTCTGCTCATTCTGAATATCTCAAGTTAGACTGTTTATGATTTGCTTTTTTGGAGGATGATCCCCAAGAAAGACGTGATAGTCAATGAGCAACATACACTTGATTTTTGAGTGCCCCACACCTAAGTGTTGACAAATTCCAAAGTAGTTTAAGTGCTCTGTATATCACTGCAGATTTAGAATCTAGTCTTGTCCTGTCTTGAATCCTTTGGGTTCCTGAGAGAGTCAGGTCTACTGAAGGAGGCACACATGCAGGGGAGTAGATCTGGATTAGAAGAATCCATGGTAAACATAATAATACATTCTAATCCCTTTCTCAAGTATTTTCCCTCTATATATCCCTAAATTCTATATATGAATTAGGGTCCTAGAAGCTCTTTGGACCAAGAGATAAATATCTCATAAAAAGTTAGATTTCTTGGGGAAAACAACTCTGGTCTATACAGATGCCATGAGCTCCTTCAGAAGCAAGAGGGTCTTGGAGATGAGATGAGGTTTATTGGGTGGGTTGGACTATTGTGTGTGTTTGCTCAGAGTGCCCTAAGACCAGCCAACTGCTCTGACATTCAGAACTATTAGAATATTGAGGTTGGTGCTGGTGGTACATATACAAAGTTCCCAAAGGACAGGCAAGCCAGCTGTTGATATTTATGAGACCTCTATAAAATGATCAGAAAGAAAATATGTACTTGAACAGTTTAATATTATTCATAAATATTTTGTTAATTTATTTCAGCTAATGAGAGCTTCCAAAACAGTTCCTAAATCTTTTACTGAACATCTGTGCTAAATGTGAGTGGTTATAAAAGTATCTAACAAACTCAGTTTTTGCTAATTTATTGCCATGAGTTAAAATTTAAAACATAATTCTTTTATTAAAAATAACTTAAGGTACTAAAAGCATAGACCACAATTTTATATGAAGACATAATATGTTTTCTTCATTAGGGTATGTTTTTATCAAATCCAATATTCTAAGGATTAACATAAAATATTTTAGATAAAAAATACCAGAGAAATCCTTATGAATGAATGAAAAGCTGTAATCATTTGCCTACAACTCATGGCACCTAAAGATGGTATGGCTACTTTTGGTTCTCTTCAGATAAAGTTGTTACTTGGCATTCATCACTTCTTCCTCCTTTTACCTTGGGCTGCTCTCCTCTTTTCTTTCCTAATACTAAGCCAGGAGAAATCTCCTGAGCAATGAAGGGCTAAGTGTCAAGAAAGTGGATCCTTTTCTTTGCCTGTGGCTTATAGGTCAGTGATTATAAACTTTTACAGTGCTTACAGGAAAGAGAATCCAGGAGTCATACCTGTACCTATAAAAATCACATTACTTACCTAGATAATATAAGCAAAACAAATTTTTTTTTATCCAATTCGAAAGTATTTAAATCATAGTGTTTTCCTGGCTTTTGTTCCCTAGATAAGCCTTGGTACCTCACACTACTTTGCAATTTTCCAATTGCACTTGGCTTTAGTAGGATAATAGAGTGTGTGGAGATACAGGTAATTTTCTCCATGTCCTAAATTAATGAGTGTGTTAACAAGCTCTCTGGGTAAAAAACAGATTTGATCATTTTTTAAGTTATTTTGATTTAATCTTAAAATTTAATGTGCTTCAAAGACAATGACAATCGATTTGGAGGAAAAGTAAAAATTATTCTAGAAATCACCTAAGTGAAAGTCATGAAAAAAATCCAAGTAAATGCTGAAAAATGAAAGCAGTAAGGAAAATAGCCTGAGCAGATATTTAAGTGCTACAAAACTAGTTTTTAAAATATATCGTTGAACTAGTAAAGAAATAGGCAGGTATATTAATGAAACAGGGTAGAAAGTACAGAAACAAAGGCAAGCAAATAACAACTTAACATATGATAAGGTAATACTTCAAATCAGTTGGAAAAAATGTATAATTCAATAGAATATGTTAAGCTCAAGAGTTGATTATTAAATAGATATATGAGTATATGTATGTATACAAATATATACATGTGTGTATACAGACATATATATGTATATTTATGTTTAAATAGAAATATATGTATTTAGGTACTTACTATACACACACACACACACACACACACACACACACACTCACACATACATATACATGGCTACACTATACTTTCCACCAAATGCCTCCACGTAAAGTTAAAAAAAAGCCATAAAAAACACTTAAAGAAAACAGATGTAATAACTTTTCTTTGGTGAGGGAAAGGACTTTTTATGCTTTACAAAATGTAGAAACCAAAACACATGTGATTGGTAAATTTGACTACATGAAAATATAGAACTCCTCTACAAGTAGCATCATAATAATTATGTTTTAAAAAGGAAAAATGGCAGCACATAGACATTTGCAAAATACATCTCAGGCTCCAATTCTGTTGGATCTAAACATCTGAATCTATATGTCCATATATATTTATAAAACAAATAACACATGTGGAATATCAAAAACAATTCATTTTTGCCCTGTGTAATCTTTGGTTTGTAGTTTCCCTGAGGTGCCCATTTTAACTGCTAAGACTTGTGGATTCAGCTCAAAGGGATTCTTCCATCCTTGAAATTTATTGTCCCCAGAAACACAAAATGACCTCAAAGCACGTTTCAGCTAGACAGGAAGAGAAAGAACAAAATCTGCCTATTCTATCCTACTAGAGTATGGAAAAGAGAAAAATAGGGTAAGTAAAGAATCAGATAAAAGTATCTTAGAACCTCCTTCCTGAACCAAAACTTCAGAAATGAAGGGGTTTTAGAAAGATGGAAAAAGAAGCCATCATCAGGAGAGGCTTGTGCCCTGCTACCAATCTGAAACTCTGAAAAAGACAAAAATGGACAACTGATGGGGTTGGGAAGAGAAAGGGCCCAAATGAACACCGGGCTTCCTTTGGCTCTTGGGCAGTGTTTCCAAGGCTGAAGAGTGGAGCAACTAAGACAGAGATGGGTGAGGGCAACAAGACTCCTGCTAAGGTGGCCAAGGGACTCGGCCCTGAGCAAGCCAAGAGAACAGCTCGAGCTTCAGTAGAATATTCCAGCAGAGAGCCAATAACCAGACAGACAGAAACTTCACAGAGGAATACACAAACACCTTTGTACCCTTTGTTAGAGTAGCTCCACATTACATGAAATCAGTAAGTACCCATCTCTACCAACACATAATCAAACATAATCAGATATCACCTTGGTGAGAGAACAAGGTGAAGGAAAGTATATCTTGAAGTCTGAGCATTTACCTGAGATTAAGTTATTTAAAGAATAAGTCTGTTTAGACTAGAACCATCTGAGTGAGATACATTCACTGACAAGTTTAAGTTCTTCCCCTCGCCGCTTCCACCAACCTCCTCCTCCAGGAGTGGGAGCACATGAGAAAGACTGGACTAGTTATAGAAAATTAATAAACTATATTTCCTTTCTTTCTGGATAGCACTAAAGAAATTTTTTCTCCTACATATATGAAAAGCTCTTTTAAGGCAATGAAAGAGCATAACTAACTCCCTCATAAAAGTAAAAATTACAAACCTACCATGACACCAAGAGTGAACTCCAGTGCAAATTATGGACTCCGGGTGAAAATGCTGTGTCAATGTAGGTTCAGCAGGTGTAACAGATGTCCCATTCCAGTGGCAGATGTTGCTCTTGGGAGAGATTATGCATGCAGGGGGCCAGAGGCATTGAGAAATCTCTTTCTGTTAATTTTTCTGTGAAACTTAAACTGCTCTAAAAAATGAAGTCTACATTTAAAAAAAACTACCATAATAAAACATTAAATCTCACTAAAGCAACATGCTCTTTTTGTCTATAAAACTATATTTATTTTCTTTTTTAAGTGCTCTCTGTTGGTGGAAGTGCAAGGTTGCTGACTAGAATAAACTGGGGTTTCTGAAGGAAATTTAGCAATGTATTTTAAAAGCTTTAAAATTCCTTTTCTGGTGTTTGGGTATGTGTCCCAAGAAAATGATCAAGGAGCTGTGTGACTATCTAACCATGAGATCTTCTTTCACTATAATTTCTTTCTTTATTTTAAGCCTAACAAATAGGGAATTTTATTATTTTTATTGAAGTATTGTTGAATTGCAATCTTATATTGATTTCAAATATATAACACACTGGGTCATCAGTTTCCCATATTATTAAATTCTCACTCCCACTAGAGCAGTTTCTATCTGTCAACATAGAAAGATGTTATAGAATCACTGACTATACTTTCCATGCTGTACTACCATCCTGGTGACCAACTTATATTATGATTGAGAATTTTTGTGCCCCTGTACATCCCTCACCCTCCCCACCACCCACCTCAACCCTGTCTTCAGGGTAACCACCAGTCACTTCTCAGTGTCTATGAGTCTACTGCTGTATAATTCATTCTTTTGCTTTGTGTTTATATTCCACAAATAAGTGAAATCTTATGGTGTTTGTCTTTCTCAGCCTGCCTTATTTCACTAAGCATGATACCCTCTAGATACATCCATGTTGCAAATGGCAAGATTTCTTTCCTTTTTACTGTTGAATAATATTCCATTGTGTATATGTATCAAATATTCTTTATCCATTCATCTATTGATGGGCATTTTGGTTGCTTCCATATTGTGGCTATGGTAAATAATGCAGTGATAAACATAGGAGTGCACATATCTTTTCAAATTGGGGATTTTGTTTTATTCAGGTGAATTACTAGAAGTGGAGTCAATTGGTATTTCTATTTTTAGTTTTTTTAGGAACCTCCATCTGCTTTCCACAGTGGTTGTACCAATTTACATTCCCATCAGCAGTGTTAGGAGGGTTCCCATTTCTCCACATCCTCACCAAAAACTTTTTATTTTTTGTCTTTTGAATAGTATTCTATTCAAATAGCCATTCTAACTAGTGTGAGCCTATATCTCATTGTGGTTTTAATTTACATTTCCCTGGTGATTAGCATCTTTTCATGTGACTGTGGCCATTTGCATTATTTCTTTGGAGAAATGTCTGTTCAGGTCCTCTACCCAGTTTTTAATCAGGTTATTTGTTTTTGTTTCTGTGGGGTGTTTTGGTGTTAAGATATATGAGCCATTTATATATTTTGGGTGTTAACCCCTTATTGGATCGTTTATATTCTCTCATACCGTAGGTTGCCATTTTGTTCTGATGGTGTCCTTTGCTGTACAGAAGCTTTTTAGTTTGATGTAGTCCCAGTTCTTCATTTTTTATATTGTTTTCCTTGCCCAAGGAGATGTGTCCAGGAAAAATTTCTCATACTGATGTTCAAGAGATTTTTGCCTATGTTTTCTTCTAAGAGTTTTATAGTTTCATGTCTTATATTCAGGACTTTGATTCATTTTGTGTTTACTGTTGTATAAGGAGTTAGACAATAATCCAGTTTCATTCTCTTACATGTAGCTGTCCAGTTTTGCCAACACCAGTTATTGAAAAGGCTGTCTTTTCCCCACTGTATATTCATGGCTCCTTTATCATATATTAATTGACCATATATGCATCAGTTTATATATGGGCTCTTTATTCTGTTCCATTGATGTACAGGTATGGTCTTGTGCCAGTACCATACTGTTTTGATTACTGCAGCTTTGTAGTAGAGCTTAAGTCAGAGAGCATAATATCCCCAGCTTTGTTCTTCTTTATCAGAATTGCTTTGGCAATTTGGGATCTTTGTGATTCCATATGAATTTTAGAACTTTTTCTTCTAGTTCATTGAAAAATGTTGTCGGTATTTTGATAGGGATTGCATTGGATCTGTAAACGGCCTGAGTAGGATGGCAATTTTAACAATATTAATTTTTCCTATCCATGACCATAGGATAGATTTCCATTTATTTGTGTCTTCTTTAGTTTCTCTCATGAGTGTTTTATAGTTTTCAGAGTACGAGTCTTTCACCTCCTCGGTTAGGTTTATTCCTAGGTATTTTAATCTTTTTGATGCAATTGTAAATGGAATTGTTATCTTGATTTCTCTTTCTGCTAGTTCACCGTTAGTATAATAGGAATGCAACAGATATCTGTGAATTAATTTTGTATCCTGCAACTTTGCTGAATCTAGTTATTACTTCTAATAGTTTTATGGTGGAGTCTTCAGGGTTTTCTATGATTAATATCCTGTCATCTGCAAATAGTGACAGTTTAACTTCTTCATTACTGATCTGGATACCTTTTATCTCTTTGTGATATCTGATTGCTATGGCTAGGAGCTCCTCTACGATATGGAATAAAAGTAGTGAGAGTGGACATCCTTGTTTTATTCCTGATCTTAGAGGAAAAGCTTTCAGCTTTTCACCATTGAGTATGATGTTGGCTATGGGTTTGGTGTATATGGCTTTTATTATATTGAGGTACATACCCTCTGTAACCATTATGTTGATCATGTTTATCATGAATGGATGTTGAGTTTCATCAAATGCTTTTTCAGCATCCTTTGTGATGATCATGTGGTTTTTGTCCTTCTTGTTACTATAGTATATGATATTGACTGATATATGAATATTACACCATCTTTGCATCCCTGAAATAAATTCCACTTATTTGTGATGGATGATCCTTTTGATGTATTTTTTAATTCAGTTTGCTAATATTTTATTGAGGATTTTTGCATCTATGTTAATCAGAGATATTGGTCTATCATTTTCTTTTTTTGTAGTATCTTTGCCTGGTTTTTGGTGTTAGATTGATGCTGGCCTCATAGAATGAGTTTGGGAGTATTCCCTCCTTTTACTTTTTGCAATACTTTAAGAAGGATGAGTATTAGCTCTTCTTTAAATGTTTTGTAAAACTCAGCTGTGAAGCCATCTGGTACCAGCATTTTGTTTTTTGGGGAGTTTTTTGATTACCAATTTAATTTTGTTATGGGTAATTGGACTGTTCAGATTGTCTGTTTCTTCCTGGTCAATCTTAGAAGGCTGTATTTTTCTAGGAATTGTCCATTTTTTCTTGGAAGTCAGTTTTTGGGGATATAATTTTTCATAGTATTTTCTAGTAATTCTTTATATTTTTATACTATCTGTTGTGACTATTCCTTACTCATTTCTGATTTTGTTTGTGTACTCTCTCTTTTTTTCTTCATAAGTCTAGCTAGAAGTTTATCTATTTTGTTTATTTTCTCAAAGAACCAGTTTTTGGTTTCATTGATTTTTTTCTATTGTTTTATTATTTTCTATATTATTTCTGCTCTAATCTTTTTTATGTCCCTTCTTTTTGGGTTTTATTTATTCTTTTTCCAGTTTCTTTAGTTGTGAGTTTAGACTGTGTATTTGGGATTGTTCTTGCTTCTTGAGGTAGGTCTGTATTGCTATGTACTTTCCTCTTGGAACCACTTTTGCAGCATCAGACAAATTTTGAACTGTTGAAATTTCGTTTTCCTTTGTCTTCCTTTTGATTTCTGCCTTGATTTGTCGATTGATCCATTGCTTATTTACAAGCATGTTGTTTGTCCTCCATGTGTTTGTGGGCTTTCTTGTTT
Source organism: Manis javanica (assembly GCF_040802235.1). Taxonomy (NCBI): domain Eukaryota; kingdom Metazoa; phylum Chordata; class Mammalia; order Pholidota; family Manidae; genus Manis; species Manis javanica. Next base: position 52,974,569 of record NC_133167.1, read on the forward strand.
TCCTTGTGTAATTTATTTCTAGTTTCATACCATCCTGGTCTGCGAACTTGCTTAATACAATATCAGTCTTTTTTAATTTACTGAGGTTCATTTTATGGTATAGTGTGTGAACTATTCTGGAAAATGTTCCATGTGCTTGAGAAGAATGTGCATCCTGCTGCTTTGGGTTTGAGTGTTCTGTAGATGTCTGTTAGGTTCATCTGCTTTAACGTGCTGTTCAATGCCTCTGTCTCCTACTTATTTTCTGTCTGGTTGATCTGTCAATTGATGACATCAGTGTGTTAAAGTTTCCTGAAATGAATGAGTTCTAGTTTATTTCCCCCTTTAATTCTGTCAGTATTTGTTTCACATATTTAGGTGTTCCTATGGTGGGTACTTAGATATTTATAACGGTTACATTCTCTTGTTGGACTGACCCCTTTATCATTATATAATGTCCTTGTCACTTGTTTCTTTGTTTTGAAGTCTATTTTGTCTGATACAAGTACTGCAACTCTGCTTTTTTCTCCCTATTATTTGCATGAAATATCTTTTTCCATCCCTTCATTTTCAGTCTGTGTATGTCTTTGGGTTTGAAGTGAGTCTCTTGTAGGCAGCATATAGATGGGACTTGCTTTTTTATTCATTCTGTAACTCTATGTCTTTTGATTGGTGTATTCAGTCCATTTACATTTAATGTAATTATTGTGTACTTATTGCAATTTTATTCATTGTTTTCTGGTTGTTTTTATAGTTCCTCTCCATTCCTTTATTCTTTTTTTGTACTCTTGTTATTTGATGGTTTTCTTTAGTGTTATGATTGGATTCCTCTTTTTTAATGTTTTGTTTATTATATGCTTTTGGTTTGTGGTTACCATAAGGTTTAAGGATAGCTCCCTGACTATATAAGTTATATTAAGTTGATGAATGCTCTATTTCAAACACAATCTAAAAATTATTTTTTCTTCTTCCTCCTTCACACTATGTATTAGATGTGATAATATGCACTTTTTTGTATCCCTTGACTTTGTGTATAGTTTTACTACTTTTGTTTTGTTTTAATTTCATACTTGTTTGGTAAATAATTGGTCTACTACCTTTACAGTGGGTTTATTTTCACTGCTGAAAACTATCTGGCCCAAGGAGCATTCCCCTCTACAGAAGTCTCTTTAACATATCATGTAATGCTGTAGTAGTGGTTAAAAAAGGGGTAGTCTTTGTTTATCTGGGAATTGTTTCATCTACTTCAAATTTGAATGATAATCTTGCTGGGGAAAGAGTCTTAGTTGAAGGTCCTGATTCAATACATTAAATATCTCATGACACTCTTTTCTGACCTGCAAAGTTTGTGCCTAGAAATCTGCTAATAGCCTGATGGGGTTTCCCTTATAAGTAATATTTTTTCTCTCTCTCTGGCTGCTTTCAATACTCTTTCCTTATCTGTAATCCTTGTCATTTTAATTATTATATGTCTTAGTGTTTTCTTCCTGGGGTTCCTTTTGTTAGGGACTCTCTGTACTTCCATGACCTGGGTGTCTATTTCCTTCCACAGATTGGGGAAGTTTTCAGCAATTATTTCCTCAAAGAGACTTTCTATCCCTTTCTCTCTTCTCCTTCTGGTACCCCTATTATGCAAATATTATTTTGTTTGGAGTTTCCAGACAGCTCTCTTAGCAACCTTTCATTCCTAGAGATTCTTTTTCTCTCTGTTCCTCAGCTTCATTGTTTTCCTTTTCTCTAATTTCCATCTCATGGATAGTCTCCTCTACTTGCAGCAATCTGTCCTTTCTTCCATTGTGTTTCATTTCAGTTACTGCACTCTTCAGCTCTGAGTGCCTTTTTTGCAGCTCTTTTCTCTTTGTTGAAGTCTTCTCTGAGATCCTCAATGCTTTTCCATAGGTTACTGAGCATATTTATGACTTTTATTTTGAGATTTTTATCAAGAAGATTGGTGGTCCTCTTTCATTTAGTACTCTTTCTGGTGTTTTATCCTGTAGTTTGTTTGGAACATATTCCTATGCCTCCTTATTTTTTCAGGGTTTCTGTGTTTCTTCCTTTGTATTATATGGATCCACTATGCTTCTTGGTCTGAGAGCAATGGCTTTATGAAGAAGGCATCCTGTGGTGCACAGAAGCTCAAGACTCTTTATTCTCCAGTGCCTGGTTCTCCTTTGTGTTGGAACCCCAGTTGCTGTTGGTAAGCTATGGGTGGGCTGCCTTTCTGTCTGCCTGCTGGCAGTGGTCTTTCTCAGTCTGCCATTGATGGCAGTTCTCCCAAGCCTGCCCTTTTCAAACTGAGCAGTGGAGTTTCTGCTGGATCACTGTTGGGCAGGGCTACCCTCTGCCTGCCTTGCAACAACGGTGGGGCTGTAGTGTTAAAGGGGCAGGCAAGGCAGTTGCAGTTCTCTGGGGCATGACAAGTCAGTGTGAGTCACACTTAGCAGGGTGTGCTGTGGCAGCAAGTATCCTGGAGACCCACTGGTGGTGGCATGGCATGCAGCACTGGGCTTAGCCACCTGCTGGGAGGAAGGAGCTCTCAGAAGTGGCTCCTGCTGGTGCCTCCCTAGTTGGGCTGAGACAGGGTACAGAGAGCTGGGAGAGCCTTGGTCTGCTGAAGAGATAGTGAAGTCTGACACTGCTTGGTTGAGTGGGCTGGCATGTCTGCAGTGTGCAGGGAAGCACCTCAGGGCTGAACCACTATCGAGGGGGATTCAGCATCTGTGGCTCCTGAGAATGCCTGAAATGTTTGGCCAAGGAAAGGCTGTGGAGGTATCATCCACCTGCCCTTTCTCTTATGGAGAGAGCTCCCTCCAACCCTCACCCCTCCAGCACTCCTACCGCTGCTAGCAAGTCTTTCAATCTGCCATCTCTGTTTTGGGTCTCAGCAGGACCAGTGGAGCATACCCATCCTCCAGAAGTGGCTGGAGTCTCACCCTCCACCTGTCCCTGGTTTCCAACTCTGCTAATCATCAGAACCCAATGCAATCTTGCTCCCAGAACCACTCTCCAGGGCCAGGTGTGCAGAGTTTCTGAGGGCCTATCCCCTTCCTGCTCCATTCCTCTTCCTCCTGCCTATGGGCTGTGATGGGGTAAAGGTTTGGGTCCTGTTGGATTGTGACTCTGCCTCTTCAGTCTTTTCTGCATGGTCTTCTCTTCTTCACAAGGTAGAGATGGTCTGTTCTGCAGTCTTCAGGTTGTTTTCAGGTTTAGTTGTATTTGCTCTAGTTGCTTCCTTGATACATGTGTGTGGAGGTTTCTGCCTTGCCTTCCTACTCCTCCATCTTTTTTCGTTCCCCAGCTATCATTTATAATATTGGAAACATAGAAACAAGAAGTGATTTGTAAAATATAGTTCTATAAGTAGGATGATAAAGATTAAAATATCATGGAAGTATAGCTTTTCACAAGAGGAGTTTCACAATATATTGTTGCAGGGAATAAGTTCCAAAAAATATAGGCTTGAAAAATGTTTAAACCATATTTATATAGATTTAGCTAATGCAAAATAGGGTACCAATGAATTAAGGCTTTTTTATACAGAGGAGAAGTGATATTTAAAACTTACTGTCAATTTTTTATCTTTAGTGATGATAATATGTCTCCTTTGATTGTTCTTGGTGGAACCACTTTTGAAAGCTCCTTTATTTATTAGAAGCACTGAAGTTGTAATGGCTAGCACTGAGCCCTCACTATGTACCAGGAACAATGCTAAATGTGTATTCATATATTTAGCTTCATATAACTATATAGTTATATAATATATATAATATTCATATAACTACATATGAGAAAGTTGCAGTTATAATCAGCCTTGTTTTGTTGATGGAGACACTAAGGCGGAGCTGTTGGGTAAATTTCACAAGGTCATCAGCCAGAAAATCAAAGGGCAGAGCTTTAAATGTGACCTATTTGGATCTAGTGTCTGCTTTTTTAACCATTAAGCAACAACCTTCTCTAACAGAAAGGTCACTGAAAGACCAGTACCTAGTCAATGGTCAGAGGAAAGAATGATAATTAGGTTTATTTGGTATGACAAGGCCTGTATCTTAGGTGCTCTTAATTGGTGAAGCCAGAGAGACCTCTTCCCCCAGATGCTCAATTATATCCATAAATTTACATAGGAGCCAAGATGATGTCTAGAAAAAGAAAGTCAAGATAAAAACTCAATTCCTTTTAAGATTCAAATATTTGTTCTTTGAACCTGGGGTAGTGGGAGAACACTGGCTGAGTCCTGATTAGAGGCCAAAACCTAAGCAGCTGGAGCTAGCAGGCCCGGACTGGTGATCCTCTCGCAACACTCAACCTAGGCCATTAGAGGAGATTTGGGTTTGAAAACAGTATAAAGCTAATGCCTGATCTAGTCATCTGAGTGTACCTGGTAGTGTACCTTGAGAAAAAGAATAATAACCATGTGTGGGCGAAAAACCGATTACTGACAGCTCTAACTCTAGGGCTTACCAGTTTGGGAGAGGTCCATGACTGACCTCAATACCCAGGGAAGGTGTCACCTCTCCTGCATGCCAGGGTAGGACTGTGTGGAGTGGAAAGAGTGAGGCCGGTGGAGCATACTGAAGATTACCTAGGTTCTGCATCAAGGTGAGATATAATAGAGAAGTTCTCTGGCTTGAGTCAAAAATCTTGGAATTGTTTGCCACATCCAATAAAACATCATGGAAATGGGAAAGGCAAGTATTCTATAACTATGGGTATACAGGATTGGAAGTATCATAATTTTATTTTTTAAAATTTATTTTTATTTTTTTATTTTGCTATCATTAATGTATAATTACATGAACATTATGGTTACTAGACCTCCCCTATTATCAAGTCTCCACCACATACCCCATTATAGTCACTGTCTATCAGCATAGTAAGATGCTGTAGAATCACTACTTGTCTTGTCTGTGTTATACTGCCTTACCCATGTTCCCCCTGCCTTTACATTATACGTGCTAATCATGATGCCCCTTTTTCCCCCTTATCCCTCCCTTCCCACCCATCCTCCCCAGTCCCTTTCCCCTTGGTAACTGTTAGTCCATTCTTGGGTTCTGTGAGTCTGCTGCTGTTTTGTTCCTTCAGTTTTTTCTTTGTTCTTATACTCCACAGATGAGTGAAATCATTTGGTACTTGTCTTTCTCCACCTGGCTTATTTCACTGAGCATAGTACCCTCTAGCTCCATCCATGTTGTTACAAATAGTAGGGTTTGTTTTTCTTCTTATGGCTGAATAATATCCCATTGTGTATATGTACCACATCTTCTTTATCCATTCATCTACTGATGGACACTTAGGTTGCTTCCATTTCTTGGCTATTGTAAATAGTGTTGTGATAAACATAGGGGTGCATATGTCTTTTTCAAACTGGGCTGCTGCATTCTTAGGGTAAATTCCTAGGAGTGGAATTCCTGGTCAAATGGTATTTCTATTTTTAGTTTTTTGAGGAACCTCCATACTGCTTTCCACAATGTTGAACTATTCTACATTCCCACCAGCAGTGTAGGAGGGTTCCCCTTTCTCCACATCCTCGCCAACATTTGCTGTTGTTTGTCTTTTGGATGTTGGTCATCCTAACTGGTGTGAGGTGATATCTCATTGTGGTTTTAATTTGCATTTCTCTGATGATTAGCGATGTGGAGCATCTTTTCATTTGCCTGTTGGCCATCTGAATTTCTTCTTTGGAGAAGTGTCTGTTCAGCTCCTCTGCCCATTTTTTAAATGGCTTATTTGCTTTTTGTTTGTTGATGTGTATGAGCTCTTTATATAATTTGGTTGTCAACCCCTTATCAGATATGTCCTTTATGAATATATTCTCCCATATGGTAGGATGTCTTTTTGTTCTACTGATGGTGTCCTTTGCTGTACAGAAGCTGCATCATAATTTTAATATTGGAGGAAACATGGCCTTACTTTGACCCTACAAATTAGTCAGTTTTGAAGACCTGTGGTTTATATGCATATTTGGGTTTGTAAGTTGGACAGATGGGAGGTGGGAAGTTGCCTATTGATGTATATAAAAATCTGTATGAAAGAATATATACTAATGCCTTAAGCATAACTATTCTTGGGTCAGTGGAATTCTTATTATTTTAAGTGTTCTTCTTTTGTGTACATTTTCTGATATCAAGTATTGAGGTTTCTTCAACAGTGGAAATCAATTTTATTTTAGGGAAAAACTGAAATCTAGTTAATGTTGATCTTGTTGATGTTTAATTTTTTCCTATCATATTTAATAAGAGCATGTACCTTGTAACACACTCCTTCTCCAAAATGAACACATTTTCATTTGTCCTTTGAAATATTTTTCAATTGAAATGATCTTTTATTTTTCAGCTCATATGAACATCTCCATTTAATGTACATGGCAGAGAAAATATATAGAATTTTCTATAAGAGAAGTATGTTGGAAATGAAACATAAAATATTGTTCAGGTCATTAAAGTTTTATTATCTGGAGCTTGTGTTGTATTCTCAAACTGGTGACAAAGTAGTACAATTAAATCAGATTTGTTAGATAATACTGTTAAATGCTGGGCTGCAAACAATCTACAGCTTCCTCAAGACTTTAAATTATTGGCAAACAACCAAGTTCCCATGCAGGCAAAGCAATGAATGTAAATGAGAGAAGTTTTATTCATGATACAATTTAGTGATGAGGCCTTCTTTTCTTTATGCTCAAAGAAAAACATGAGAGAGATTTTAACATTAATTTATCAACTGCAAATACAGTAACTTTCTGTTGTTTCCAAGTTTTCTCTGCAGTTCCTACTGGGGAAAGGAAACACCTTTGTGAATTCAGTGACTGTACTCCTTTATCTCCCTATTAACTGTATAACTACCAGGACCTGGTGTATTCTATACTATTATGACATTGGGAGCTAGTTACTGGAATCCATGGGGATTAGTGATACACTCAGAATAACCATGTGGAAGGTCTTCAGAGGGAATTATGGAATTAAGACATTGTATAACCAAAGGGACTTGAAAAATCCACTAACCCACAACTGTCATTTTGCAGCTTGAAGAAATAACTAGAGACCTAGAAAGCTGCAATTCAAGTCCACAGGCAGTCTGCTGGCAGAATTCCTTCTGTATGGGGTGGTCAACCTTCATTCTATTAAGGCCTTCAACTGATTGGATGAGACCCACTCACATTACAGAAAGCATAATCTGCTTTAACCAAAATCTATAGATTTAAATGTCAATTTCATCCCAAAGAGCACTTTCACAGGACCTCGGATTAATGTCTGACCAAATATCTGAGCACCATGGTCCAGTCAAGGTAACATAAAATTAACTATCACAAGCAAGACCACCAATTAGGTCAAGAGCTGTCTTTAAAACTGAAATCAGGTTTGGCTTTAAATCACAAGAACAAATTCCTGGTTCCTTTATCACTGATGATGCCTGACTGGATTATTAGTTAGTTGGCTCATTCTCTTGCACCCACCAACAATTAAGAGGATTTGTCACTTCCATGTACACAGAAGAGCTGCAAAGAGATGTGCCTTGCCACAAACTCCAGGAAAATCTAGAGAACCATGTAAATTGGTTTGTGAAGTGAAAGCGCTCAGATTCCCCCCACCCTATTCTAAACAGCAGGGGAGGAATTATAATCCAGTAGATTTTATATAAAGAACGATCCTAATGGCAGATAAAGAGATATCGTGACTTTACAACCCAGACCAGAGCTAATCCTTGTGTGGAAATTAGACATCCACACAATGCCTGACAGCATGTCTGCGTAGAGCCCTCCACAGGGCCTGAACGTTTAGACAAGGTACCCAGTAGTATTCTTAATAAGGAAAGAGGCATGGGCGGTGGGGTGGGCAGGGAAGAAGCTCTCCTTTGAGTAGCCTTGATTTGTTTGACCTATAGAGAGGCATGGCCATTAATTCAGACAATCTGAGGTTGGAAATCAGCCACACTTCAGATGACAACTCCTAGAGAACAGGGTGAAAAAGATGTATTTCTCTCCTTCTGCCTCCATCCACATAAAGAAAAGTCTGGGAGTCTAACTTCAAACACAAATACTATATTACACTAGGTCAATTACATAAATTGTTCAGAAGGGATGCTTACGTGCTCATCTCTATAAACTACTTTAGTCTATTCTAAGTGAGAATTTGACTTTGATTCCCAAGCAATAAATCTTATTCATCTTTAGAATATTAAATTTACTAAATATAAACTACATACTAAATGATATTATACTTCAAGATGTTTCTAGAGTTTTGGAAATGTTAATTGAACACAGATCAGTATCTGGTTTCATACCCTGTTAAGATTCATCTTTCACCCTGGGCTTGAAGAGCACAGCAGGCCATCCTGTTCAATATACTCCCTCAGGCAACATAAAACACTATCATTATTTCCACTAAATTCTTTTGGTTGTTTTCAAGTTTATCTGAACCAAGATAGCTTAAGTGTCATATGATCACTTTGAGCATTAGCAATATAATAAAACAGCAATTAGTTACTCAAAATGACTTGTTGAAATAGCTTATCTTTCTTGATGATGCCTATTCATTCATGAATAAGGAGACACTTTAGGATAACTGGATGTTTTCAGTGCAAAAGATGTCAAGATGAATAACAGTCTGCAGAAAGCATTAAAACTTGAGAAAAATTCCTAAATTACTCTGAAAATTTGAATGTCTCAAATATCAGTTGGTGATTTGGGGAAAAAGGTATATTTCTATTAGGTAATTTTTTTTTCTTTTTTACTTTTCAAAGCAAAGACAGTGGAGAAAATATTTTAGTTTTGATGTCTATCTTGTCAGAGTCAAGCTCATAGGCTCAATTTGAATAAATTCAATGAGCATAATGTTGTTGTCACAATTCATTTTCATTGATAAAAACATATACTCCAAAATTTCCTTTTATTTTTTTCATAGAATATTTTGGCACAAGTTGTCAGAAATAGTCTAACTGTTCATCTAATTTTTTTATCACTTTATTCTTGGAAATTTAATCAGGACCATCTTGAATATTTATTATTTTAAACTTGAATGAAGAATGTGATAGACTTGTAAGTGTACTTACACTTTGCTTATACACATCTATTAACAGAAGAAGCCATATTCACCTAGGAGTTTCCTTTAAAAGTTTGGAAATTAGCCAATTACTGGCTAAATTATCAATATTATGATTCAGGCTTAGTAGTTAAGGTAAATTGTAATAAACATTTTAAGGGATTTTCCCTGTTTAAAGAATAATGCATGTAAACACAAAGGAAAGTTTAACTATGTAGATAACAAAAACATATCCATTTAAAACTGATTTTTAGATTTCAATCTCAAAAATAGTGATCACAGTAATTTTTTTAGTTTAATTTGAGATGTACAAAAATTGAATGAATCTCAGACTTCACTTGAGTCGATGTTAAATAAACTGAATAAGAAAAACTGCCATAAAGTTTTTCTTCTTTTAATATTTTCTATTAAAAATTACTAAGAATAAGTTAAGGAGAGAATCTGAATCTGAAATACAGCTAGAAGTTCTGGTGCTCAGGATTTGGCATTAATATCACCTGAGTAACTCTGTAACAAGAGTTAAAAAATTTTCCTTTGTGCCTCAAGAGTGTCACTGAAGAATCATCCCAGAAATTAAAATACCAAATGCCTAATCTAGACATTTTCATGTTCTCATCCCTTTCTAATCTAGATTGCATAGTTAAGTAGTCCTTCAAAAGGTATAAAGCTGAAAGCTTTTCCTCTAAGACTGGGAACAAGACAAGGATGCCCACTCTCCCCACTTTTATTCAACATAACAGTGGAGGTCCTAGTCACAGCAATCAGACAACACAAAGAAATAAAAGGCATCCAGATTGGTAAGGAAGAAGTTAAACTGTCACTCTTTGCAGATGACATGATATTGTACATAGAAAACCCTAAAGAATCTACCCCAAAACTATTAGAACTAATTACTGAATTCAGAAAATTTGCAGGATACAAAATTAATACACAGAAATCTGTTGCATTCCTATATACTAATAATGAACTAGCAGAAAGAGAAATCAAGAAAACAATTCCACTACAATTGCATCAAAAAGAATAAAGTACCTAGGAATCAACCTAACCAAGGAGGTGAAAGACCTATACCCTGAAAACTACAAGACACTCTTGAGAGAAATTAAAGAAGACACCAATAAATGGAAATATATCCCTTCCTCATCAATAGGAATAATTAATATTGTCAAAATAGCCACCCTACCCAAGCCATTTACAGATTCAATGGAATCCCTATCAAAATACCAACATTTTTCAACTAACTAGAACAAATAGTCCTAAAATTCATATGGAATCACATAGATACCAAATTGCCAAAGCAATTCTGAGAAAGAAGAACAAAGCTGGGGGTATTATGCTCTCTGACTTCAAGCTATACTACAAAGCTGCAATGATCAGAACAGTATGGTACTGGCTCAAAACTAGACCTATAGATCAATGGAACAGAATAGAGAGCCCAGATATAAACTGATGCATATATGGTCAATTAGTATACAAAAAGAAGCCATAATGTACAATGGAGAAATGACAGCCTCTTCAACAGCTGGTGTTGGCAAAACTGGACAGCTATATGTAAGAGAATGAAACTGGATTATTGTCTAACTCCATACACAAAAGCAAACTCGAAATGTATCAAAACCCTGAATGTGACTCATGAAACCATAAAACTCTTAGAAGGAAACACAGGCAAAAATATCTTGAATATAAACATGAACAACTTTTTCCTGAATGCATCTCCTTGGGCAAGGGAAACAAGAGCAAAAATGAACAAATGGGACTACATCAAACTAAAAAGCTTCTGTACAGCAAAGGACACCATCAGTAGAACAAAAAGGTATCCTACAGTGTGGGAGAATATATTTGTAAACAACGTATCCAATACAGAGTTAACATCCAAAATAAATAAAGAACCCACATACCTCAACACCCAAAAAGCAAATAACCCGATTAAAAAATGGGCAGAGGATATGAAAAGACACTTCTCCAAAGAAGAAATTCAGATGGCCAACAGGCACATGAAAAAATGCTCCACATCATTAATTATCAGGGGAATGCAAATTAAAACCACAATGAGATACCACCTCACACCAGTTAGGATGGCCAACATCCAAAAACAAGGAACAACAAATGCTGGCGAGGATGCAGAGAAAGGGAAACCCTCCTACACTGCTGGTGGGAATGTAAGCTAGTTCAACCATTGTGGAAAGCAATATGGAGGTTCCTCAAAAAACTAAAAATAGAAATACCATTTGACCCAGGAATTCCACTTCCAGGAATTTATGCAAAGAAAATAAGATCCCAGATTCAAAAAGACATATGTTTTCACATATGTCTATTACATATCACATATGTTTATCACAGCACTATTTACAATAGCCAAGATATGGAAGCAACCAAAGTGTCCAACCAAAGTGTCCATCAGTAGGTGAATGGATAAACAAAAGGTGGTACATATACACAATAGAATATTATTCAGGCATAGGAAAAACATCAAATCCTACCATTTGCAACAACATGGATGGAGCTAGAGGGTATTATGCTCAGTGAAATAAGCCAAGTGGAGAAAGACAAGTACCAAATGATTTCCCTCATTTGTGGAGTATAAGAACAAAGAAAAACTGAAGGAACAAAACAGCAGCAGACTCACAGACTCCAAGAAGAGACTAATGGTTACCAAAGGGGAGCGTGGGTGGCAAGTGAAGGAGAAGGGGATTATAAGAGCATTATAATTAACACACGTAATGCAGGGGGCTAACGGGGAAGGCAGTAAAGCACAGAGAAGACAAGTAGTGATTCTATAGCATCTTACTACACTGATGGACAGTGACTGCAGTGGGGTGGCAGTGGGGGGACTTGATAATATGGGTGAATATAGTAAACACAATGTTGCTCATGTGAAATCTTCAAAAGACTGTATATAAATGATACCTTAATAAAAAAAAGTGTAAGTACATTTAAGTGTGTTAAATCTTTCACCCTTAAAACACACACACACACACACACACACACACACACACATCTGACATTCCCCTTCAACTACTGCCCTTTATAGCCAGATTCAGAGTTGGCTACATCTAACAGATTTACCTCTTGTTTTCTGTTCATGCCAATGCAATATGAATTCTGCCTCATATTTAATCATAATTCTCACCAATTTTTACAAGTTCATTGCTTGTAAAACCAAGAAAACATTTTAGTGCTTATTTGATTTGATTTCTCAGTTTGGCACTGCCAACCACTTCCTTGTGCTGAAAACTTGACATCCACAGCAATGTATTCTATTGGATTATCCCATATATCCAAGTACTTAGCAATCTTACTGATATACTTCTGTCTTGTGTCAGTTTTAAATCCTGAAGCACATCATGTTTGTCTTTTGTCCCATTTCACTATATGAAAAATAGTGATAATATTTATCATGTGCTGATCAATTCCAAATTAACATTAAGAATAGATGCCTTCTGCTTGCCAAATTCATGTGTCCAATTGTTGACTGTGAAATTCCAATTAAAGTCTCACAGACATCCCAAACTAAACATTACCAAAATATCATCTCCCTTATTACTATGGTGTTCTGACTGATCTTGTCTCCAGTTCTACCCACAGACCAGCACTGTTTTGTTTAGTTTGTTTATTAATGTAAATATTAAATGTTTCTTCTCTGTGGAAAACCCTCCAGTGGTTCTTCACTGTCCTCAAGATCAAACCCAAACTCCTTGTGTTCCTCTGTAGCCTAATCTCTCCCCGCTGCCCTCCTTCCCACCTCGCCTGGCTAAACATACATTGTAAGCTACCTTCAGTCCCTGGACACTCACAGTTCACCCTCACCTCCAAGCTCTTGCACATGCTACTTTGCTCTGCCTGAAATAATCCCCTAAGTCCAGTCACCCACTCACATGTCATGTCTTCTGGAAAGTCTGCGATGATTTCCCAAGGCTGCACTGGATGCCCACTTGTGCTCATTTTGCACTCTGCTCTTCCCCAGGTCATCATCTGCATTGCACAGTTTTATAATTATCCATTTACTTTTCTGCACTCCCACTAGACCATAAGTTTCTTGGGGCAAGCCCCATGTGTTATTCATTGTTTTAGTCCTATTTACAAGATTACTGAATAAATATTACTTGAATTAATGCATATTAATTTTTAGCAACTTGCCTGACAAGAATATATTCCTTCTCAATGAATTACATGTTCCTATTTTGTGCAATGAACAAAAAATATATAAATACACATTCCTCCAATAAAAATAGTAGCAGAATCAAGGGACACATATTAATGGGAGTATGACACTAAAATTACACAAATAGAATGCAAAGACTTGGTTATATTGTTTCAGCTATCTGAATATATTAGAAGCTCCAAATTTTGGTTTTGTGGTGTACAAAGTAAACATAATTTTAAGGAATTATCCATTCAAGGGTAATGTGACAGCTAAAGTCTCTACAATTATGCTGATTCTTACCATCTTAAAATCACTGCCTGTTAATTAGAAAGGAGAGTTTAAAGCAAGCTCACCCTCTTTACTTCATAGATAAAGTTTGAAGGAAATAAAGTGACCTGCTTGAGTTCCCACAGTTAGCTGAATGGCAGCACAATAACCCAAGTTTCCTGCACTTCCTCAATTATCATCAAATTTATGTTCTGTGTCAAAGAAACACTGGCCATCACTAACATGTGCTAAAGTCTTGGTATGCGTCAAGGGAAACACCTCCCTCATTACCCCACATTCATTTCTTATATTAGGGCCCAGTCAGATAACTATGTAAAAAGTAACCACAAACACATTAGAGGAACCGAAGATTGGGTGGGGTCAGCAAGAAGAGCCTCCCCTGGAGTGTCAAGGACTATGGTAACATAATTACTTGCTGTCAACTTATAGTTGGTTCATTATCTCATAATAAATAATATGGACACTTATTCCCAAGCTAAGAAGTGACTTTTCCTTAGAAGAAAGTTTCTCACTCGGTATCTATTGGATTTTAATGAACAACACATACATACAGGTGTTTAGAGGAAACTGGGAAGAAAAATATCATTGACTTCTTTCCATTAAATAGTCATACTAAAAGCCACAAGATGCTAAAAGTTCAAGACTTCTGTTTTCTGAACATACTCAAAAAATGCTTTTCAGTGGTCTTAACCCTTTTTTGGAACTAGGTGGGGTTACTTAGAAATAAGAAAGCAAATTAGATTTTTTTAAAAATATTTGGCTGGTCAAAAATCAAACATTTAAGTGGGCACAATCTGGGAATCAGTTATATTTCAATAACATTCCTTATTATTGTGATTTGGAGATCTAGATGCTGAAAAAAATCGTCTATTAGAAAAAAATCTCATATCATGGCATTAAGTTATATTTTGGAAAAGTTTTGACTTATGAGTTATTATACATATCATATTCTGGTCCTGCTATACAATTCCCTAGTAGGGCTGAAAGCATTTATTAGAATAGTCTTATTTTTTTTCCCAACATATCTACAGGCAACATTGAATTAATCTACACTTTTTAAACAAAGCAATTAGGTATTTGGGGTTCACACTCCTTATCCATCATCATAAAACCATTAGCACCAGCTTCAGGAACAGAAGGAGGACCTTAGATTAAGCCATAGAATCACCCTGGTTCTGATGATAGATACTTGCTTGAAACTAACAGCACTACCAGAATGGGGCTCTGTCCAATGGACAGTAGCGTTTCTTAACTGTTTTTGATGTGCAAAAACTAATCACCTTACCAGCATTTACTCCTTCAGTCTGTCATTATTCCCATTTTATAGTTGAGGAAACTGAGGCACACAGAGTTTAGTAGCTTGCCTGAGACTTAAAGCAAGCAAATAGAGCCAGGACTTAAATCCAGGAAGTCTGGCTCCAGAATCCTCCTCCTCACTACCCTGGTCTACCTTTCCCTATACCCACCTTTCTATTTCATCCCACAAATGTTGCCTTAATGAGAGAACAAGTTCTCCCTCAGTTCCCATTTAATCTTTGCCCTTGTCATCAAAAACCAATAAAACAGCTGAAAATTTTTACTTTTATTAAAATAAGTTCACTTAGTGTAGCAAGGACTCTAAAACTCAAGGCTAGCAATTAAGCAAGTGGGGACCTCACAGGAAATGGTTATTTGTCCCAAGAGAGTCATTACAGCCCTCCCAGCTTAAGAAAGTGGCACAGCATATGCTTTTGAGGGTTCAACATAACCCATATGTCAGCTGCCCTAGCCAGTATTCACCAGAGAATTCCATGTATCCAAGGCCTCATGCTCATGTTTTAAAATGTACCGACAGATAATAACATTATGGCAATGCTGAAAATCAAGTTCCAAATACTGAGCCCAGACACATGGCTTTCATCAGCTCTTTCAAAGCTCAAGAGAATTTTATCACTCCCTGATCAAAAGAAGCATCAGGAGTTGATATAAACACACCTGCAGTGTCCTCCACTCAAGCACATCCCAGCAGAGCCTCTCCAGGAATAGACGGTACATCAGCTTTCGCTTGCAGTAAACAAATGAATGTGGGTCTTTTTAAAGGCAAATCTCCAAATATATCAAACTTAAAATTGGATCCTGATTTAGCCTGGGAGGCCCTCAAGTGGGTGTAAATTGCTATAAGGGATATCTTAGTCGTGTGAAGGTCCTATCAACTTGCTTCCAAACATGAATGGAGTGAAGCGCAAAAATCATGTGACTTCTTTAGTATGCTTAGCTCTGCAAGGATAAAACTGCTTTATTTGGAATTATGGGGATAGAAGAGGGAAAAGCATCTCTAAACCATGAAGCTTATTAAACAAATTTGTTTCCAAAGTACTTGAGGTACTCTCTCAGTCCTAATTAATGTCTCCTGCAAATGCACCGTCATAGCTAACATTCACTTTCCTAATCTAAGCCATATGTTCCTTCCGTCATCTTAACGATAGAAATGGAAATCATTGGTGTTTTCTCCTCTGAATATTTCTATTACAAAAACGTTCTTTCCAGGCTGATGCTCTATGCTGAGATCAATGGGTGAGAAAATCCCTCTTTGGAAAGTTACCCACATTTTTTTTTCCTCTTCTTACTGCTCATATGCAGAGGTGAGGCCTATGTGTGATTTTTAAGTGTTGCAGTAAGTATTTTGCCTGTGTTCAAAGCAAGCTTCTACAAGGGTAGAGCTCTTCACATAAAGAATGAATAAGTTGAAAAGGGGAGAGCTGAGTCCAACAGCCTGCACGCATGAAGTACTGTCATCACATCTCTCATGAGGAAACCAGTTTATGGTTTATGGCGAAGTTCAGAAATAACTTGCATTTTTTCAGAAGCTAATAGCCTAAATCAAATTCCATAATCTTTCCTATCTGCTACTCCATATCTGTTCTCATTTTAAGAAGCAATCTTTATGTAGGTACCTGCAGTAGAGATGCAGAGATCCATGAGGTCTCAGAGTTGGACGAAACCCCTAGTGATCACGCACTTGCATAGCTGGTGAGCCTCACTGTGGACCCCAAACATTTGGTGAGCTTGGAGATTGGTTCTTCCCCAGAGGGATTATATTTCAATTGACCTGAGGCAGACCTGACAGAACCAGATATATTATTTTCCAAAAGCACTCCCAGAGATTGTTATGCGAGGTCAAGGTTGAGAGGCACTGATCTTGTCCACCCATCTCTTTTGGGGCCAGTGATATTAACCCATTCATTCAGCATCTATAGCAGTTGTTTGTGGCAGAGGGGCGACTGTAACCTCAGACTTGCGGCCTCCACACCTGCACATTTTCCTCTACATTTTACTATATCTCTCTTACAATCTATAATTTTTAAAACTAAAATCAGTTTGATGATAGAAATATCTTTAAAAACAAAACAAACCCTAGAACTACTCTCCTCCTGGCCCCTTTACAAGGCCCTCCTCCCTATCTTGTATTTTTCTCTTACAGTAAACTCTCCAGATTGCCAGCTCTAAGCTAGCAGGTGTCACTAAATAACACCGGAACTAAAATGAAAATATTAGTAAACCATTCTAGACTTGCCCAAGAAAATACTATGTTTAAACAGCACAAAACACAATGAAATGACTCCTGTTTGGTCTCGTATTAAAAGTATAACAGCAGCCAAATAAGCTCCCTGTGCCAGGCACTGCACTCTGAGTGGTTGGCCTAGGTCATCTCCCTGCATCTGCACAACAAACTTGTGAGGTCAGTAAATTATTATCCCCATTTCACGGATGAGACAGCTGACCCACCAGAGTTCAGGTAATTTCCCCAAGTCGATTCCCCAAGTTCAAGTAACTGGGCAGAGCTGGGAGCTGGTAGGCAGTTGGTTTAGTTTAAAAAAAAATCAGTGTGAAACTGCCTCAAAAGTGGCTTTCTATTTTTAATCATGATAAACTAATATTTACAAAACATTTTTAAATGGACATTTTACTCATCTCTCATTCTTACGATCTCATGTAAACATTACAAGGTTGGTTAGCACCACTACTTGGCTAAAGAGAAACCAGGGCGCAGGGAACACCAAACCTCACAGGTAGTGGGAGGCCAAGCCCCAGTGTGAGCCTTTGTTCGTGGCGGTGCAGTGGGGCATTCAAGCCACCACACTGCTTTAAATCTGAAGATGGTTTCAAGGCTGTGCTGAGCATTTCATATGATCAGTCCTGCTAGGAAAATAGTGTAAAACTGACTATAAATACCCAAAAAACAAATGCCTTGCTGTTCAGATTAAACTGTTGATTGTACTGAAATTCATGGGTACACTTGGAAACAAAATAAATTGCAGCATATCTCCCCAAAGATTTTGTTGCATATCCTTTTGTTTTTATTCACATCATTTGTGTTTGCTGGGCTGCAGTAAAGGATGCATGGGCTATTTTTATTCAGAGAAAGGCGATAACACCAGCCAAGCATAAGGACCCATCCATGACTAGAATGCAATGGCCTTCATTATCTTCCAGCTCCTCCTAAATGACTCATGGAGAGCGGGCAGATGGTGTTTTCTCTCACCCCTTGCCTTGCACTTATTTAATTATTTTAACTTAGCTTTTGTGCTGCTACCATGATGTCTAAATGGGCAGATATATTCGGGGGTAGGTTTCCTCTTCTAATACTGACAGTGCATTTGGAAAAGTTCTCAAGCACTAAGTTCTGGATCAAGTGAGGGGAGAGAACAATGATGACAAAAAAATGATTAGCAGTAATCACTAACACTTCCTGTGCACAAATGATGTGCCAGATAATGAGCCAATGAATTTGCCTGCATTTCTCATTTTATCACCCAATGACTCACAAATGGGGAGGCTAAAGTATAGAGATGTTAAGAAATCTACTCTGGGTTGAACAGCTAGTAAGTGGTACAGGCGGAGGATCTGAGCCAAGCCCCTATTTTTAATCTTTAGATGACAGTAATGTGGTAGCAGTTATAAGCTCTAAGACCTTGGGGAAATAAACCAATATTGGAATATAATAAAGAAATCCACAAAGTTAATATTCAACCATCGGGAGAGAGAGCAGGCAGTGACTAAGGCATCAAGAAAATGAAGATTTGCCGAAGCTCAGAGATGCAATGTCCTCAGCCCCTGTGCAGCTGCAGGAAGTGCAGGTAGCAGGCAGCCTTCTGCCAACAGTTCCTTCAGGATCTGCTCTGATTGCAGAGAGCCACCTTACCTGCAGCCTTAGCCTACCTAGACCAGTCTGCATCCTGTGACTGAGCCAGGCAGGGGCACAAATGCCCTGTCATTTTGGCCGAAGGTCCTAAGAGGCAACACTCTCTCCACCCGTGCCCACCATGCTAGCTCAGGCTTTGCCAGGTCTGCTTCAAAGTTTGGCTTTTCCTCAACCAGGTCTTAATCTCGTCCCCTCTCCCCGAGGTGTTAATTCCTAACAAATCTCTTGTATCCTAAGAACCTAAATTGTAAAAAAACTTTAAGGGATTTCAAAAAAATAAATAAATATTTTTTTATTGCTAGGAACTCTTTGAGTCTCAAGAATCCATACATGTAGATGTAACAGATAATACATTTTTGAGAACAGTCTCAAGACATAAATTTCCCCAAATTGGGGCATGGCAGGGAGGGAGTGAAAGTAGTAATAAGTCAAGTATCTAGTTAATCCTTCAGACTGGACTGATTAGGTAATTCAGGACCGTATCTCGTTCCAGCACAGGGGCAGAACAATAGTCATCAGGCCCAGAAACCCCCCAAACAAAAGCCCATATAAGCCATCATATCTTTGTGGATCTACAGGGGTAGTTGATAGCCCCATACTATTATCCTAGGCAGTATATCCGGTTCCATGCCAGAAGATGTCTATAAAATTATCTTAAAGATATTTTCATATATAAAACAGTTCTCAATATTCCTTAACAGTTAATCCCTGTCAATATTCCTTAACAGTTAATCCCTGTGTTACAGCTGGACTCAATAGCCTGCACAGAAAGTACTGAATGACATATGATGCGGAGTTACCAGATCAGTCTCCGTTCCTTACCACCTTTCCTTCAGGTACCCTCTCATCCAGTGTACCTGTTATAAGTGCCATTTAACTCTCAGTCACTGTCACTGTTAATTCTACCTTCTAAATGAGGTGATGATGACTAAGCCATGTCAAGACATTTTTGCATTTTTAAAAAAAGGGACTAGGTAAGCCCAAGAAACCTTTCTAGACCCCATAGAATGAAACAATTGTAGTGAAACTAACAGGCATATGGCTCATTTGGGGGACACAGGACTTTCTGTCACTCCCAGCTGAGAGGCCATCTCCAGGCCCTGCGGCCAGGCTTATAGAGGGAGCATGTGTAAAGTAGGAGGTGAGAGGCAGCCATACACATGCTTTCCCTGTCCCTAGTGACCCACCTCACCGGACAGGAAAGGTAAGCTTCCATGAGCATCATGGTTTCCAAGGAAAACTGTGGTCTCCACTTCCTATCAATGGAAACATTGAGGTTTTCAAACTTTAATACTATAAGAAAGGTAAAGAAATAAAGAGAGAGAAAGAGACAGAGAGAGTGAGGGAAGAATGGAAGAAAAGAAAGGGGAGGGAAGAGAGAGAGAGGGAGAGACTGAAGAGTTTAATCTTGATTCATTTATAGAAAATTTGTAGATTCAGGACAGTGGAGAATTAGACAATTTATACATAATATGCCACTTCCATGGATAGTATCTGATATTAGAAAATATAATAAAGAAACAGTGATGGATATCAAAGAGGGAGAAGAGAATAAAAACATTTGGGTATAATTTACAAATCAGTCATTTTTAAATTATTTATTTTTTTAAGCTAGTCACAAATCATGGAGATGGGTATTGACTAAGTTATAAAACTGAAGCAAAAAAAATAGATTTTTGGAACTGAACTGTTTCTCTTAAAAATTTCACAAATTACTTCTAACTCATTCCAATTTTCTTTCACTTTTCAAATGCTAAACTGATTTTAGCATCCTGTCCACTCTGTTGTCAATTTATTTATATTAAAACTAATCTATGAATCTACTATTTAAGCAAATCCTAGATAAAATGGGTTACTTTAAAGGCATATGTTTTTATGAAATACTGTATGTTGCCCCTTTGAAGACAATTATTTTTGTTCAAAGAAAATGCCAACAAAATTCTGCGTGGGAATCAAGGTGCTTCTAATTAAGGACAGAAGCTGTTTAGGGGCTTTCAACGTTTAGTGGAGGCCTCCTAGAAAGTAGACACTTCTCTTTTTAGAGAATTTTTTTTCATGAGGTGAAGAATGGAGCCCATTGGGTCAATGGTTATAGAATGTATAATTATGCCATAATTTTAACAAAGAGGCTATGCTAGCCATTCTAATCAGTTCTAATATTTCATAATAGAGTACAGAGGCTAAATCTCAGATTCCTTTTTTAAGACAGAGACATAATTTCTAAATATATACTAACACACATTTCCTATGTTTATTTGGATTGAAAGAGCATTACTGCACATGACAAATGTAAAAATTACTTATGCAATAGAAAAGCTGTTGAAGGGATCAGTAGAAAGAAATCTCACCTGAACTTTCCATATCCGGTGAAAGTAGAGTCTCCCTAAAATATAACTGCCATAACCTCCTTCTGGGGCAGCTTCTAGCTCCTTCCAGGAAGTATACTGCCCACTAGAACTTCCCACACTCTCACACTGAAGCCCTAACCACCCCCCACCTTTGTGTTAGGCTGATGCATAAACCCTTACCTCTGCCTGTTCTATTACTCACTACTGAGGACTCCCACATGTGTAATCAACTTTTCTCCTAAGAATCTGCCTATTGTGAATTAATTCTTGGACCCCATCACTGGAGCCTAAGTAGGAGCTGTTCACTCTGACACAAGATGAAGGGGGGGAACATCTCCCCACTGAAACTCTACAGACTACCTAACCTAAAGCTAGCCTTTAAAAGGATTGTTTTATGATCTCTATATTCATTTGTGTTGATTTCTTTTTCAAAATCGTATGGAGTTTGGTAAATTTTGTTTTAGAGTTGGACGCTGCTCTTCTATTTTAGGACCACATCAGCATGCCTTTCCACTCTATCTAGTTAATTTTTGCAAGATGTTAAAAAAATAGCATTTTTTTTAATACAAATATGTTTGTGGTTAACATAATTTCTTTGGTCTGTCTAAATTAAAATTTCAAATGCACTGAACCAATTAAAAGCTGTTTTATAGGATGATAGCATCTCAGTCAAAGTAAAATATGTCCAGAAACAAAGCATGGAAAGTATCAGAAGGGAGATGGGTGATCTTGGTTTCATGTACTCAAGTTTTAAGAATCGTACATAAATTGTGGTCACCACACCCAAACAGTGTTGTTTTCATAGTAACTGATCTACTTAAAAAGAAACAGGGGTGATGCAGAAGAAGAAAGAAACTAGAGTAAAAAATAAAAGTAACTAGCCCTGAATATATAATGACAGCAAGAGAAAACACTATAAAACATGTCAAGATGGCATTTTAGCTCAGGAAACTATTAGGAACTTGGAAGATTCTGGAAGAAAAGAGTCATGTCTTTTGTCTGAACCTAAACTATGCACATACTGGGCACTCAAATACTTGAAAAAGAGGTAAAGAGGATAGGGGAGGGAGAAAGAGGAAAGGAGGGGAAAAATGAGAACATCCAAGAAAACAAATTCTCCTGTACTATCAAATCAACAGGCACCCAAATAATAGAGCAAATATAAATGATCATTTTCATCAGCAGACATACTGATCAACCATGAGTACTGGAGGGAAGATACACCTGATTAAAACCTATGATTACAGGTGTTCATAGATGCCATTCAAGTCCCTCTTGACCTCTGGTTGTCCCTGTAATAAGAAAGGCTTAGCCTGAAGGTGAATTATTTTCATGTTTTGAGTCTAATTTGTTTGGCCAGTGTTGAATTTTGAAAAGAGAAAAACATATGTTTCTTTCCCCAGTGGCATTTTTACACTCAAGTATGTCAAAAGCAACTATCTGGTTACTGAAGTAATTTTATAAAAATGCATGATTTTGAAGATTCATATGTTTAAATACACGTGTGTTTTACAGAATGTTTGCCGGAATTTTGGTTTTTCAAATGTGACCTTTGGGTTTTGACTTTTCATTTTGTATTTTCTATTCTAACCTTATCTATCTTTAAGCTTCCAATAGCAATTAAAAATTAAATTGGCCATACTGGAGAGGTTAATTTACTTGTGTTGCAGATTAAGACAGAAATAATTCAGGCTGTATTTGCAAAGCAGTTTGCCTCTGTAAACCTCAATGCTTTATAAAAACATTATCTGGTGATAAGTTTGGAAACATTGTGTTGACTGCATAGAAACTAACTATGTGCTCCTGTGACTTGAATGTGCACACAGATCCCCTGGCATCTTATTCATATGCAGATTCTGATTTAGAAGGGTTAGAGTGAGGCCCAAGGCTCACCATTTCAGACAGCCAGGTGATATTGAAGCTGCTGATCAGCAGACCACAGTTTGAGTAACAAGGCTTTGAAGAACTAGAATCTTTCACTAGATATTTTATATTTTTTTCTTTACAATTTGTGATTGATCCATTTAGAATTTTAACTTTTAGAACAGTGAAGTTTGCCATCCCTTTTCTTAGTACATAAAAGGAACTTTACACATGGAATTTCCTTAGAAAGCTGTAAGAATTGCTCACCCCAAAAGACTGATTTATTTTTTCTATCACTCTTTAGTAGAGATAGAGAGCCCTGATTAAATCCAAATCTTTCAACAAATTTTGCTGCATTTACAAAATGTGCTGATGTGAAAATCTAAATAATGGTCACAGATTCTGAAGATATCTCCAGACATGACCAATAATAACATTTCTGGCAACACATGGAGGAACAGGAAGCTGTAATGAGTTTCTTTTAGCCCAAAAAACAACCACAAACTCTATCTTATACTGTTACTGGAACAACAGAATCAATGCCCTCCATATGGGTCAGCAAAAAAAAAAAAAAGAAAACACCATTAAAATGTTATTGGGACGCCATCAATTGAAAAATGGTGCAGATTAAGAGAGTAATGATACAAAAACAGTCCCCAAACAGGAAGACTGAAAATCTTCAGGAACATTTTCTATGGCCTTGACTCTATTACAAAAAATATACATACACACATGGAAGTAGTTTTCCATGATTTTTTATTTCTAGTTTTAAACTCTCTCTAGTGGAAAGAAGGAAAATCCACCTTAAGAGAACCTGACACTGTGCAGTTGAGCTCATGTATTACAACCTCAATTCATTAAAAAATGATAAAACCCAGGGTAAGTTTGCCCCTGTGAATAAAGTCAGAAAAAACTGGTATATGGTTCTTCTGCTCCTTAACAGAGAGAAAAATTTAAATTAAAATTTACAGCTTCTTTTTTGTTGTTCTCTATTTGTCCACCAGCTTTTAGTATAATCTTGAGTAGGCAGCTAGATTGAATTACCTGGGTACCTACTCAAGACTGCACTATTTAATTAACCTTATATACCTAGGTACTGTGTTACAGCTTTGAATGAACTATACATGGTCAATGAGCAGAATACTTTATAAAGAAAGAGAGTAGAATGAACTTTCATTTATTTCATTTCATACTAAAAGAGAATATAGATCTGACAGCAATGAAAATTACAGTATTTTTCAATAGTTGGATGTTTAGCTTCTTCCAAAACAGATGTACTAAGTTACCTGATTTCAGCTTTGTTAAAAGCTGGTATAGACACTAAAATACTGTTATTAACCACTCCTGCCTTTTTCTTATTTTGTCTCATACCCATGTCTCTTAAGATGGATGGGGAAAATGTACATGATTGACTAGGCACATCAATGTGAGTCAAAAAGGAAGTCAAGTGCAGTTTCGGGTATTTCACTGTTTTCAAAACATCAGTTCATATACGTTGAACTCATCCAAGACTCTAAATTAGTATAAGAATGTAATGTTATCGAATGGGCTCAAAAATTCTTCAAAATGTAGTCCAAAATACTGTATTTGTATCCATGAACAGGATATGATAACTTTGAATGATCTGACTGACTCCTATCTTAAATTGGCAAATACGTTCACTCAAGTTTTTATTAAGCAACTCCCTAAAGCCCAGAACTTTGATAGGCATCACAATCCCTTTTGATATCAGAAAGTAGATTAATATTTTTCATTTGCTATGTGACCAAGGGTAAAAACAAAGATCTCTAACCCATTAGGTTGCACAGAGTCCCCCAGAAAAAGAGGAAGGATAAATTTCTCTCACATTTATTCTGGTATCTTAAGTACTGATGTCCTCATAAGCAAATCATATCCTACTCAGTAGGACATTTCATTGAATTCAGAAAGGAACTTCAAATTTTAACATCTGACAGCAATTTCTCATAAGAAGAATTTCTTATGCTGTTCAACATTTTTAATTTCATATAAAGCAGTTTTACTTACAGGTATAGAAATTGCTCCATATGATGCTAAGTATCTTCCCAGAATTCCAACAGAAATTCATATGGTTTACTTATAATGTAAACAAGAAGGAAAATATTTGCTGAACTTTATGCCTCTTTATGCATGAATCAATTTTTTTCAAGATTATGATAAGGCTTAAATTATATAAATAAAAGACAAAGAAAGTTTCTGAAACACAGTAAGGTCTTAATCTTGACAGTAAGTGATCATAGTTATTAAAAACACTTTCTTTTTAGTTACCTCATGTATCATTGGCTCCATGGCAGGCCCATAAGACCACTCTTTCTCTGATGTAGAGATGGCATCCACTTTCAGCTTAAAAATATGTGTGGTCCAAAGAATATGTTTTGTTTTGGTTTGCTTTTTGTAATTTGAAGGCCTTTAAAAGGGGGTCTCCACTTACCACTTCCCCTAACTCTTCACTCTTCCCTATTATTCAACACTTTTCAAATCCATCACTTTTGTTACCTGTCTGATCTGTGCTCTAAGCCTGGACCCATGAGCCAATGTCAGTGGAAAACCCCAAGTAAAATAGCACCCTCACCTTTCTTGTGACATCCTCACAAGAAAGGAATATGCTTCTTTTCCTTTCCCTTATGCCATGATGAGTAAGTATCCTTTCATTTTATACAACTGCAAGCCAATATTTGAAATGCTATGGAATACACAGCACAAACCAGTTTTGGCAGCATTTCAGCAACTCCTTAACTCTGAGCAACCTGGAAAAGAGTCTGCTGATCTGTATGCTGCTCAGCTTGGTATCTCAGTCTGCTTTGCAACATTATCTTGTATCATTGAATGGAAATGTAAGGTCTTCCCTGTTGTCTATCGCCATCCTCTCTACCCCTTAGACAATGGAATTCTCCATTAGAAAAGTACTTGGAGGAGAAAAATCTGTTTTTGTTCTCCTTCTTCTGTCCACTATAATACAATGCTTTGCTCCTCCTCCTCTTGGGAAATGTAAGGTTGGCTGGCAGTCAGTTTGACAGAAGGAGAGCAGTGCAGCGGAAAATTGGATAACAGTCTAAAAATCTATGGGGCCACAGGAATCCCATCAAAACTGGCTCCTCCTGTCAAAACCCAGACAAGTGACAAGGACAAATATAGAATGTTATTTATATTTAAATATTTCTAATGATATCATAATTATACTTCTGCCTCTGTTAGGCAGTCATTTTCCTGTGAGCCACCATTCTGCAAACCAAATGTTATAATGTTGGAGAAAATCTCCATAAGAATCAGACAGCTTCAATCAGACATCTAGGAAAATCCTATAAACTCCTCAAATAACTTTCTAAAGGACAGAGAATAACAACTTTTTTTTTTCAAAGACATTTTCCTTAGAGTACAATAGCCAAGTTCAATAAAAATAGATTATTCCCAGTGCTTTGAGAAAGGGAAAACAAAGCTATTCAAAAATGTCCTGATTTCTCTCTTTACAAGGTGTCATATAGAGTCATCCCATAGGTCAAGTTACTGACTGATGGCTTAATTTACTAAACTTTTCAACAAGCAATTAGCTGAAATTTAAATTGCCAAAATATGTAAATTTTCTTATTTTAAAACTTGGGAAAAACTTTCATGTATGGACAGAGCCAAGATGGCGGCATGAGTAGAGCAGTGGAAATCTCCTCCCAAAACCACATATATGTATGAAAATATAACAAAGATAACTCTTCCTAGAATAAAGACCAGAGGACACAGGACAACATCCAGACCACATCCACACCTGCGAGAACCCAGCACCTCGTGAAGGGGGAAAGATACAAGCCCCAGCCCAGCGGGTCCCGAGCACCCCTCCCCCCAGCTCCCGGTGGGAGGAGAGGCGTCAGAGCAGGGAGGATTGGGAGCCCAGGACTGCTGAACACCCAGCCTCAGCCATCTGCACCAGAGCGCAGATACACAGTGCGTGGGGTCTTGGATACTAGGGAAACAGGGCAGCAAGACCGGTGAGCGGGTACTGGAGGCCAGCGCTGGAGGACAAAAGAAAAACAAGCGGCCATTTTTGTTGTTGTTGTTGTTGTTTTGGTGAGTGCTTTTTGAAAGTCTTAAAGGGACAGGGACCCAATACTAGGGAAACAGGGCAGCGAGACCGGTGAGCGGGTGCCTGAGGCTGGCACCGGAGAATAAAGAAAAATGAGTGGCTATATATATTTTTTTTTGTCGTTGTTTTGTTTTGGCGGGTGCTTTTTGGAAGTTTTAAATGGGCAGGTCGGGACACTTACTCCAGAGGCAGGGAATCTGGGGAGCTCTGGGCACTCACTCTAATCCCCTGGGCAGCAGGGAGCACGAAGGCCACTTACAGAGATAAATAGCCTCCGGCCACTCCCCCCCCAATGCGACTCCACCATTTTGGAGCACCAGCCCAAGCCAGGCCACACCCACAGCAACAGCAGAGATAATCTCCATAGCAGCTCAGCAGGAAGCAGAAGCCCTGTATGCGCACAGCTGCCCAGCACAAGCCACTAAAGGTCACTGTTCTCCCAGGAGAGGAAGGCCACAAACCAACAAGAAGGGAAGTTCTTCCAGCCGTCACTTGTCCCAGCTCTGCAAACTATTCCTATCACCATGAAAAGACAGAATTACAGGCAAACCAAGATCACAGAGACACCAGAGAAGGAGACAGACCTAACCAGTGTTCCTGACAAAGAATTCAAAATAAAAATCATAAACATGCTGACAGAGATGCAGAGAAATATGCAAGAGAAATGGGATGAAGTCCGGAGGGAGATCACAGATGCCAGGAAGGAGATCACAGAAATGAAAACAAACCCTGGAAGGATTTATAAGCAGAATGGATAAGATGCAAGAAGCCATTGATGGAATAGAAACCAGAGAACAGGAACGTATAGAAGCTGACATAGAGAGAGATAAAAGGATCTCCAGGAATGAAATAATATTAAGAGAACTGTGTGACCAATCCAAAAGGAACAATATCTGTATTATAGAGGTACCAGAAGAAGAAGAGAGAGGAAAAGGGATGGAAAGTATCTTGGAAGAGATAAATGCTGAAAACTTCCCCAAAATGGGGGAGGAAATAATCAAACAGACCATGGAAATACACAGAAGCCCCAACAGAAAGGATCCAAAGAGGACAACACTAAGACACATAATAATTAAAATGGCAAAGATGAAGGACAAGGAAAGAGTTTTAAAGGCAGCTAGAGAGAAAAAGGTCACCTATAAAGGAAAACCCATCAGGCTAACATCAGACTTCTCAACAGAAACCCTACAGGCCAGAAGAGAATGGCATGATATATTTAATACAATGAAACAGAAGGGACTTGAACCAAGGATACTGTATCCAGGACGGCTATCATTTAAATATGATGGTGGGATTAAACAATTCCCAGACAAGCAAAAGCTGAGGGAATTTGCTTCCCACAAACCACCTCTACAGGGCATCTTACAGGGACGGCTCTAGAGGGGAGCACTCCTAGAAAGAGCACAGAACAAAACACCCAACATATGAAGAATGGAGGAGGAGGAATAAGAAGGGGGAGAAGAAAAGAATCTCCAGACAGTGCATATGACAGCTCAATAAGCGAGCTAAGTTAGGCAGTAAGATACTAAAGAGGCTAACCTTGAACCTTTGGTAACCACGAATCTAAAGCCTGCGATGGCAATAAGTACATATCTCTCAATAGTCACCCTAAATGTAAATGGACTTAATGTACCAATCAAAAGATACAGAGTAATAGAATGGATAAAAAAGCAAGACCCATCTATTTGCTGCTTACAAGAAACTCACCTCAGACCCAAAGACATGTACAGACTAAAAGTCAAGGGATGGAAAAACATATTTCAGGCAAACAACAGTGAGAAGAAAGCAGGGGTTGCAGTACTAATATCAGACAAAATAGACTTCAAAACAAAGAAAGTAACAAGAGATAAAGAAGGACACTACACAATGATAAAGGGCTCAGTCCAATGAAAGGATATAACCATTCTAATTATATATGCACCCAACACAGGAGCACCAGCATGTGTGAAACAAATACTCACAGAACTAAAGAGGGAAACAGACTGCAATGCATTCATTTTAGGAGACTTCAACACACCACTCACCCCAAAGGATAGATCCACCAGGCAGAAAATAAGTAAGGACACACAGGCACTGAACAACACACTAGAACAGATGGACCTAATAGACATCTATAGAACTCTACATCCAAAAGCAACAGGATACACATTCTTCTCAAGTGCACATGGAACATTCTCCAGAATAGACCACATACTAGCTCACAAAAAGAGCCTCAGTAAATTCCAAAATATTGAAACTCTACCAACCAATTTTTCAGACCACAAAGGTATAAAACTAGAAATAAATTCTACAAAGAAACCAAAGAGGCTCACAAACACATGGAGGCTTAACAACATGCTTCTAAATAATCAATGGATCAATGAACAAATCAAAATAGAGATCAAGGAATATATAGAAACAACTGACAACAACAACACAAAGCCCCAACTTCTGTGGGACGCAGTGAAAGCAGTCTTAAGAGGAAAGTATATAGTGATCCAGGCACACTTGAAGAAGGAAGAACAATCCCAAATGAATAGTCTAACATCACAATTATCAAAACTGGAAAAACAAGAACAAACGAGGCCTCAAGTGAGCAGAAGGAGGGACATAATAAAGATCAGAGAAGAAATAAACAAAATTGAGAAGAACAAAACAATAGCAAAAATCAATGAAACCAAGAGCTGGTTCTTTGAGAAAATAAACAAAATAGATAAGCCTCTAGCCAAACTTATTAAGAGAAAAAGAGAATCAACACAAATCAACAGAATCAGAAATGAGAACGGAAAAATCACGACAGACTCCACAGAAATACAAAGAATTATTAAAGACTACTATGAAAACCTATATGCCAACAAGCTGGAAAACCTAGAAGAAATGGACAACTTCCTAGAAAAATACAACCTCCAAAGACTGACCAAGGAAGAAACACAAAAGTTAAACAAACCAATTACAAGCAAAGAAATTGAAACGGTAATCAAAAAACTACCCAAGCACAAAACCCCTGGGCCGGACAGATTTACATCGGAATTTTATCAGACACACAGAGAAGACATAATACCCATTCTCCTTAAAGCTTTCCAAAAAATAGAAGAGGAGGGAATACTCCCAAGCTCATTCTATGAAGCCAACATCACCTTAATACCAAAACCAGGCAAAGACCCCACCAAAAAAGAAAATTACAGACCAATATCCCTGATAAATGTAGATGCAAAAATACTTAATAAAATATTAGCAAACCAAATTCAAAAGTATATCAAAAGGATCATACACCATGGCCAACTGGGATTCATCCCAGGGATGCAAGCATGGTACAACATTAGGAAATCCATCAACATCATCCACCACATCAACAAAAAGGAAGACCTAAACCACATGATCATCTCCACAGATTTGACAAAATTCAACATCCATTCATGACAAAAACTCTCAGCAAAATGGGAATAGAGGGCAAGTACCTCAACATAATAAAGGCCACATATCATAAACACACAGCCAACATTATACTTAACAGTGAGAAGCTGAAAGCTTTTCCTCTGAGATCAGGAACTAGACAGGGATGCCCACTCTCCCCACTGTTATTTAACATAGTACTGGAGGTCCTAGCCACGGCAATCAGACAAAACAAAGAAATACAAGGAATCCAGATTGGTAAAGAAGAAGTTAAACTGTCACTATTTGCAGATGACATGATATTGTACATAAAAAACCCTAAAGACTCCACTCCAAAACTACTAGAACTGATATCGGAATACAGCAAAGTTGCAGGATACAAAATTAACACACAGAAATCTGTAGCTTTCCTATACACTAACAATGAACCAATAGAAAGAGAAATCAGGAAAACAATTCCATTCACAACTGCATCAAAAAGAATAAAATACCTAGGAATAAATCTAACCAAAGAAGTGAAAGTCCTATACTCTGAAAACTACAAGTCACTCTTAAGAGAAATTAAAGGGGACACTAACAAATGGAAACTCATCCCATGCTCATGGCTAGGAAGAATTAATATCGTCAAAATGGCCATCCTGCCCAAA
The DNA here is from genome assembly GCF_040802235.1 of Manis javanica. Classification (NCBI taxonomy): domain Eukaryota; kingdom Metazoa; phylum Chordata; class Mammalia; order Pholidota; family Manidae; genus Manis; species Manis javanica. The sequence continues at coordinate 53,005,511 of NC_133167.1, forward strand.
GCAATATACAGATTTGATGAAATCCCTATCAAATTATCAACAACATTCTTCAACGAACTGGAACAAATAGTTCAAAAATTCATATGGAAACACCAAAGACCCCGAATAGCCAAAGCAATCCTGAGAAAGAAGAATAGTGTGGGGGGTATCTCACTCCCCAACTTCAAGCTCTACTACAAAGCCATAGTAATCAAGACAATTTGGTACTGGCACAAGAACAGAGCCACAGACCAGTGGAACAGACTAGAGACTCCAGAAATTAACCCAAACATATATGGTCAATTAATATTTGATAAAGGAGCCATGGACATACAATGGCAAAATGACAGTCTCTTCAACAGATGGTGCTGGCAAAACTGGACAGCTACATGTAGGAGAATGAAACTGGACCATTGTCTAACCCCATGTACAAAAGTAAACTCAAAATGGATCAAAGACCTGAATGTAAGTCATGAAACCATTAAACTCTTGGAAAAAAACATAGGCAAAAACCTCTTAGATATAAACATGAGTGACCTCTTCTTGAATATATCTCCCCTGGCAAGGAAAACAACAGCAAAAATGAACAAGTGGGACTATATTAAGCTGAAAAGCTTCTGTACAGCAAAAGACATCATCAATAGAACAAAAAGGAACCCTACAATATGGGAGAATATATTTGTAAATGACAGATCCGACAAAGGCTTGACATCCAAAATATATAAAGAGCTCACACACCTCAACAAATAAAAAACAAATAATCCACTTAAAAAATGGGCAGAGGAACTAAACAGACAGTTCTCCAAAAAAGAAATATAGATGGACAACAGACAGATGAAAAGATGCTCCACCTCACTAATTATCAGAGAAATGCAAATTAAAACTACAATGAGGTATCACCTCACACCAGTAAGGATGGCTGCCACCCAAAGGACAAACAACAACAAATGTTGGCGAGGCTGTGGAGAAAGGGGAACCCTCCTACACTGCTGGTGGGAATGTAAATTAGTTCAACAATTGTGGAAAGCAGTATGGAGGTTCATCAAAATGCTCAAAACAGACTTACCATTTGACCCAGGAATTCCACTCCTAGGAATTTACCCTAAGAACACAGCAATCAACTTTAAGAAAGACAGATGCACCCCTATGTTTATCGCAGCACTATTTACAATAGCCAAGAATTGGAAGCAACCTAAATGTCCATTGGTAGATGAATGGATAAAGAAGATGTGGTATGTATACACAATGGAATACTACTCAGCCATAAGAAGAGGGCAAATCCTACCATTTGTAGCAACATGGATGGAGCTGGAGGGTATTATGCTCAGTGAAACAAGCCAAGCAGAGAAAAAGAAATACCAAATGATTCCACTCATCTGTGGAGTATAAGAACAAAGGAAAAACTAAAGGAACAAAACAGCAGCGGAATCACAGAACCCAAGAATGGACTAACAGGTACCAAAGGGAAAGGACTGGGGAGGATGGGTGGGTAGGGAGGGATAAGGCAGGGGAGAAGAAGGGGGGTATTAAGATTAGCATGCATGGGGTTGGGAGAATGGGGAGGGCTGTACAACACAGAGAAGACAAGTAGTGATTCTACAACATTTTGCTATGCTGATGGACAGTGACTGTAAAAGGGTTTATAGGGGGGAACCTGGTATAGGGGAGAGCCTGGTAAACATAATATTCTTCATGTAAGTGTAGATTAATGATAACAAAAAAAGAAAGAAAGAAAGAAATGGGGATTACTCCCTGATAGGATAAAACTAACTGTAAATCAACGATTAATGCATGCTTTAAATATCCTTAATTTTGATCACTTAAAGAGGGTCAGATGATTGGCTATGGAGGTACATTTTTCTGATAATATTCCTTTCTCTTAAAAAAAAAAAAAGCAGTTCCTGTGTGGTGACCTCCAATGAGTTCTACACAATGGTATAAAGGGCATATCAAAGTGTGGGCAAAGGGTCTGTTTTTGTTTATACAGAGGATCAAAGCCTAATTTGGCTACCCAGAAAATGAACTAAGATACAATATGAAGAAGAACTTCCAACATCAGCACTCTCTGGAAGACTCATACCAGAAGATGATCATCAAAAAACCTCATCAATGATCCAGGTGCTGCTACAGCTGTAGCTGCATTCATCCCACCGGTTCCTGGACTTGCCATGGGAATGAAGAAGGAGATATCTAAGCTGGCCTGTGCATACAGTAAAACAACAAATTTGACTGGATCTATGCTGTTGGAACTCAACCAAGAATTAGGAGAAGTGCAAGTTGTAGCGCTCCAAAATCTTACAACTACAGACTATCTACTTTTAAAAGAACATATGGGATGTGAACAGTCCCCAGGAATGGGTTGTTTTAATTTGTCTGATTTTTCTCAAACTATTCAAATTCAGTTAGACAATATCCATCATATCATTGATAAGTTTTCACAAATGCCTAGGGTGCCTAACTGGTTTTCTTGGTTTCACTGGAGATGGCTGGTAATTGTAGGTCTGCTTTGGTTATGTAGCTGTATTCCTATTACGTTAATGCATGTGTGCAATTTAATTAGTAGTTTAAAACCTATACATGCTATGTTACTCTACAAGAAGATTTGTCAAAGAAATAATCAATCTTCCCATGTTTTCTTCTGTCTGCTACTTCTATAGCTTTTCTTCTTCCTTCCTAATTACAACCCTTAAGTAGAATTCGTGCCTCATAACGAAATTACCGAGTATCATAATTCTTCCAAGTGGTAAAGATACCTCAAGACAAATGCTGGGCATAAAAGCCACAGGACATTAATCTGCAAAGAAGTAAAAGCTAACCTTTTCAAGCAATATGGTTTCTCTCTCACTTACCAGCTTTACATTTCCCTGTATGGCCCCAGAAGATGACTGGTTAGCCAGAGATGGGTAAGATTCCTCAAGGGAGGAACAACCTAAGACAGGCACAGTCGCAGGGGGGCCATCAGGTGAGAAATTGGGGATCAATAGAGGTGAGACTTAGAACCTCACTCGCCCGTTTTGAGAGAAATCTTCTGCATCCGTGGATGTTTTATTGCCCTTGTCTAGCTTGGATTAACACATATCTACAGGCACACACCTGATCATCTACATTTGCTCTCTTACAACACTAAACTATGTTTTCTACCTTTATCTTGCATCTACCTACCACTTCAGCATTTTATTAAAAATAAAAATAATAATAATAATAATAATAATAATAATAATAATAATAAAGGGAGAAATGTGGGATCCACATATAAATCAAGTATAAAAATCAAACAAATATTCATATTTGACCTGATTGTTTATAGTTCATAATGCGTGATCAAAACCAAAAGTTTCTGTGATGACTGCCCTTGCACTGTTCACCATGTAAGAACTTATTCACTATGTAAGAACTTGTTCACCATGTAAGAACTTGTTTGTTATGCTTCAGAAGATTGGAGACTGATGAGAATTAGGCTTGGGGTGGATTAATGATTGTGCATTGAGCATTGAGTCCCCTATACAGAATTTTATTGTTGTTAACAACCATTTGATCAATAAATATGAGATGCCCTCTCAAAAAAAAAAAAACTTTCATGTAGATATTCCAAATCAGTGTGCTTTATAATTAATTATATTATTAAAACCTGACATTTTAGAGTCAATACAAAATACCTTAAGAGAATACACTAGAAGTGATACCAAAGAATTTGGCATCATAATGGAGGACAACATTTATAAATATATACTCTGTATAGAATACAATTCATGGTATATTTCCATAGATCTTTAATGCTAAGATTCCTAAGGACTTATTGGTCATTAATATGTACATACTATTTGTCTTTTATAGAAGGATTGCCAAACATATACATGCATCAGACCTGTGCAACAAAAAACAAAGGACTGTCAGCCTGCAAACTCATTAATTTATATAAAAACAATTTATTTATTGCCTGTAATATACAACATGCCAAGTGCTGAGAGAAACCAAATATAAATGGGTATTCAGTCACAATAATATGTCATCTAAAACTTATGTTCAGAATGCTACAGACAGAGAACAGAGCAATTGAGGATCCTCCATCTGTATGTCATTTCCAGTCTAAACACATCTGGCATGCTATCAAGGCTCCCAACTATCTGAGCCTATTTTACCGAACAAATTTAATTTTCCCCAAATGCCAACTTTTTCCACTTTGTTTTAAAAGATTCCCTCCCTCTTGCTCACGTGCGCTGTTCTCATTCTTGCCTTCTCTTGTTTATGCTCTTCCTCTGCCTTGATTGCCCTTGATCCCTCTCTCTCTTAACCAAAACCTTACTCTTTGGGGTCTAGCTAAATTACCAACTTGTCTTGGAGACTTTTTTGATTTAATACAAATGATTGTTTATCTTGTGTACAGCATTGTTCTACGTGTTTAATATATATGACCTCATTTAATGCCACAAATCCATAAAGAGGTAGTATTCCATTTTAAAAATACAATAAACTCAGAGCAGTTAAGTAACTTGCCTCATTATACACAGCAAAAAAAGTACCAGAGTCCAGATCCATGGTACAATCATTTCACTCAAAGTCCTATATAGTTAGGGAACTATTCTGTGTTTTTGTTACCTTTGTAGTATCTTTTTCTCAGAATTCATGTTGTAGACAGAACTTTATGATTCAGTATTTAATAGTTCTCAAGTTCATATATACCACTCTAGGTTCTTCCATTAGATTATAAATGTGTAGTTTACTTATCCCCTCCTCTAGCCTAATACCAGACATTTAAGTTACTGATGGATTGAATCTAGGAAATCTACAGCATTTTAGTACATTACAAAGAAAGCTGTGCTTTTCAGATTATTGTTAATTTGCCATTGCTTTGGATTATACATAGTTCCACTAGCCCCATGGGACTATTTGCCTTCTAGTGCGATATAAAAGTTTTGTGTGTGTGAAGTCAAAAAAAAAATCTTAATCTTCATTCAACACGTCTTTATTGAGTAATGATTATGTGACAGCATTTTGCCAGACACAGAAGAAAATACTACAGAGATTTAAGAAAATCTCGGCTCTTAAGAACCTTATTATCTTGTTGGAGAGAGGTTTTACGTAGATTAAATTATACATATTAAGTATACGTTAAATGTAAGTATATATGGTATATTATATGTATATGAATTAGTTCACAAAACATACATAAAATAATGCCTTATTGCAGTGCCAAGCATACAGTAAGAGCTAAAGAAATAATATATTCATCCAGTCATAGCAAATGGACCACAGTGAGCAAAATTTAATCTGCCATTATTCATAATAAATGGTTATCATTTATTACCAAATATTTAGTATGTATATATCCTGTGCCTTTCTAGAATTTAGAGTCTGGCAATGTGAATGCTGAGAAGGAGATGTGGAAAACAACAGACTAATTTTTCTTACAGGAGTCTCTCCTAAAAAATGTCTTGTGGGTCAAATCCTTGGTATGAGCTTTTTCCAATATTGTTTTTTTTTTCCTCCTTAAAAGTGGGATGCAGCAAAAAAGGATAACGCTTTTGTACATCTAGTTTAGATAAACTCTGGCTGTGATTTTATTTCAGTATTAACATAAATATATAAATGCTTTCCCTTGTGACTGTTTTTATTACATGAATTTGGATACATTAGCCTAGGGTTAAGTAAATAAATGGAAAAACATCATCGATAGGTCTAGCATCAAAAACAATATGTGGTTCTTGGATTCTGTGAGTTATTTAATGGATTACAATGAGGCATCAGCTAAAGGCTGGTAATTTAAATTATAAGCAAAGGGTTCAAAGTTGTGGCTAATTTATTACTCATACATATCTAGTTGAGGTAGTAATTTAAAGTCATGTGTGTCCCATTAATTGTAATCTTGTTTCCATATGACAAGATAAATATCTCAAGGAACATAATATATTATGGTCATAGGTCAAACCAAATGAACATCTAAAATAGATTAGCACTAAGTGCAGGCAATATGTCATGTTTTATAAATTTTAAAAACGATAAATTGTATTAACATTTAGCAGATTGTTCATTACACATCATCAATGTTTAGTTGTAACTGTATTAATACTCAATTCAGTTACAGCAGTCTTTGAAAGAACCACCCAAAGAGATTCTGAAAACACACCCTGACTGAAAATCTAATATTTAGGGAAAAATATAGAATCACCTAATCTGTACCCATTCCCACCAAGATTTGATTGCTTTATTTCATGTGTATGTGAAATAGACATATTTTGGTAATAAAATGACTCAAACAAGAGCAATGTTAAAATTAGCAAAAAAAGAAAATGGCTGAAATGCCAGGTCCCTACCAATCTGCATCTATATTTATGCTTTTACTTTAAGCCTCTCCATCAGCTGAGACTGGTCAGAACCTCAAACATTCTCCTAGAGAAGAAAACCAAATTGTCTCCCCAGTACTACATGGCAAAATGAGTACAAAGTAAGGATGCAGGCTGACTATTGTAATTATAAAACAGAGACTTAGTTTTCAGATTTGAGCTGAAAATTTAACTGTAGCCATCTCAACACAGATTAACCAGTTTTCCTGCCTATAAAACCTGAGATCATTGGTGAAGTGTTTATCCAACTCTCTCTTTCACCATGTCTACAAGTCATTAGACACTTTTTTTTCTCAGCCAAAATTCCTGCTGTTAAAGAGCTTTGTACTATTTGGATGGCAAATCCATTTTCTAATGTACTTTTTCAATTAATTATGGAAATGGTGTAGAGAGAGGGACTGAAAAAGGAACTGCAAATCAACTAAACCCAGCCCACAGAAACATTTTATTTAGCTGGCATAGGTTTTCTTCTTGCTTTTGTTTGTTTGGATATTTGCTTTTCATTTTTGAATGTCTTTAAAACAAGGCAGGCAGCCTCTAGTTCATCAACATTTCCTCTATTCCCTCTTTCCTTCCACAAAGCCCCATCCCATGCCAATGTTACCTATCAGCAGGAGAGTTTATAATAGATGGCTGCTGATCCACTGATGATAGGACTTTCTTTGCCAAGTGGGGTATGCACAGAACTGAAACGATCAAGACAGCAGAGGGGATTTTTAGATTCTGTGTAAGGGAAGGAGGAAAAAATGACAGTTGATGCTAACAGCAGGAGAGGAATTTTGAGAATGAAAACAAACTATCAAGTGGAGGGATATGCTAAGGTTCTGCTGGACTGGGTGCAATGGGCTTCCTATCCTCTGTAGAGAATAGTTTTAGTAAAATATTAATTTCTCATGAATGCATTACAAAATTTGATATGTTCTGAGGACCCAACCAAGTGCTGAGTGTCTCAGTCCAAGGCAAGAGCTGAGGATACTTTGAATCACTGTGGATTATGTTAACACAAAAGGGTAAATAAATCCTTGCATTGGGGATTCTTTCTCCATCTATATTATTACATGAGAGTTTCCTGTCCCACAGCTTTGGTTTTACCAGATTCACAGGGGAATTTGTTCCGGGACAGGAACCCCCTTATTCCCAGAGCTACAGTAGCTTATACAACAGGAAGATGCCATTTTCTCACATTCCCTAGGCTCGAGTCCAAGATGAAGATGTGGGCAGGTCTGGCTCCTTCTGAGGCTTCCCTCCTTGTCTTACAGATCGCTTCCTCTCTGGTGCCTTTTCCTCTCTTTTACGGACATTGATCACTGTGGATTAGAGCCCCCATACTTATAATTTCATTTAACCTTAATTATCTCTTTAAAAGACTCACTTTCAAATACAGCTACATTTGGGGTTAGGGCTACAGTATATTGATTTTAGTGGGACACAGTTCAGTCCATAAGTACTAACAGTGCCTACCTCACAGGGCTGCTAGGAGGATTAAAATAATTTGTATTTATAAAGTTACCTATAACTGTGATTGGTACATAGTAGAGGCATACAAATATTTATTAAGTAATTTTAAAAAATTAAAGGCTTTTTTCTTAATCTCTTTGAGTTAATTTCCTCATCTGTAAAATAACAGAATCTCTTTTCATGGCAGATAGGAATCAGGCATGTGTATTAGTTATCTATTTCTGCATACCAGATTACCCTAAAACTTAGCAACCTAATGCAAAAATAAACATTTATTATCTCACACAGTTTCTGTGGGATAGGAATTCAGGAGAAGATTAGCTGCCCCATTCTGGCTTATTGCCTCATGAGGTTATAATTAAGATATCATCTGAAGGCTTGACTGTGGTTGGAGTGTTAACTTCTAAGATAGTTGGCTCACATGGCTGACAAGTTGGTGCTGGCTGTTGGCAGGAAGCCTCAGTTCCCGACTATGCTGGCTTATCCAGAAGGTTGACATGCTCTTACAACGTGGCTTTCTCTGAAATAAGTGATCCAAGAGTGAGCAGGGCAGAAGTGACAATGTCTATTATTTGGCCTCAGAACTTATGTACTATCACTTCTGCTATATTAGACACACAGATCAACCCTAATAGAAATGGGAGGGAGGTGCACAGGGGCTTGAATACCAAGTGGCAAATATCAACTGGAGTCATCTGAAAGAATGGCTACCATAACTGATCAATCAGATGCTCTTGCCAGGACTTTGAAACACGTAGAAGTGAAAAAAGGACACAGTGACAGTAGATTAGTTATAGCTCAGCACAAATATCAAGTAAGGAGAGCACCAGTTACAGCATCCAAGCAAACAACTATCCTGGTGAATTTGAATATGTTTTCCATTGTCTTACACTTTTTTATTCTTTCTCATTCTCTAATTTCTAGCCTCCCAATTAATTCTGTGATATGTCCAATATTTTTTCAATGATTTTTTAATCTGCTAATCAATTGTTTTCTATTGTTTATAACCAAGAATCTTCACTGAAACAATCTAGAAATCTTTCCCTCTACCCTCTGCCACTGTTACTCTTTCTCCTTCCTCTGACTGCACATCCCAGCTCACAGGTTATTTCTTCAAGGAGGCCTTCCCTGACCCTTCAGACTAGGACACCAACCTTATATATTTTAATGGCACTATTCTCATCCGCACCTCTGTTACTAAAAGTTATGATTATTCATCTATCATTATATAATCAATTTTCTTCCAGTAGAATTTTGCTCCACTAGGGTAGAAAACATGGCCATCCTGTTCATCGCTGCATCCCCAGCATCTCACATAGTAGGTCTCTCAAAGGATGAATAAATCAAGCACAAACTATTTGCTGTCTTTATTGTCTTTATGGGAGAGGTGACATCCTTCCATCATTTCAGTTTGAATTGGAATGATACTGTCTTCACTTTTACATTTTCTAAATGTACTTTTTCAATTAATTGTGGAAATGGTGTTTTCAAAGCTCAGTTTGATATTGCCATTCTATGTCAATAAGGTTGAATATATACTTTATTCAGTGAATTCTTTCCCTATGGGGAGGCTAAAAGATATGCTTGTTTCATGAACATGGGATTTGGAAATGAAATGAAAAGAGTTAATTATTTGATGTGATTGTTCAATGGCATCTGGCTAAGGAAACTTAAGAATTGAGATATTCCCGAAGAGACACCTGGCATGTCATGAGCTAGCATTCCCTCTACAGGGATGAGAAGTGCCAATGCTCAGCTCTCTGGCCCCCATTCTCTGTTGACCAATGACCCTTGCCCCCTTCCAACTGTCCCATTCTTTCTTTAGGTATGTCATTAACATCCAAGCCCTCATTTGATGGTATGGGAACAATGTATTTAAAGGTAATTCTATGCCTGTTCGGTTTTGGAAGGTAGAAAGGGGGAGAAGCAGAAGCAGAATTCTTAGGAATGACTCTAAGTTTTGTGTGTTACATATATTTTTTAATTAATACAGTAAAATCAGTGTGGCCTGCATCACCAGCTTGAGGTATAATTAAGGTCTTAAATCTTTCTAATAATCAAATTAATTATTCAATCCCCACAGGACCAATTTAAAAGGAAATTCAATGGCTACCTCTTGAAACCTCTCACCTTAACCAACTTGTCAGGAACTGTGGGTGCTTACCCAGTCTTCTGGATAAAAGGTGTCATCTCTGTTTCTTAGTTACTCATGTGTAGCAGGAGAACTGACACAGGAAGACAAGGAGGCAGGGAGGGAGGGCAGGAGGGAGAAAGCCTGAAGAGGATGAGAAGGAAGGCACTCAAGCTGTCTGACTAGTTTCATACTAGCAACATTCAATTGTCATTTCTGCTGTCACTGCTATGCAAATTCACTGCACTAAACTGACCTAGTCCCGCACATTCCTTTGAGACTTTCTACCCTCCCCAGCGACGCAGTGCAAGTTGCAGAGGTGGACCACACAGAGGCTTCCACAGCCACACATCTCCCACCCTTCCAGTCCCGGATATTGTTCCCACAATGTGCCTGTTGTGACAGGGAGGTCTTCTAACCACGGGCTGTTATGGAATGAACCTTCCTTCATTATTTCCTCTAATTCACTAGTCAAATATCTGCCTACTCTCCGGGCAAAATGCTGCTTTGGGGACACAGGTGAGCTTATTTGAAGTTATCTCAATCTATCTGATGTTCCAATAGATGATCTCAAATGGAACGGGGAGATTCTTCTTCCTTCTAGAATTGACTCCACTTTTTTCCAAACTTGCCTAGTATAAGATAAACGGAGGAAATTTTATCAAGCCACAAAATAAACTGACACATATTTTTCCTGAGTCAATATGTTCCTACTTCTTATATTTGCCTAATGAGGAACATTCAAGAAACTCCTCTCAGAATTAAGAAAATGTAATCCAAATTTATCGCCATAGTCACCTAGCAGAAAAGTGGCTTGCAGCTTCTTTCACCAGCCAAGAAATAAAAGTCTGCCCTATATTTTCAGGTATCCTTCATACCTCTTCAAAGAAAATATACTGTCCGTAATTGTTAAATATGTTACAAGAAAACGTGAAACTTTCTTGAAAAGTGTAATATGGTAGGTAATTAGACTATTTAGCATGGAGCTACCCTTGGTAACAGTACTCTAAATACTGTCCAAGTATCAGCTGTTCCTAGATGCAGCCTATGTGTTTGGAAGCAGCTGACTCCCCAGGCCCATAATCTCCAGTGGTAGGCATGTATCACAGGTCCAAACTAATACTTTTTCCCTGGTCACAGTGATTGATCCAGGAATAGGTCCACCACTCAGCATCAGCCTATGATAACCACTCAACATCAGTCTATGATAACCAACTTTTGCTCTGCTCTTGAAAGAGAGAAGCTATCTTTACTATTAGATGAGATCGCCACTAGAAAACCTGTCTTATAATGGAGCCAACCCAGAGAAAGCAGAACTAGTAAAAAAATCCTGGTCAAATCAGATATAGAGTGTTCAATTATTTCTGGTTATTTTGGTTTTTCTATTGCTTACTATCAAAAGATCCTTATCTGATACATACTAACCAATTAGCCTATTAGGAGATTTAAATTGGTGATGTACTGGGTAGAAGGGAAAGGGTGGGGAAGCGTATTTTCTTTCTCTCTTTAAATTTGCACTTCTTGTAACCACTATAACAACAGGAAGTACAGTTTAATTGGAAATAGGCTAACATAGTTCTAAGAATAATCATCTAAGGCTAACTGCCTGGGTAGTTTTGATGTCAGATAAATTGGCTCTCCTGTTATAAAGTGCATCTCTCCTGATTAGTACTTGATTAAATAACAACAAAAATAACCTCTTGGAACTGAAATATCAACAGCTTTCTAGATTCCATTTTTCTTAGCAAGATAATGAGCACAGCACATTGTTTAGCATGTTTTTAATTGGATGAATATCAGATACACAATGTTTTTCTATCATTGATGCCTTATGTGCTAAAAATTTCATTACATCCTGGAATTACTACATAAAATTTCCTTGTATTTGTTACAAACATATTTCTACACACAAAGATAATTGCCACAACTTTGCTATATGTATCTGTATATATACATATATATGTGTGTGTGTGTGTATATAATATATATATATATATATTTTTTAATGTATCTACTTGAAGCCACAGAGCACTTAGTCTTGTTGAAAGATTCTCCCCTTGACCATGATTTGTTCTTTTCAAAATACATATTTTTTTTAAAAAGAGGAAAATGTGAGTGGATTTTTGCTTCATCATTAAGTCCTAAACAGTTACAGGTTGCCCACTCCATGTGGTTGTTTAAGAAGAGACAAAGGAAACTGAAAATGTAATCCTTGCATTTCAGAAGTTTATAAGCTGGTTCATTACAAAATGTGAAAGGTGAGAATTTTTTAGTACTGTGTCCACACCAAAATACAAATAAATTTCATACAGAAGCATTAAGTGATGAGAAAATATTTGGTAAAGGGGCTCTTAGTAAATAGTTATTTATATAACTATATAAGTATATAGTTATATATAAGTATATAGTATTATATAACTATATAAGTATATAGCGTATATAAGTATATAACTATTTAAGTATATAGTCTCTTTAGGGGGAAATAGGTTAGTCAGGAGAGGTTGCTTAAAGGCTGCTTAAATCAATACCGAACGAGTTATATAACACCCCAAATATGATTTTTTAATTCATATATTCAACAAATGATTACATACATTCTCTGTGTAAAATGCTCTTGGTCCTTCTTGTTTTACTTAGTCTTTCATTCTGTAGGCAATCAGTTGTGCAGAATCATTATTCTTGGGTCTTAACACTATCACTGATTCATTCAAGGGCCACAGTTGGGTTATTTCCAGTGTGTTGCTATTATAAACATATGTTCATGTTTCCTGGTACACATGAGTATTCATATATATATGCGTATGTGTATATATATATATATATACACACACACACACACACATAAGGGAATGGAATGATTGAATCATCAAATGATACACAAATGTTTTAATTTACAAGATAATGCAAAAATTATTTTCTAAAGTAGACCTTTAGAAAATTTATATCTTTACCAGTAATGAATATGAAATCCAGTTAATCTACATCCTCACCAACACTTCATGTTGTTAGATTGCTTAAATTTTTCTAGTCTACAGTGTATGAAATGGTATCTCATTGTGGTCTTGTTTTCCTAATTAAACTTAGGCTGAGCATCTCTTCATATATTTTGTGGCAATACATGTGTTTTCTCTTTCTCTATTTTTGACTGTTAATATCCTTAATATTATAGGTACAGATATAGATAACAGAAAAACACATACAAGATCCTAGCAAGTCAGCAAAATATGAAGGATCACTGAAGAGCTACAATTCTCTTATATGCTTTGCTTCTTGATAGATGAAAGAAAACTTGTACTTTGGCCTAGTAATTAAAGGAAATATTAACTGTCCTTATGTAATTATTACTGTCCTTATATAACATTCATTATATTTGCATCATAATTCCTCTATTTCTCAGCATTTCCTATACATCACCTCATTCCCAGAGCTTATAGAATTCCAATCAAATCAAAATAAAATGTGGACAGGGAAGTCCTTTTGACACAGGACTGAGTGATCTAAGACCAAGACCTTTACACACTGGAGAGCTCATGAGTTCCCGGGATGGTCTCAATACTAGCTGACTGGCCAAGCACACAGGATTCATCAGAGCCACCCCTGATGACCATATCAGGGTGACATACTGTGAGTTCAGAAAATCACTTCAATCAAAAGTAGAATTGGAATTTATACCTGAGTCAAAGAGGCAAGGAACATTTGCTTGGAGCACATGGCTGAATACCTGTGCATAAAATTGCAGTATTTCCAGAATCTCTTGCCTGGCCTTAGGGCATCTGCATATCAATAGGTGTTTCCAAGGGGTGAAGAGAAGTAGTCTCCATATCAATAGGTAATTACAAGGGGGAGCGAGGGGGAGGGAGGGCATATCTGGACCAGAGCTGTTTGGTAGGGTCCCTTTCTATAGCTGGGTGCAAGAGACACAGGTGAGCAGAAGCAATGACTGCTTGTAAGCAATACATGGGTTTCTCCCACTTTATTTCTCCCTTTTACTGATTTCAGCTTCAGAGGTAATATGCCCAGGCTGGGAACTTATTTTCCCCCTGGAGTTACAATACCAATTAAAGTCACACTCATTTTTTTCACTTACCAGATGGAAAAAATAGAAAGATAACAGCACAAAAGTTTTTGTTTCACTAGGTGCCTGACACTTGTTGAAAAGCACATTGAAACACTGGAATCGATGTACAGCTATAAAGACAAACCAAACATAATTTAACAAATTACAATAAACATTCTCTCAAGTTTTTAAATGGTGGAAATGAATATTTACACATTCAAGCCAGATTCAGAATCTCTAAACTTTTAAGATCATGTTTTTTTCTTTCAATGAAAGTAAGAAATCACAAAACTCAAGAATCCAATTTCCAAACCAAGCATGAAAGATGGGGGAAGTCTCAACTGTAACGGTCTTCATTTGCATCCACAGACCATTGTCTCAATCCATTCAGGCTGCTAACAAAAAATGCTACAGACTGTATAACTTAGAAACTATAGAAATTTATTTCTGACAGTTCCGGAGGCTGGGAAGTTCAAACTCAGGGGGTCAGCATGGTTGCATCTTGGTGAAGGCCTGGTTCCTGGTTCATAGCCTGTGCCTTTCTGTGGTGTCTTCACACAGCCGGAGGGCTAGGGAGCTCTCTGGAGCCACTTTAATAAGGCATTAATGCCACTCACGAGTGTTCTACCCTTGTAAGAATGGGAATAAGTTAGCATAAGAGTAGCCATCTTAAGGGCCTAGAAGCCATTTTCTAAGTATGTGGCTTAGAAAGAAGAACTGGAACAGGGTAAGGCTTGAAAAACAAGTTAATCATGAACACCGGGTTGTGGGCAGCTGTGACCCTTGGTCAGCTAACCTTGGTCAGCTCATCATACATACCAAGCTTATCGTGCGGAACCACCCTAACAATCGAGGAGTGGTCTTATCTTACTTTTGCTTAACCCCAGGATGTATGACTTGCAAAAATAATGTGTAGCTGTGGAAAATTACTATGAGTTAAGTGTTTTGAAAATGCTATATAAACCCTTGGCTTTGAGTGCTCAGGGTCCTTGCTGAAACCCGCTGTGTTGGGCGGACACTTGGACCCCAGCTAGCTGGAATAATAAACCTCTTGCTTGTTGCATCAATCTGCCGTGGCCCTCGTCTCCTCACTGGGGGGAAGCACAGACCGAAATAAGGCCAGTAGGTCTTACATTTGGGGGCTCATCCGGGATCGCGTGCCCCTCCCCAGAGGAACGACAAGCCAAGGATCGGAGGCTTGCCCCAGCCAGGTATTACTGTGTTTGTATCCGCGTGTCTCTTGTCAAACCTGTAATAACATTTTGTGTTTAATCAGAAAGTGCCTTGCCAGCTGGTGAACGCACTCAATGTTTTTGTTTGCAAACAAGCCTGTATAAGCCTGTAGGAGCTCCAATCTGTATCTGGGTCAGCACTGACTTAGGCGGATGCGCTGGCAGGTCACCGACCAGGGGTCTTGGGAGGCATCCCTTGCACCCATCTGGAGGACGAGGTCCTCATCTGTGAGGAAAGTTGGCTGCCGCTGCAGTCCAACAGGCCCTCAACTTACTTTCAGTTTTGCCTCCGCGGCCACAGTAGATTCTTCTCTGTAGGCGCCTGTTTGTTGGCTATTGTGTTTGTCTTAGTCTTGTTGTTGACGGAAAGAATGGGACAGACGCAGATGACTCCTTTAGACTTGACTTTTAGACACTGGGGAGACGTAAAGAGTAGAGCACATAATCTGTCTGTTCTTGTTAAAAAAAGATAAATGGAACACTCTGGCCTCGGCTGATTGGCTGGTTTTTCAGGTTGGCTGGCCTCCCGGGGGATCTTTATCTCTTCCCCTTATACAGGCAATCAAGAAGAAAATTTTCAGTACCGGATCTCACGCACACCAAGACCAGATTCCTTACATTCTTGTCTGGGAAAACTTAGTCATAGAACCCCCCCTTGGGTTTAGCCCTTCTTCCCCCACCCATCTTCACAGGTTTTTGCGCTCCACAGTGACCTGAAAGAACCGAAGAAAGTTCTGTCTTCACCCCCCGATGCAGATCTCCCCCTCCTCGATCTTCCCCCTCCATACCCTCCTACTGCTCCCCCCCAACCTGCCGCCCCCCCCCCAGTCCCTATTCCTTCCCCCCTTCCTCTCCCGTTCCTCCCATTCCCATCATTCCCCCACCCCCTCCGACCCCCCAGGATAGCGGAGGGCAGAATGTTGGCCCAACCGGAGGAACAAGGAGCCGCTGGGCCCCCTCACCAGGGGCCGCTGTGGCACTTCCCCTTCGGGCCTTCGGCCCCCCCTCCGAGGATGGCCAACAACTCCTACAGTATTGGCCTTTCTCTTCCTCAGACCTCTACAACTGGAAGACCCAAAATCTTCCTTTTTCAGAAAATCCCAGAGGATTGGCTAATTTGATTGAATCTTTACTTTTCATCCATCAGCCCACTTGGGATGACTGCAACCAGTTGTTACAGGTCATGTTTACAACAGAAGAAAAAGACCAGATCCTCCTAGAGGCCCGGAAGAATGTACCGGGGGCCGATGGACGACCTACTCAGAACCCAGCCATTATCGAGGAAGGGTTCCCTCTGACCAGACCTGATTGGGACTTCAGCACCCCGGAAGGTAAGGAGCACCTGAAAGCCTTCCACCAGGCTCTGATGGCAGGTCTCCGGGGAGCAGCGAGGGGCCCAACCAATTTGGCTAAGGTAAGGGGAGTCCTTCAAGGACCTGACAAATCCCCCTTGGCATTTTCAAGAGACTCATGGAGGCTGTTCGGCAGTACACTCCATATGATCCAGTCAGTGAGGAACACAAAGCCACAGTTACTGTAGCCTTTATACATCAGTCTAGTAAAGATATCAGAAGGAAATTGCAGAAGCTAGAAGGACTGCAGGACGAAACCCTGCAAGTCTTAGTACAGGTGGCAGAGAAAGCGTATCATAATAGAGAGACAGAAGAAGAAAGAGAAAGTAGGAAGGTGCGAGAGATGGAAGAAAGGGAGCTGAGGAAGGAAAAACGACAAGAGCGCAACCTCCATAAAATCCTCACCACTGTTGTGAGAGAGACCAGAGAACCTAAACCAGGGCAAGGCGGCAGGAGACAACAGCTAGATAAAGATCAGTGCGCGTACTGTAAAGAGAAGGGACATTGGGCCAGAGAATGCCCAAACAAGAAAAAGAAACCTCAGCCATGGGAAAAACCCATTACCCACCCCAAAATTCTGACCATGCACGAAGACAGTGATTAGGGGGGACGGGGTTCAGAGCCCCTCCCCAAACCTAGGGTAACCTTAACTGTGGAGGGGAAACCTACTCAATTCCTAGTAGACACTAGGGCACAGCATTCAGTATTGTAACAAGCTGATGGACTGCTCTCCAATTGGAAATCATGGGTCCAGGGAGCCACGGGAAATAAATTATATCCTTGGACCACTGCACGGACAGTAGACCTGGGAACAGGACTAGTGTCCCATTCTTTCCTCGTGATCCCAGGTTGCCCATATCCTTTATTAGGAAGAGACTTGCTCACAAAAATGAAAGCCCAGATACATTTCCTGCCAGAGGGACCGCAGATTAAAAGGCCCTCAGAGGACCCCATCCAGATATTGACTGTGATGTTAGAAGATGAGTATAGACCCTTTGAATTCAAAAAAGAGAACCCAGGCTCAGGAGACCTCAGCCTGTGGCTAAGAAAGTTCCGTCAGGCATGGGCAGAAATGGCGGGAATCGGGAAGGCTAAACATAGGCCGCCTGTCTATGTTGAACTAAAACCACAAGCCACCCCCGTAGCAGGTCACCAGTACCCTATGCCAAGAGAAGCCAGAGAAGGAATCTGGCCCTACATCACCTGATTCCTCCAGTTGGGGATATTGCACAGATCTCAATCCACTTGGAATACCCCACTCCTCCCTGTAAGGAAGCCAGGCACAAATGAATACCGTCCAGTCCAGGATCTGCGGGAAGTTAACAAGCAGGTAATAGACATTCATCCCACAGTTCCTAATCCTTATAATCTTTTAAGTTCCTTGCCACCTCTCCAAGGCTGGTATACCATTTTAGATTTAAAAGATGTCTTCTTCTGCCTCCAACTTGCGCCGAAAAGTCAAGAGCTTTTCACCTTTGAATGGAGAGAACCAGACGGAGGAGTGACAGGGCAACTCACGTGGACTTGGCTCCCACAAGGATTCAAAAATTCCCCCACCCTCTTCGATGAAGCTCTCAACCAAGACCTGGCACTATATCGAGAAGCTAACCTGCAGGTAACCTTGCTGCAATATGTTGATGATCTTCTGCTTGCAACTGAAACAGAAGGAGATTGTCTGAAAGGGACGGAGAGACTTCTGGCAGAATTAGGAACTCTAGGATATCGGGCATCAGCTAAGAAAGCACAAATCTGCAAATGACAGGTAAGCTACCTGGGCTATGTGTTACAAGAAGGGAAGAGGTGGCTGTCAGACACGAGGAAAGAGACTGTTCTCCATATCCCTCTGCCTGAGACTCCTAAGCAAGTCAGAGAATTCCTGGGGACTACAGGATTTTGCAGGCTATGGATCCCCGGGTTCACAGAGATGGCAGCCCCCCTTTACCCTCTCACCAAAGCTGGACCATTCTCTTGAGGAGAGAAAGAACAGAAGGCGTTTGATGCCATTAAGCTGGCATTGATGTCCGCCCCAGCTCTGGGACTCCCCAATGTGACAAAACCTTTCCACCTGTTCATGGCAGAACAGGGGAATAGCCAAAGGGGTGCTGACTCAGAAGCTCGGATCATGGAAACAGCCCGTAGCATACCTGTCTAAAAAACTAGATCCAGTAGCCGCTGGCTGGCCTGCGTGTTTGAAAATAATCGCTGCAGCAGCAGTACTAGTCAAAGATGCAGACAAATTGACTCTAGGGCAAAATCTAACCGTGACTGCTCCACACGTGCTAGAAAGCATAATCTGGCAGCCCCCGCATTGGTGGCTTACAAATGCCTGGATAACCCACTACCAGGCCCTGTTACTCAACTCTGACCGGGTGACATTCTCTCCGCCGACCAGTCTCAATCCGGCCACTTTGCTGCCAGACCCCAATCTTGAACCCCCGGTGCATGACTGTCAGCAAGTATTAGCTGAAGCCCATGGGTGGCATAAAGACTTGACTGACCTGCCTTTACCAGACACTGAAGCCACCTGGTTCACAGATGGAAGCAGCTACCTAGACCAAGGAAAGCGTAAGGCAGGAGCGGCAGTGGTAGATGGAGAAAAAATAGTGTGGGCTCAGCCCCTCCCCGAGGGAACCTCTGCGCAGAAAGCTGAGCTCATTGCTCTTACGAGAGTGCTAGAACTGGGGGCCAGGAAGAAAATGAACATCTATAGAGATAGTAGGTGCGATGCCTTTGCGATGGCACATGTGCATGGAGCCATTTACCAACAAAGAGGACTCCTCACCTCCAAAGGAAGAGAAATAAAAAACAAGCCAGAAATCATGGCACTCTTAGTAGCTCTGCACAAACCAGCCAAAGTAAGTATAATTCATTGCCCCGGTCACCAACACGGGAAGTCCCACATTGCTGTAGGCAATAATATGGCTGATCAGGCTGCCTGAGAAGTGGCCTCAAGGACAGTAGAAATCTTCCTCTCTGAAACCCTGCCTGAGCCAAGCCTGCCACCCTATCAATATAGCCCAGCAGATCTAGAACTAATCTCCAAAGACTGTACTCACTATTTTGATGAAAAGAAAAGAGCCTGGTGCACCCACGATAAAAAAATCATCCTACCCCAAGCAACTGCCAAAGCCATAATCAAACAGATGCATCAGTGGACACACTTAGGAGCGCACAAACTTACTCAGACTGTCTTAAACTCCGGGTGGTATGTGCTGAACCTGCAGCAGATAGCTGAATCGGTAGTTAAGCCATGCGTTCCTTGCCAGGAAACAAACTCGCCCGGGAAGAAGAAATGGACTAGAAAACAGGCAAGGGGGAACCAGCCTGGACAGTTTTGGGAAATAGACTTTACTGAAATTAAACCAGGAAAGTATAAATTTAAGTATCTTCTAGTGTTTGTAGATACCTTTTCAGGATGGGTCGAAGCCTTTCCAACAAGGCAGGAAACGGCTGCAGTAGTAACAAAGAAAATACTAGAAGAAATATTTCCTCGATTCGGGATACCTATGGTAAAGGATCTGACAACACACCCACTTTCATTGCCCGGGTAAGTCAGGGGGTCGCTAAGTATTTGGGGACCGATTGGAAATTACATTGCATGTACAGACCCAGAGTTCAGGGCAAGTAGAAAGGATGAATCGAACCCTAAAAGAGACCTTAACTAAATTGACCATGGAGACTGGCTCAGACTGGGTGGTGCTCCTTCCCCTAGCCTTGTTCTGAGCTCGGAATACCCCTACCCATCTCAATCTAAACCCCTTTGAAATCTTGTACGGCTTCCCCGCCCTGCTTACTTGCCTGTATGACCCCTTCCCCATTACTCAGACTGACAACTGCGATTTATATAATAGGTTGAAAGCTCTCCAGGCAGTCCAAAAGGAAGTGTGGACCCAACTAAAAGCAGTCTACGGGCCCAGCACTTCAGAAGCAGCCCACCCATTCCAAGTTGGAGACTTTGTGTTTATAAGGCAGCACTGAGCACAGACCCTCAAGCCACGGTGGAAAGGACCCTACTTAGTGTTGCTGACCATGCCCACAGCAGTCAAAGTCAATGGAATAGCAGCCTGGATCCACGCATCTCATGTGAAACCTGTTGTCTCAGTTGAGACAGCTGATGACCATCTCGCATGGAAAGCCCAATCTACTGAGAACCCTCTCCGGCTTAAAATCACCAGAAGACCCCTAAAGTGACCAGGTGCATGTCCAGAGACACCAACGCCACCTAGCTGACCCATGCATCGTTCTCAAAAACTCTACTCCAAGATGACCATGTCAGCTGGACAAAAATAATCCTCAAAAGCTAAGACTGCACCGTTCACACCTATCCCACTAATATTACTTATACTGTGCCTTTCCCCAATTGCACCCAGCGACCCTAACCCCCATACTCCCTATCAGCTCACCTGGGAAGTAGAGAACTGGGAAACGCATGAAATATACAACAGCACTTCCCACATGACTCCCTTAGGCACGTGGTTCCCCGACCTGTACTTTAACCTAGACAGAGTAGCAGACTTAGAAAGAAGGGGTGGGAGAGTCAGCATTCAGGCCCTCCTCTTCCCTGTGTCCCCCAGCTCCATCCTGTTGGAATGGGAGGGGGAGACTGGCGAGAAAAACAGCGCCGAGTCTCTGTGAGTTGAAATGGGTTTTATGCATGCCCAGGGTTTCAAACAGGGCCAGAAGAGCAGCAGTGCGGAGGGGTTGAGTCCCGATACTGTGCACGCTGGAGTTGTGTTACCACCAATGACGGAGAGTGGAAGTGGCAAGTAACTCCCCAGATCATCACTCTCTCATTTGTTAAACCGTGCACCCGAACCAGGTACAATCCAGACTGTAATCTGCTCAGGCTCCAATTCACAGAACAAGGAAAAAAAGATACCCGATGGCAGTCAGGGTTAACCTGGGGCCTATCTCTATCAGAGCCCTCCTTTTGGAACCCTTATCCGAGTCAAATTAAAAGTTGAGCCAATGGTCAAGATAGCCTTAGGTCCAAATAAATTATTGAAACCCAAAGCACCCAAAACCCCTGGACAGCCCCTCAAGGTGACACAGCCCCCTAAGTCCCTTCCCCAGAGCCTGTTGAGCCCAGCTTGGACACCAGCCCCCGCTATAGAAAGCCAGCAATCCTGGCTCCTTAGTTTAATCAGAGGCACTTTCCAAGTTATCAACAATTCTCGTACCGAGCTAACTTGCTCCTGCTGGTTATGCTATGATGTTGCCCCCCTTTCCTACAAAGGTATAGCATTTGTTAATGCTCTCAACCAATATTCTGACCCCTCCCAGTGTAGATGGCAGCAGAAAGGACCAAGACTCACTTTATCCTCTGTAAGTGGGCAAGGAACCTGCATTGGGAAAGTTCCTAAAACTTATACCTCCCTCAGCAACAGGACAGAAGTATTAAGCACCACCCCAACTTATTATATTCCCCCATCTAACGGGTGGTGGGCCTGCCAAATTGGAATCACTCCATGTGTTCATTCCCAGAAGTTAGACGAAACTTCTGACTTTTGTGTTCTAGTACAATTAATACCCTGCCTCATTTACCATCCTTATGATGAAGTCCTGTCCCAACTAGGCCAGTCTCCGCCTCAAGTCAAACGAGAACCTGTGAGTCTGACTATCTCCCTCTTACTAGGCCTCGGCCTAGGAGCAGCGGGGGCAGCCACAGGAGCATCCTCACTAGTTCTCCAAAACCAGCATTACCACAGTCTCAGAGAAGTCATAGATGCAGACTTAGAAGAAATAGAAAAATCCATATCTACCTTGCAAGACTCTTTAACTTCTTTGTCAGAAGTAGTCCTACAAAATAGAAGGGGTTTAGACATGTTGTTCTCCAGCAAGGAGGACTCTGCGCTGCCCTTAAAGAAGAATGTTGCTTCTATGTAGACCATTCAGGAGTAGTAAAAGACTCTATGGCCAAAGTTAGAGAAGGGTTAGCTAAAAGAACAAGAGAAAAAGAACAAAACCAAGGGTGGTTTGAGTCCTGGTTCGACTCCTTGCCATGGTTCGCTACCCTCATCTCTACTCTAGTAGGGCCACTAATAATCTTAATATTAATTCTAACCTTTGGCCCCTGCATCCTAAACTGCCTAGTTACCTTTATCAAAGAACACATTAGCACCATGCAAATCATGATGTTGAGACAGAACTATCAGAGTGTTGACCAAACAGATGACTCCTAGTTTCATGATTGAAATAGGTGCAAGAAGAAGAAGGGAATGTAAGAATAGAAATAGGTTAGCATAAGAGTAGCCATCTTAAGGGCCTAGAAGCCATTTTCTGAGTATGTTGCTTAGAAAGAAGAACTGGAACTGGGTAAGGCTTGAAAAACAAGTTAATCATGAACACCGGGTTGTGGGCAGCTGTGACCCTTGGTCAGCTAACCTTGGTCAGCTCATCATACATACCAAGCTTATCGTGCGGAACCACCCTAACAATTGAGGAGTGGTCTTATCTTACTCTTGCTTAACCCCAGGATGTATGACTTGCAAAAATAATGTGTAGCTGTGGAAAATTACTATGAGTTAAGTGTTTTGAAAATGCTATATAAACTTTGAGTGCTCAGGGTCCTTGCTGAAACCCGCTGTGTTGGGCGGACACTTGGACCCCAGCTAGCTGGAATAATAAACCTCTTGCTTGTTGCATCAATCTGCCGTGGCCCTCGTCTCCTCACTGGGGGGAAGCGCAGACCGGAATAAGGCCGGTAGGTCTTATACCCTCATGGCTTACGTACCTGTCAAAGATCCTGCCTACTAACCATTACATGAGGCATTAGGATTTTAGTATAGACATGGGCCCATAGAGGGGGGGTTATGCAAAACATACATTTCTGGTATGTTTTCTTCCTCTATACTCCATTATATTTGGAATAGGCAGGTATTTAAATTTGCATTTTTTACCAGTGGACAACTTAAGTCAAATAGAAAGGAGACAATTTTCCACAAAAGCCTCAAGGGGATCAACTCACAAACAGACCTAGAAGTCACATCTTCTAAATCCTACCATGGCCTACGAGTAGGCAAAACTCTTTCAGCTCTTCTTTTGATAAAGGGGTTTAAAGTAAAAAAGTACAATTTCAATATTACATTGATTCAGAACTTCTTTTTTAAAAAGAGCTATAAAAGTGCCATGTGATAAGCAATTTAATTCTGTATGTATATCAGTAATCTGTGAAAAGCCTATGAAATGGTTACTAGCCACCTCAACTCTTTTTTTGTGTGCCCTTATAAAAATTCCCAGATGTCACAATTGTCACACCAACTTGTTAAATTGGAGAAATTCTTGAACCACAGTAAGCAGATGCTAGAACAGATGGAAAGTTTCTTTTTGGGCTGAGAAAAAGAAATTTCCAATTAAGAAATGCCTGGACACTATTTTATCTTCCTTCTAGTTGACTGAACTATGAGATTTCCTTATGTCACAGTAGAATTTTTTTTTAAATTCTATTTCCCACAACATTCTTTATTTCTTCATGCATCCATAAGCATTAGCTTAAAATCTTTCATTTCTATGTCCTCCTTATAAAATTGCTATGGTGCTTTAAAAATAATGGAAAATTAATGAAATATTTTCATGCAATGTTTACATTTAACACCTTATCCATCTCGTGGCAAGTTTGCCTCCTATATTTTCTCTCCATTCACTTTCAAATTTATAACAGTGTCTATTATGTGCTTAACACCTGTTTCCTAGTATGTTAGCCCCCACCTACCCAAAAATAAGCACTACAAAATGCAAAATAAAATTGATCTTTTGTGCAGGTATGGAAGTGGATGCCAGCTTTTCTACCAATTGTCATCCCAGCCCCCCAAGTACAATCTACAATCAACAGTTACCTTCTTTAGTATCTCTCTGGGGAAAGTGAACTGGTTCACTCATCTGCCAGACAGTTGCTTCTCAGACAGGTACTCTTGCTATGAACTCATTCTTTTTGCAAGCTCTTTTTCTGCTTCACTGCTGCTTCCATTCCATGCTCTTCACTCTCTGCAAATTATGAGGGTATGCAAAGCAGCCTTCATAGAAGGTCTGTGGCAGTAGAGGGAGATGTACAGCAGCTTACAGCCTAACAGTATCTTGAGATAAAATAACAGTGCTGTTCTTTAAATGTCCTCATCCATTTAAATCTGCATAATTTTTAGTGTAGTTTAAGTTCCAAAGAATTGAGCAGAAAGTACAGAGTCCCATATAGCCCTTTCTCCCCCATACACACAACCTCCCCATTGTCAACATCCAAGACCACAGTGACATATTTGTTAAAATCAATGAACCTACATTGACACACCATTATTACCCCAAGTACATAGTTCACCAGGATTCACTCTTGGTGTTATTCTATGGGTTTTGACAAAGTCTAGTGACAAGTATTCACCAGTACAGTATCATACAGAGTAGTCTCACTGCCCTAGAAATCATTCTACATTGCCCATTCATCCCTCCCTACCCGCAACCCTTGGTAACCACTGACATTTTCACTGTCTCCATAGTTTTGCCTTTTCCACAATGTCATATAGTTGGACTCATACAGTATGCAGCCTTTTAGCTTTGTTTCTTTCACTTAGTAATATGCATTTTAGTTTCCTCCATGTCTTGACATGGCCTGATAGCTCATTTCTTTTGGGCACCAAATGATATTCTACCGTCTGGATCTACCACAGTTTAACCATTCACCTCCTGAAGGACATCGTGGTTGTTTCCAGGTTTGGCAATTATGAATAAAGCTGCAATGAACATCCCTGAACAGGCTTTTGTGTGGACATAGTTTTCGGTTCAGTAAGGTAAATTCCAAGGAGCACAACTGCTAGATCATATGGCAACAGTACTTGAGTTTTGTAAGAAACTGTCAAACTGTCTTCCAAAGTGGCTGTACCTTTGTGCACACCGCCAGCAATGAATAAGAGATCCTGTTAATCCATATCCTCCCCAGGATTTGGTATTGTCAGTGGTTTGGATTTTGACCATTCTAATAGGTGCATAGAAGTGTCTCACTGTTGTTTTAACTGGCATTTCCCTCAGGACATATGATGTTGAACATAGCTTGTATGTTTATTTGCCATCTGTACATATTCCTGCTGAGGTGTCTTTTCAGGTCTCTGACCCAGTATTTTATTGGGTCGTTTATTTTCTTATTGTTGAGTTTTATTTTCTTTGTGTATTTTGGATAACAGTCCTTTATCAGATGTGTCTTTGGCAAATATTTTCTCCCACTGTGGTTTGTCTTATCTTTCTCTTGCCATATGTTTCCCAGAGCAGAAGTTTTTATTTTAATGAAGTCCAGCTTATCATTTATTCGGATGTTGTGCCTAAAAAGTCATCACCACATCAAAGGATATTCTCCTACATGATCTGCTAGGAGTTATAGAATTTTGCATTTTACTTGGAGCTCTGGAATCTATTTTGAGTTAATGCTTGTGAAGGTGTAAGGTCTGCATCTAGATCCATTTTTTGCATGAGGATGTCCAGTTGTTGCCTCACTCCCATTCATCCAATAGCTAAATTTCCAGCTTCCCTGAGCTCCACAAATTCCTGTTCATTGCTTAATGTGGAATCGTTTTTCATTCATAACCTCTGTTTTCCTAGAAGGCCTAATTTTTATAACCAAACTCACTGATTAAATTGTATCTAAATAAGTAAGATGATCCCTTATACATGTTCCCCATTCAATTATGTTAGGGGATATCTGGGTTAAGGGGGGTGGTCATTGGCTTGGCCAAAATTTTATTTGGGATGCAGATAAAACAGACTCAATGCTATTATATTTTAAAAAATAAATTCTTATGCTGGACATCTTTCTGATATTCATCTCATGCCTTTTCTTTCTTATCTCTCTTTTTTTTCAATGCTTTGAGAAATAAAACCACAAAGAGGCCTGATAACTAAATCCTTGTTTAAGAATTTAAGAGATGAGATATTTACTGTGTTATATATATGGTCTCTATATTTTATACTGAGGCACTTGTTTGCCAATATTTAATAAACTGTCTTAATTACCAAGTTTCAAATGTGTACTCTTCTATCCTAATTGTAGCAATTCTTAGCATTCTGTTTTCTAAGATATATTTTAAATAAGCCAGCACAACGTAGAAAGGAGCTTAATAAGTGACTAAGGCATCTTCTTCCCACCTGCTTCCCAACTTCAGCAGAGCATTTTAAAGAACAACTATTACATTTTTTACACCATATAAGGGGCCAATTACTGAGATTTATTTGTAAGGTATAATAGAAATGTTTCTTAAGAAATGATGTATCATCCCTATTGTTAATGAAGACATGAACTATATGAGGAGAGAGAGAGAGTAGTAAGGGCTTAGTGATGGCTACTGCAGCATAAGTGAGCCCTCAGAAATGTGAGGAGAGCATTAAAACAAAGTGGTTACATAATGCAAGAATTGACGATTACACAACGATACCCTTTTTCTTGGGTTTCCAATTGCATCAGGGTCCATTAAACATGGGTAAACAAAGTTCCGCTAATGTCCCTTAGGTCCTTAGCTTTGAGCCTCTATAAAAATATGTCTTAACTGATTTTGAAAGTTTGAAATATTTTGCAGACACTAACACTTAATGACATAGGAATAATCATTATTATCCTTTTTTGTTTCAGCATCATGTATACAGGCCTTAGAACTATTGGATAAGTATTTATAAATATTTGTAAAGATGTTCTTCATATCATGAAGTTAATTTAGTGTTTTCCTGCCTTCTATGAAAACAGGTAAGCAAAAACATAGAGAAATTAAATGAATTTTTGTAGATAAGAGAGGCAATTGCCTAAAGATACAGAGGTCATCATTCTAAACTATCTTCCCTAGAAACTGTCCCCTTTCTACCAAGCTTCTTGAAACAAAAGGATTTTTTTTAAAGGTAACTATCTAAAATTCAATGCCAAAGGTGTTAGGAATGTTAGGTAGAAAGACAGATGTGAGCAGCCAGAACAGGGGAAGATAAGGTTCAAAGAAGAAGCCGCCCAAACTCTGCCCAGGGACGGGTTCCCATGCGGAGACAGCAAAGGCTTTGCAGGGAGATAACTTCTTTCCCACCAGATCCCAAGGGGCACAATCAAAGGAACTAAGAGCTCCCCAAACCACACCTCAGCATGGAGAAAGGACATGCCCCCTGAGAGGGAGGACTATACAGACGGACGTGTAAATCCAATAACCCCACCTTGTCAAAGAGGTGCCTCCTAACCAGAATGCAATACATAAGCCTCCCACCTAACAGATTGGGGCCTTTGTCTACCTTGACCCAGGCCTGTTCCTCCCTTGGAGTATTTTCAAATAAAACTTTTCCCTCTGCTTTGCTATCGTACCTCTGCCTTTCAATTCTTTGTTGGGGCATGGACAAGGACCGAGGACCGAACTCAACCCGTAACAAAGATAACCTAAAAACATCAACCCATTATTCTGCTCTGGAAATTTAAGCAATAAATTGCTACAGTTCTATTAAAGTCGGCTCTAAATTAAGATTTAGTACCAAAATAAAAGATTAAAAAATAAAACTTTAACTTCATTACAGAATTAGGCTTTATATTTATATATTTACCTCTTTTTCCCTTTAACTTCTATTTAATTTTGTATGTACTTTGTGGGTTTTCTATTTTTCAATAATGCCTTTGTTTTCCCAAATAAAAGACATAATGATCCCACTAATTCTAAATTAAAATTTTACAGTCAAACTGCCATTATGCTTTTATGTTCACTGCTGTCCTTCAGAAAAAAAGTTAAATATCTCCATTACAAGCCAACAAAATAAGATCACTCCTTAAAACTTGTGCCCAATGCTGCATTTGTGGCCTTTTGCAAATGTACGATCACATTTCCATGCCATCAAAACAATAATGATTTCTCCTCCAAATTACTTTGTATCTCCATAACCAAATGGACAACTAAACAAAAGTTTACCAAGGTTGGAGATTGTCCTATTCAGAAGAATGGCTGCTTTAATTTGAAATGAGTGCCTCTTCATTTTTTATCCACTGCAAAAAAAGAGCTCCTAGCTTTTTATTAGCAACTGGGAGAAACATTTAAAGACTGGTAAGTAGCTTTTCAAGTCATCAGCCCAGCTGAGGAATGGGCCATTGACAGCTGGACTGATGGAATATTATGAGTCATCAAAGGAAGCCCATAAGAACCATATGAGTGACATACCAACACTTTAATGTGCCCATCAGAAACTCCCACAGCTTATGGTGCATGCACAGCTGCAGGTTATTAGGAAGGAGCCTTAAATGAACAAGGGAGCCCTCTTTAGGGTCATTCACTATCATAATAATGTTAACTAAAACCTGCTGGTGGTGAAGCAACTTGGTGAAGAACAGTATATCATTGTTTTTTGATGGCTGACATTAGCTATAGGGAATTCAGTCTTTTCTTTTGTGTGTTTTGAGATAGTAACTTTATGTCTGGGTTTTATAGTGATCTCCTGGGGCTAATAAATGTGGGTTTTTACCTGACTTGTACAGCTCTTAAAATTCTAAACCATGTGCTTATTAAATAAATAGAATTTCATTTGAATTAGATACAAAAAAAGCCACAAAACATATGAACAAAACAACCAAGGGAATCTCTAAATAATTTCTTAAATACCTCAGGTGAAAAATCAAATTAATTTATAATTTCCAACCAACATGGAGCTCTGGAATACCATCCTAGGCTTCATTTGAGATGAAGATACAGGAGTAGGTGTACCTCTCTGTAGTTTATCTCTTAGATATTATTGATAACAGGTTAAAAATACATTACAGTTGACCCTTGAACAATGTGGGGATTAGAGGTACTGACCCCCATACATTCAACAATCCAAGTATAACTTTGAATCCCCAAAAACTTAACTACCAACACCCTATTGTTGACCAGAAGCCTTACAGATAACATACACAGCTGATTAACACATACTTTGTATGTTATATGTATTACATATTTTATTCCTACAATAAGAAAAGCTAAAGAAAGAAAACGTTTTCTCAAACTGTCACAAATCTCCAAAAAGTTTTTCAATATATCTATTGAAAAAAAAAAACACTTGCAAATGGACCTGTGCAGTTCAACAGACCTTATTGTTCAAGGACCAACTATACTTATTCATAAAACTCAACCATTAAGTAAAAAGCAGCTTTATGATAAAGTCAGCCTATAAATGTCATTCTATGATGAAGAAATCGGGTTCTTTTCCCATTTGAATTTCAAGTATACAGTTATTCAGAAAAAAGTTATGATAAAATAAAAATCATATGTCATAGTCCAAAAATAATCAATGATTCCCTCTATTGTTCCTTCAACAAACACTTAGTAAGTACCTATTATGTTTAGGAGCCTGAGATCCCCATGATTAATAACTGTGGCTCACTTTAAAGAGCTCTGTTTCTGGACATAGCTAAGAAATGAAGTCAAGTGTTAAGCCGAATGTGCTGGCTTCTGCATCAAGCCAATAAGGGAATACCAAAGAATTGCTCATAGCTCATTATAAGATAATGATCAGATTTTTCTCTTATGTGTAGATGCTTTACTCAATGAGGTTAATACTGCTGAATCAATAAAAGCACTTAATCAAAATGCACAGCCAAGAAACCTATTAAATGAAAGACAGTTTCCAACATTCCCCTTTCAGTTGTAGTGCTTCTCCCTAAATGAACAGCACTTGAATGAGCACCAATCCTAATAGGAAAGTGTTACTCTGATGCAATACCATTCCTTCCATACTACAAACAATTGTCATTCTTCACACACAACTACATGTGGCATTCACACAGATGAGGAGCAGTGAATTAGGGCACATTTAGCTGCTGACAGTCTGATGAGCAAAATGTCTGAAAAGGACATTCTACCGCTGCTGGTTGGACAGTGACTCCCCAGCCCCAGAATACTCCATTGATTCCCCTCTTTCATTTGATTTTTAAGTTTTCTCTTTTAAACTTTCTGGCCTGCTTTGTATGTTTTATGAGGGGCAGCCACAAAAGGAGATAGAGGAGAGATTCAGGAAAACAGTTTATTATACTCACAGGTCCTAGGGCCAGGAGACAGGCAGGGCATGCAGGACAGGAACACGTGGAAGAACACCAGGGAGGTCAGGAGGCAGAAGACAGGGATGAGGGCAGGGCACAGGCCTCGGCCTTTTCTAGGATTTCTGTGGGAAAAGCAAGGCAGGTAACAGTTTAGGATTAGCTAGTCCAAAATTTCAGTAGGCTTTGGGCTATAAGGATGTTTGTCCTGTCACCTGTGCCTGGCCTGAGGTGGTGAAGGCAGAGGACTGTTGCTCCAGCCAGATAGAGGAGGTGTGGCTCAGCACTAGCTGGTTTGCATATCAAAGGCATGCTCTGCCTGGCCCTTTGCTCCAAGAAAGAAGGGGGGGGGGGGGCAGTTTCTCCCCAGCCAGAAAAATTTTTTAGATGTCAAAGTATCATAATATACAGAAAACTTAAAAATATATATAACACATGACCTTAAAATAAACCCAATTGAATAAGCAAGACAAAAAAAAAGAGAAACCTTGCATTATTTTTATTTTTACACAAAATCGTGGTAAATGATGGTCCCTTTTGCATTATGCTTTTCACAGAGCTTTGAGATTTGTTTCCCACCATGATTTATTTTTTTAACAGCAATTTTTATGATCATAAATCAGCAGAAAAGAAACAAAGACTTTAAAGTCCCATGGTCTCAGCTTCACTGCTCTCTCACTTTTGAGTTGTATTTCAGAATGCCCTTTTTCTTTTTTTTCCTTTTTTTTTTACATTGAAAGAAGGTTTGGATATGTAATATTTGTTTCTATCTAAAAGACATTGCAGTGCTGACAACCAGTTCTTTTGATACACACAAGTTTAGCCCAGAGGCCCCTCAGGCTGAGATCCAGGCTGTCAGGCAGGAGACAGAGCGAGGAACTTCGGAGGCCCATTTTGGCCTGGCACCAGGCACTGGGTCTTGCTCTATGTTGATGCCTAAATGTGTAAATGAAGGCTGAAGGCTAAGTAGAAAGGGATGAGCTGTAAATGTTCATGTATTAAACAATGCGAACACCCACAAGAAACAGATTATGTCCACTATTTCCAAAGTGATAAAAGTCCTTGGAAGGTGTTGCTTTCCATATGTCGGTTGCACTGCTAGTTGGCCACAGACGGAGGAGGCCTGAGTCCTCCCTTGCTGGCTTAACCCTGTTGTCTTAGGGTGTTTTGAATAAGTTCTCCCTTTTGTTTTTAAAAGTGACCTGATAGTTTTAGTTCAGATAATATCTCCACAATTTTTCAGGAGAACTGAGACAAGGTGCTTGACCCCATCAGTTTCATCATGTATAAATGGTAATAAATGTGCCTACTTCATAGGGTGGTTGTGAGAATGTATGTGTAGTAATGCCTATGAGGTGCTTAGAATAAATAGTGCCTGGTACTTAGCAAGTGAGAGTTAGCTATGACTTTATGTCTGTGATTTTATTTTATGACTCAAAAAGTATATGTAGTGGTTTCTTATATTATGAATCATCATTAGTTATCTGCCTATAAATATATATGAAATAAAAATCAGGAGACACTGTCTTTAAAGAGAATATACCTTTTTACTGCAGATAATATATAATTTTTGGCCTGGGGTAAACAGAACAGTATCAGTTGATTCTTTAAAATTGGAGTTAGGCATATAATAAATAAATGTAGAGTGTACTATTCATTTGATGCTGAAATACAGTATTTCTTTAAACAATTCTCAGCTCAGAAAATAACTTGCCATCAATGGATATAAAAACTCTGGTATCCTCCATTTCACAAAAAATTTAATTTTGGAGTCATGTGATCTAAATTCATGAAATTAATGATATTTGGATGTATATATATATATATATATATGCATCTGTGTATATAAAAATGCCACCTTCTCACATATGTGCATGTTTGTGTGTAGTGGCTTCATTCATCAAGATATTGATACATTGGGCCATATTAAAACTAAAAGACATTTAGAGAAAGTGACAAGACTAGCCACAAAATGGGAGAAGATACTTGCAATACATATAACTGAAGATGATACTATTAATAATATATAAAAAGTCATGCAGATCAATAAGAAAAAAACAGAAAAATGAGTAAAACGCAGAAATATTTCATACAAAAGAAATACATTTGGCCAATAAATGTATTTTTGTTGATCAATTGATGTTGATCAATGTCATGAAAAACCTTGATGATGCACGTGAGATTACAACACCATATCAAACTTCAAAATTGGTTGCAAAAATTAAGAAGTTTCATAATACCAAGTAGAGAGTGTAACTGTCTTGCCAGTTTTATGAAAATAAGTTATAAAATTTTAAATCTTGTAGACTTGAACACTTGTATACCCTATGGGCAGCAATTGCTTCCAAGGTATATACACAAGATAAATATTTGCATGTTTGCATCAGGGACTAACATAAGAGGCGTCCTGCACCAAACCAGAATTCAGAATAGCAAATGCTTTAAAATTTTCAAATGCCCATTGCAGGAAAATGAATAAATTGTGGTATATGTTCACTATATATTATAAAACATTAAAAAATGAATGGTTTACAGATACAACAACATGATTGAATCTTAGTAACAGTGCTGAATACAAAGCAAGACTAAAATAAAACCGATGTATTGTCTAAATAAATGCAGATCATTTTGTTTATGTATATATGTGATAGAACTATTTATAAATGGAATAAACCCATAATATAGAATATTATTTACCTTTGAGGGAGAAAAAAAGGTTGGAAAAGAGTATACAGATGAATTTAAGATAATATTCCACCTCGTGGGTAGGTTATAGACTCATAAGCTCCTTTACATTATTAAAGCCAACAAGTAAAAGAGGGCCATGCCTGTTCAAATGATAATAGTGTGTCCTGGAGCAAGAATTATGATTAATCCAATTCCAGGCATCTGGAGTCCAGAAAAGGCAGCTACCTTTGAAAGATTAGTGGTGAGTGGAAATATGCTTTTAAAGACTTTCCTTGTATTTTGTGTTGTACTTAGTAGCTTGCGAGAGTCACTCCATATGTCATTACTTTTTATTCAAATGACAAAAGAAAGTTTTACATAATAGAAGAGCTTTTTCCTTTCACATTTTACAAAATCTACTACAGTGATTGCTGCCTAGCAGGCAATGGACACTATGGCTTATGCCTTTAAAGATTCACGAAGTGTTTGGGGAACTTAGCAGAAATAGCAAATGGATCTATTAAAAAAAAACACACACACACACAACAAAGTAGAGAAACCTATCTGCTTTTCTTCTTGCCAGTCACCTTTATTTTGAGATCATAGGTGTTGTGCATGCCATGCACTCCCTATTCCCAGTGAAGATAGTGATCAAGTTAAACAGTCCACTGTCAGATGTTTAAATATGAATGTGTATTCCATTTTTAAGTAAAATCAAAGGGAAAATGTATGGCATAGTTTGTAAAAGACTCAAGAAAGAGCTTTTCAAGTTCATTAATCTTCTAATTTTTACTACCTACGTTTATACTTAAATGTTACAGAAAAGCACAGCTTTAGACTCATGCATCATGCTTGGTAATTTCAAGTTTAAAATTAAAATTCATTATTGTAATCAACCAAATTATTAGCAATTGAACAAAGAATATATCATTTAGAGGTGTAGTAAATATCAATAAAATAGAATGGTGGACCAACATATAGAATATAAAAAGATAAAACCCTAAGTTTGAACCAACTAACAAAACTGTTCACAAATATGTAGCCAGTTATTCACTCTACATCGTATGGCTGTGACTGACTCCAGAAATGAAAAGGCGGAAATGTTCTTCCTGCAGAATTTTAAGAAGACTCTGACAACAGACTTGGCATTTGATCATAATCTCCAAATTGGTGATGTCAAGAAGTGCAGCTGAGGAGCATATGCGCATATGTTTCCTCCCACGGTCCTGTGGCCATATTTCATTACTCATCTGTTTTTATCCGGAGAGCTTTCTAGTTCAAGAGAAGCCGAGAGTGAGGCATAATGAGTAGGAAAGGGGGCAAATTTTCATTCATGCAATAAATATTTATTCCATATCTTCTGCATGCCGTGAACTGTGCTGCCTGCTGGAGAGTAGTACTGAGCAAAAATGGGAAGGCCCCTGCCCTCGTGCAGTTTAGAGTCCTGCAGGGGATGCCGCTGAGCGAATGGAAAACCCAGCTGCGGTGTGCTGTGGTGGTACAGGCTGCCATGCTGTAACACTTCAGCCATCTGAACTCTGGGAATCCACAAACACATTCCCAAACCAGAGAGTGCCACACTCCAGATCAACTTACATGACACTCTCTAGGGATGGGACACAAGCATGGTAGTCTTTTAAGATCCCCCCCAGCTAATACTGAAGTGTAGATATCTTTGGGAGGCACCGGTCTAGAAACAAGAAGATAAAGGGTAACTAAACTGTTCTCTGCATAGTGGTTCTGGCATAATTTTCAGGCTATAAACTCAGATGTATAAAATATATCTTTCACTTTTCTATAAATGACTGCAATTTTTCTTCTAAGTCCCCAGTTCCACAAGGTAGCTGAAATTTGCCTCTCAGTCAATCCATGCTCTCTCTCACTTCTCCCCTGTGTTCTTTCTTCACTGGGGCTGAGGGTAGGAAAAATTATGATGTACCAAGATAGGAGAGAGGGGTTAGCAGGGTGAGCACAGTCCAACTCCCAGCTAACATCCATCCCTGTGGGCTCCAGTGAGTCCCCTCAACGTGTGGCTTCTCCACGGTTGCTGAGATCCTCTGCACAGCTGCCCCATCCCATCCACAGGGGCTCTCGGGCCCTCAGCTTGCTGCTTACAGCCCCACTGCCCCTGGCCCAGTTGCAAGCATTCTGCTCCATCCTACATCACACTGAAGTTCAAGGAGCAGGGTGAGCCTTCAAAAACAGGACAGAAAGTAATCACTGAGAGTGAGAAACACTGTTTAATAATATATCAAAATAAATCATGACATATATTTCTCCTATCATTCACTAATTTTGCAAAGGAATTTTTATATTTGTTAAACTTTGCTTGATTTGTATTATCAGTATTATCTTTGGCCCTCTGCTTCTTTCCTTAAATCTTTTTAAGCTAGTTGTCCATTTTGTGGGGGTTAAGTTTTGTATTAAAAAATATAATCCATAAGTCTACTTAACTGAATGCAAAAAACTGCAATACTGTGCAATATATTGAAAGCTAACACACTAGGAAGATGATCAGACTCTTTGCTCCAAAGAATTTCCAGTATTCGCTCAGGAAACGTCCTGGACTACATGTGACTCATGATTGGCTGACAAGCCACTGGTATCAATTTATTTTTAAGAGTAGTTAAATTTTCCATCAATACAAGTTAAATCCATTTAAGAATGAATCTTGGCCAGCATCTGTCTTGAAATATTTCTTTAGTTCCTATATGAATCTCTTTTTTGCATACTAATCTAGGGATTGTGTTTCTAGCACTGGCAAATAATAAATTATTGAAGTGACAGCCTGTATTTATGGTTGGTGAAATCACTGTTGCTCTATGACTTTGATTTTTTTTTTGATCCCTTGAAAAACTAACCGCCTCAGAATATACATATTTATTTCCTGTATCTCTAGATCACTTTCCATGAAAAAATGCAACAGTTCACTGGAATATATGAGGATGATTTTTGTTAGGTTAGGAAATCTTTAACATGAAACAGCAGTTCAGCAAAAGTTTTTACAAAGTATACTTAACATTAGTAAAAGATAAGTGTAGATTTGGAGAAATGCTGGAAACAAGAAATCAAATGCTTACAAATTAGGTGGCTCAGAAATGTGGGAAATGGGTATCTTTCTTTTAGATTTCCTTAAATCTTTCAATGTTTACTATAATGCTAAATATTTTTAATAGTCCCATAATGCTTATTGTGCTAGATAAAACAGAACTACCACTCTGCTCACTAGAATATAGTGCAGGGCATGTCTGGGCTTGAGTAAAGTTTCTAAAACTGTAACTAAAACCCCCATCCTAGCTAGTCAATAGCACAAGAATTAGGATACTCCTGTTACAAAGGAGTACTTCTTTCTATAAAAGTTTTTCTATATCCGAACATTGAAGGTCTAACTACCGTGGCAAGTTTATTTTTAAATTGCAGTATGGTGGTATAGGTATGTCAAAATATTTATCATTTATTAATAAAATTGTGCTCAATCTGAGCACTTTTAAATACACAAGAGTACATTCCCAGTGTACTCTGCGGTCATTTGATTGCCGTGTAGCAGCCTGCCTGATTGCCTGTTATCTGATCAGTAGAAGTGGTTCAGAACTTGATGTGGTATAGCGCAGAAAGTTCAGGTTCAGAACATTGACTCTGAGAGCTGAGTGATGCTACATGCTATTGAAAGACGAATTAAAAGTTCTCTAAATGAGAATCACCAAATCTGTTGCCTTTTTATTGAGAAAGGAATAGGAGCATCATCCAGGCTTCGATCAACTTTCCAAATACCAGCTGATCTTCCTGTGCACTGATGCTCCCCCCACTTAAAGTAAAGTGAGTTCTTACAGTCACGGTGGAAATGGTATCTGGATTATGGCAGGAAGAAGAGAATCAGAAGGACACACCTTCTTTTGATAAAAAGCAGATCGGTTGCAATTTCCAAATTGAAACAAAATGCCCAAATATAGATACTCTTCCCCCCAACTTTTGGCAAGTTCAAAATCAGGTTTATTGAGCTTCACTATACTTAGGTGCTATATGCGAGGACAGTGGGATTCCAGAGATGATCGCACCTCATGCATCTTATAGTCAAGTAGGAACATGTAAGTATAAACAGATAAAGTGCAAGGCAGAATTAAGGGATGTGCATAGACGAGATGACTTAAAGTTTGTAAGAAAGTTAGATGCTTGGCTGACAGGATCAGGAGGAACTCTATGGAGGGCACAGAATTTGAGGTAGACTGAAATTATAGGTAAGATTGCAATAGGCTGGATATAAAGAAGGCTTTTCTGCGGATAAGAACTGCAAGAAAAAAGACAGAGGGGCCAAGCCATAGAGGTCAGGATGGGAGAAAGTTAAGCCATGGAACATGAAGTCTGTACAGGGAAGTGAGAGAAGCACACTGTATAGAGAGTGAGCACACTATCAGACCATGATCTGAACTTAGCTACCTGATGACATGTTGGACCTTGTCAGATATAGTTTTCTTTTCTAACTGCACAAAAAGAGAAATGGAGAGAAAGGTTTATTTGAATTAGTTACCAGCATTTATACAATGGGAGACTACACATAAAGATCTAAATGTTTGGCTTCTCTTTTAAAAATGTAAAGTTCTGGCAGCAATGCAGGGCCTGTATTGCCACATATCAGTAATGAGTAGATATGAGCAGAAGTGGACCCCTGAACAGGGCATAAATAAATTCAGTTGATGGTCACAGTTTCTAGCACTTCCTATTTCCTCTTGCAAATGTTGGTTGCCATTTATTATTATGACTAGGCTGAATTTTTATATTGTTGTTGTTTGTAGTACAGGCAAAAGTTTTTCTTAGACCCTGATGCCTGTAGGTATTTGAGGTTTTATTTTTTTACCTCCATCATAGGGGAAGGCATATTTACATGTCTGATTTGGGAGGGGAAAAAAGATGGAGGAGTAGGAAGGCAAGGCAGAAACCCCCTCCTATATGCACACCAAGGAAGCAATTACAGCAAATACAACTAACCCTGAAAATGACCTGAACACTGCAGAACAGACCACCTATACCTGGGGAAGAAGGAGAGACACACAGAGAAGGGTAAAGAGACAGAGCCATGATCATTCGGACCCCAACCGTTCCCCCATCCCAGTCTACAGGAAGGAGGAAGAGGAATGGAGCAGGGAGGGGAGAAGCACTCAGGAACTCGGCCCCCGTGGCCCTGGAGATCTGCTCTGGGAACACGAGTCCACACTGCACTGGGTTTTGGTGATTGATGGGGCTGGACACCAGGGAGAGTTGGAGCACTCTGAGAGGCTGAGACTCCATTCAGTTGCGGAGGACAGGCACGGGAGTCCTGCTGAGACCCCACACAGAGGCAGCACTTAGAAAGATTTACTAGCAGTGGAAAAGGTACCTGATGGGTAAGGGTTGGACAGAGCTCTCACCACAGGAGAAAGGGCAGGTAGATGACACTTCCTCAGACCTCCCTCAGCCCAACAGGTCAGACACTTCTGGAAGCCTCAAATTCTCCATCCCCCTCACTGGAAACTCAGCCAGGAAGTGCTTCTCTGTGCAGGGCAGCACCTGCAGGATCCAGCTCGAAGCACTCCCTCCACATGGGTGGCCCAGTGCCATGCTGCATGCCCTGCTTTTGGGGAGTGCTATGCTACAGCCCTAGAGCTGCATGACCACCACCCACCCCTCTAGTTCAGCACCTCCATCATCGCAGAGCAGGTAGAGGGCAGCCCTCCCAACAATGATCCCAGAGAAGCGCCCCTGCTGAGCTCACAAAGGGCAGGCTGAGGCAAACTCCCATCCATGGAAGACTGAGGTGGGTCACAGTCAGCAGACAGACAGAAAGAAGGCCCCACCCATAGCTGACCAACAGCCACTGGGGGTCCACCCCAAAGGAGAACTGGGCACTGGAGAGCAAAGATTCTTGACCTTCTGGGCACCACAGGATGCCTTCTTCATAAAGTCATGACTCTCTAGACCAAGAAACATAGTGGATCCATACAATATAAACAAAGACACACAGAAACCCTGACAAAATGAGGAGGCAGAGGAATATGTTCCAAACGAAACTATAGGATAAGACAACAGAAAGAGGACTAAATGAAATGGAGATCACCAATATTCTTGATAAAGATTTCACAATAACAGTCATAAATATGCTCACTGGTCTGTGGAAAAGTATTGACAATTTCATGGAGGACTTCAACAGAGAGAGAAGAGCTGAAAACAAAGCCACTCAGAACTGAAGAATACAGGAAATGAAATATACAATGGAGGGAATGAATAATAGATTGTTGCAAGTAGGGGAGACAATCCATGAGATGGAAATTAGAGAAAAGGAAAACAATGAAGCTGAGGAACAGAGAGAAAAAGAATCTCTAATAATGAGAAGATGCTAAGAGAGCTGTGTGACCAATCCAAAAGAAACAGTATTCACAAAGTAGGGGTACCAAAGGAGAAGAGAGAGACAAAGGGGTAGAACATTTCTTTGAAGAAATAATTGCTGAAAACGTTCCCAATCTGGGGAAGGAAATAGACACCTAGGTCCTGGAAATAGACACACAGCCCCTAACAAAAGGAACTCCAGGAAGACAACACCAAGGCATATAATAATTAAAATGACAAGGATTAAAGATAAAGAGAGGGTAATGAAAGCAGCCTGAGAGAGAAAAAAAAAGATTACTTATAAGGGAAACTTGTTAAGTATCAGCAGACTTCTCAGCAGAAACTACAGGCCAGAGGGAGTGCCATGAAATATTTAATATAGTGAAACAGAAAGATCTTCAACCAAGAATCCTCTACCCAGAAAGATTATCACTCAAATTTGAAACAGAAATTAAACAATCCCCAATAAATAAAAGCTCAAGGAATTTATAACTACTAAACTGGCATTACACTACGTGTTAAAGGGACTGCTGTAGATGGAAATGTTCTTAAACCTAAGCAGTTTTTACCAGTGAAAATAAACCCACAGTAAAGGTACTAGAACAGTAACTTACCAAGCTAATATGAAATTAAAATAAAACAAAAGTAATAAAAACCAACTACACAAAAAAATCAGTCAAGACATACACAAAAAGTACAGATTATGACATCTAGTACATAATGTGTAAGGAGGAAGAAAAGAAAAAAAGAAGTAATTTTAGATTGTGTTTGAAATAGAGTGATCATCAACCTGATATAGACTGTTAGATAGTCAGGAAGTTATCCTTGAACTTTATGGTAACTACAAACCTAAAGCCTGTAATACATACACAAAAATTTTTTAAAAGAAATTCAATCACAACACTAAAGAAAACCATCAAATAAAAAGTATAAGAGAGGAAGAAAGGATCAGAGATGAACTATGAAAACAATTAATAAAATGGCAATAAGTACATATCTATCAAGAATTACCTTAAATGTAATAGGACTGAATGCACCAATCATAGATATGAATGGCAGGATGCATAAAGAAACAAGACCCATCTAAAAGAGAATCATTTCAGACCCAAAGACATACACAGACTGAAAGTAAAGGGATGGAAAAAGATAAATTATGCAAATAATGAGAAAAAAGAAGTCATAGAAGTACTTATATCAGACAAAATAGACTCCCAAACGAAGAAAATAACAAGAGACAAAGAAGGACATTACATAATGACAAAGGGGTCAGTCCAACAAAAGGACATAACCATTATAAATATCTATTCACCCAACATAAGAGCACCTAGATATGCAAAACAAATACTAACAAAATTTAAGAGGGAAATAGACTGGAACTCATTTATTGTAGGAGACTTTAACACACTGCTCACATTAATAGATCAATGAGACAGAAAATAAGTAAGGAAACCAGAGGCATGGAACAATACATTAGATCAGATGGACTTAACAGGTATATATAGAACATTCTGCCCAAAAGCAGCAGGATGCACATTTTTTTCAAGCGTACATGAAACATTCTCCAGAAAAGATGACATACTAGACCCCAAAATGAACCTCAATAAATTCAAAAAGATTGATATTGTATCAAGCAACTTCTCAGAACACAATAGTATGAAAATAGAAATAAAATACACAAAGAAAACAAAGGAGTCCACAAACACACAGTGACTAAACAACATGCTTCTGAATAAACAATGGATCAGTGAACAAATCAAAACAGAAATCAAGCAATACATGGAGACAAATGAAAACAAAAAAACCACAAAAGTCCAAAATTTGTGGGATGCCACAAAGTGATTTTAAGAGGGAAGTACATAGCAATACAGACATACCTCAAAAACAAGAACAATCCCAAATAAACAATCTAAACTCACAGATAAAGAGACTAGAAAAAGAAAAAAATGAAACCCAAAATTAGTAGGAGGGACATAATAAAGATCAAAACAGAGATAAATTAAATAGAGAAGAATGAAACAATAGAAACAATGAAACCAAGAGCTGATTCTTTGAGAAAATAAACAACATAGACAAACCCCTACCCAGAGTTATCAAGAAATAACAAAATCAGAAATGAAAAAGGAACTATATAACAAATACCACAGAAATAAAGAGAATTATTAGAGAGTTCTATGAAAACTTATATGCCAATAAATCAGACAACCTAGAGGAAATGAACAAATTTCTAGAAAAATACAACCTTCCAAGACTGACCCAGGAAGAAACAGAAAATATGAACAGATCAATTACCAGCAATGACATTGAACTAGTAATCAAAGGACTCTCAAAAAACAAAATTTTATGTCCAGATGACTTTACAGCTGAATTTTACAAAACATTTAAAGAAGAGCTAATCCCATTCTTCTTAAAGTATTCCAAAAAGTAAAAGAGGAGGAAATACTTCCAAACTCATTGTATGAAGCCGGCAAGACTCTAATACCAAAACCAGTCAAAGACACCACAAAAAAAGAAAATTATAGACCAGTATCCCTGATGAACATAGATGAAAAAACCCTCAACAAAATATTAGCAAACCAAATTCAAAAACACATTAAAAGGATCTTCCACCATAGCCAAATGGGATTTATTCCAGGGATGGAAGGATGTTATAATATTTATAAATCAGTGAATATTGTACACCACATTAACAAAAAGGATAAAAACCACATGATCATCACAATAGATGCTGAAAAAGCATTTGACAAAACAACATCCAATCATGATAAAAACTCTCAACAAAATAAGTATAGAGGGTACATAACTCAGGATAATAAAGCCATATATGACAAACCCACAGCTAACATCATACTTAATGGTTAAAAGCTGAAAGCTTTTCCTCTAAGGTCAGGAACAGGAGAAAGATGTCTCACCCTCACCATTTTTATTCAACATAGTACTGGAGGTCCTAGCCTTGGCAATGAGTTAAGATGAAGAATTAAAGGCATCCAAGTTGGTAAGGAAGAAATTAAACTGTCACTGTTTGCAGATGACAGTATTTTACATATAGAAAACCCTAAGGACTCTGCCAAAAAAAACTATTAGAACTAAAAACTAGATTCAGCAAAATTGCAGGATACAAAACTAATACACAGAAATCTGGTATATTCCTACATACTACAATGTACTAGCAGAAAGAAACATCAGGAAAACAATTCCATTTACAATTACGTCAAACTTCACGTGAGCAACATTGTGGTTTCAACATTCACTCATATTAAGTCCCCTACCACATCCCATTGCAACCACTGTCCATCAGTGTAGTAAGATGCTCTAGAGTCATTACTTGTCTTCTCCATGCTATACTGCCTTCCCGCATGACCTACCTATGTTCTGTGCGTTAATTATAATGCTCCTCAATCCCCTTCTCCCTCCTTCCCCACTCAATTCCCTTTGGTAACCACTGGTCCCTCTTTGGAGTAATGTGACTGCTGCTGGAGCTGTGTTGCTTTATAACCCCATACACAAAAATAAACTCAAAGTGGATTAAAGACTTGAATGTAAGACATGAAACCATAACACTCTTAGAAGAAATCATAGGCAAAAACCTCTGTAACATAAGGATGAGCAATTTTTTCCTGAACCCATCTCCTCAGGCAAGGAAAACAAAATAAAATATGAACAAGTGGGACTACATCAAACTAAAAAGCTTCTGTACAGCAAAGGACACCATCAGCAGAACAAAAAGGCAACCTACAGGATGGGAGAATATATTTGTAAACAATTTATCCAATAAGGGCTTAACATCCAAAATATATGAATAACTCATATATACCTCTACACCAAAAACAAGAACAAAAACAAAAAAAACCCACAAATAACCCAATTAGGTGGCTGATTGGAGGGGTCCCTTAAAAAGCTTAATCTAGAAAGGAAAATAAACTTGAAGAGGGAAAACAGAAGTGGGAAAAACAATTAGTGGCTAATTCATCAGTCAAGTAAGAAGTAAAGAGAGTTGGAGTTTGGTCCATGAGTGGCAATGGAAAGAAAAAGACACCTCAGTGATAAAAACCAGGTGACCTACTGAATTAGAAGATCAGATGGTTGTGGGGTCAACTGCAGAATTTCCAGGATCTCCCGCCTGGCCTTTGTCCATTTAAGTATCAGTAGGTGTTTACCGCTGCAGCCTCCCCCAGCCTCTGGGTCATGGGGTGGAGAGATAACAGCCATTCTCTCCTCCCCTCTGTTCCTGTACATAATTGGTCTTGTGTCTGCCAGTCACCAGGGACCCGCCCATGGAGTTCCTCCTAGAAGGGGCTGGCATGAAGTAGACTCACTAAGGACAGAGCCTGAGCAGTGGCTGGAGGAGAGGGACGGGGCCTAGCTACCAGATATGAACAAGCTGTGAGCAATAAAATACAGTTTCTTCCAACCTAGCCTTTCCCTTGACTTATTTTGGTTCCACTGATTTCATAGGGAATATGCCCAGAGTCGGGAACACCCTTCCCCCACAGAGGAACAGATGGAGAAAGAGCAAGTAATGAAAAAATGACTGAGACTCAGACAGAGTAGAATGGTGGTTCCACTAACAGAAATAGAGGTGAGCAAAGTATGGAGTTCTTTCTGATCTTCCCAGTGGAGATTATCACTTGCTTTGAGGCATGGTGAGTTTGTGTTGCCTGCTGGACACACTGGTGGAGAAATTCATCAGGAGGTGGAGCCATTTCTCAAGGTAAATAGAGCACAGCAATTAAAAGCATGGGCTTTTGAGTCAGAGCTGATTCCTCATCTACAAAATAAGGGTAAATAAGGGTAATATTAGATCTTACTTTCCTTGAGAAGCCTAAGAAAATATGTAATCCACAGTGACTGCTTTTGTTATGTATTTGAATTGAGAATTACCTAAATGTACATAAACGCTCATGGAAGCTATGAACATGGAAGAAACAGCTAAAGAAAAGACTATAGAAAGAAAACATTTGATGTGAAAGCCACTTAGAAAACAACTAGAAATGCAG
Organism: Manis javanica; assembly: GCF_040802235.1. Classification (NCBI taxonomy): domain Eukaryota; kingdom Metazoa; phylum Chordata; class Mammalia; order Pholidota; family Manidae; genus Manis; species Manis javanica. Next base: position 53,050,072 of record NC_133167.1, read on the forward strand.
TGATAACTAAGCCAATCTTTTGTTAATTCTGGATTCAACCTAACCTGACAGCCACTGGATGCAGACTAGGGGTCATAATTCCAGGGATATAATATACCTGCTTTTAAATTCTTGAATAGCCTCTTTTGGCACATGGATCATTAAGCTCTATTTCTATGTAGCTGACTTATCTTCAGTAGTGACTACAGACTTCAAGACACATCACTCAAGAGGATTGGTGAGTCAGATAAGTCTTAATGCCTGGAAGGATGGATGAGTGGATAGGGGATAGTACTGCCAAAATTAAAAGGATTTTGTCAAAAAATCTTATTCTCAGTTAGTTTAGAGATACAATAGACTCCTGGCATTAGAGAATTTAACATTTGTATTTTCAACCTCTCACAAAAGTCTGACAAAATAAAATTGGCTAGCGAGCAGGTCTAGTGTCAACATTTTATCTCAACATGTCTCTTGTGTTAAAAAAAAAAAATCCTTTTCCAACCTCTCTTCCCCAAGATAGTAAACCCTAGAGCTGGAAATAGAAGTAAAGAAGCCAGTGAGGACACTGGTTCTCACCCAATGTTCGGTTCAGCAGTGAGTTAGTTACCAGAATCTGAACAGGTCATACAGAAGTAAAAGCAATTGAACAGTTTTCACCTATAGTCCCATCAGAGTAAAAATTGTTCACTTAGTGAGAAGAAAAATTATTGAAAGTCAAGAAGATTGTTAGAATATGGTAGTTTGCATAAACATTTCATGTTATTTTAGGGATTCATGAGATGCCATGTGACAACGTGTGCCATATTGATTGGTTATGGGCATGTCTTTTTAAAATCTGTCAGAAACAAATACCATCTAGAAAGATAGTTGATCATTAGGCAGGGAAATAGGAATTTTAGTCTCAGTTTGCCATATAGCCACTTTTGTCCTGTCACATAAATAAGCTTTGGCAATTATGTCACTAAACCAGCCCAGTTCTCAGTTTACTTAAGGCACAAGGAAAGGAGGTGAATGAATTAAACTGAATGACCTCTAGTTTTGAGAACATTCCAAGCCTGACAATTTATAGAAATGACATGCAATAAACAGGGATTCTGCAATATGTACTATGTTAATCTGCCATTCTTTGCACTCATCTAAATTGTATGTTTGGGATGAGTTAAAGAGTTTATCTGCCTTCACAGAGGACCTTGTTTTTTGTTAATTTCCCTAATACTAGGTTCTGGAACGACTGATAAAATGGAGCCTTCAAATGAAGACAATTATCCTAGGCTTATCATTAGGGTACGCCTAGAGATAGCTTACTAAGTACAAGATACAATTTTGAAGAATTTCCAACTAACCCAGAGAATCACAGGGACTTCTTTTAGCTGCTCCTGGTACACAGTTTATATCCTCAGCCTCCTACTAGTTCTTCAAAAGAGGCCAGCACTGACCAGCATTTTGCTTTGTTTTTCAGGTTCTCCTCTTCGAGCAAGAGGCAATGGTACAAAGTTTTTCAAAGAAAAAAAAATGCTCAAAATTGCCTCAACTTAGGATATGTCATCTGTTTTTGCAGCTCAGTTACAATTCTTGGACAAACTGTGTTAGAGGCAGTGCAGGACAGGCTCTGGGGCCCAGGGAGTCCAAGCTTCCTCATACATACCTAGATTCAGCTAGAACAGGTCCACATAAAACAAAATGAAGTCATCAGAACTGTTTTTCCTCAGGAGATACACTGATTGTTCTTCTTCAACTGAACTCTGTACATCTTGATGTATTGAAAAGCAATTTGTAGTAAGGAAAATAAAACCCAAATTTCTCGATAGTATTTTTATAGTAATAATTTTCACAATTTTAAAGTTGAGGAATTGAAAATGTATTTGAAATATTTGACCTAAGTTGTCAAATTTTGACTGATTTTATAATAAATACTCATACAGCAAAGCTACATTTTTGTGGCTTTCATTACAAAAATGTTCCCAATCTGCAGAGCTCCCAACTAAAACCATTAAATATTAGACACAGAAATCTGCTTTGCTGGCTGGATATGACTGCTAGAACAGTAATATATTAAAGACAAAAAGCATTTTACTGACTAGAGATGGGCAGTGACCTCTTGGAGAGAATACAAAGCATGCTGAATAGATTTCAGGCAATTAAGAGCATAGGAAGTGCATCCAGAATATCACGAATTTATAAGACAGAGGCATTTTGTTTCAGACAATTTTATGGCATGTACTTTTCCCAAGTTCTAATATTTCTTCCTTGAATAAAATATTCACAAAGAAACTCAATAATCAAAATTACTTTGAGCCTCCTGGCCTGGGTCACAAAGTAATTGTCAGAATTTTTAGAGAGCATCTGACAATACTACCTTCAAGATCAGAGCCCTCTAATTTTAGTACTAATCAAACTAAACCGTTTGGAAACAGTCTGATTTGTTACTCCTGTACCTCATTATATTCATTTTCTCACTTCAATCAGGTCCTGGATGATTTGTTTCTATTCTAGTTAGAGCCATGTAAGAATAGTGTAATCCTACTAATAAGCATTGGCCTGATTCTCCCATCCCTATGCTCGTGTAACTTCAACAAAGTTGAAATCCCTTTCAAAGTTGAGAATTTATGTGCTGTCCATATGGGAATATTTGTGCACCTTTAAGCTGATTGTTTCTTTGTTGCTATTATTTATCTTGTCTAAACAAATAGAACAAGTAGGGCATGTCATGCCCCTATTTTTGAGAGAAGAAATTCTAGAAAGTACTTAGTGGTCCAGCTGGGAAACATTCTAACAATACAGTCTTTCCTGGTTTTTCAATTTACTACAGGTGGATAATCCCTGAAAAACCCAAGACAGTGAACAGATTGAATCATTTTTAACAATTTGGATCTTGAATAAATTCCAAAGTGCTTAGAGTCAAGCTGTTTTTCCTCTCTTTAACTAATATCTCAAAGATTAAATATTTTTTCTTTGAAAATTGGTCGAAAGTACTGGAAAATGTCTGCTTTAGAAAACCACTTTCATTATAAAATGAGCATTTGGGCATTACAATTACACTGATATTTTAATTGGTGTTCATAAACTTAGGGGGAGGAACCATCTCTTCAAATCTTTCTTTGGTAGGCTAAAGTTCTCCAAAAGAGACATAATTCTAGCAAATTGAGTAATTAAAAGATAACTGGAATATTTCACTATACAAATACTATAATGGGGCTTTGAAAAGAAAAGATGCAGACTTTCAACATTCAATACACAGCAAGGTATTTTCCAATCTTCTAATGGACCTCAGAATTCTAGCTTGCTATAAAGTCCATCACCGGCATGACATGACTACTCTAAGTTTAGCACCAATCAACCGTGCAGACTGAACTTGCCAGCAACTGAAACAAAGGTCAGGGAAGTAAAAGTATGCACATTGCTTAAAAGCCAGTGCATATTCAACTAAATTATAATACATATAACAAAATAAATAAAAATACAAAGCTTAACCAACTAGCATGCAATCTCTGAGATTTGATTTCAATATACCTGAAAGTAATCTCTCTTGGTTAAATATATACACTTGGATATTTTCAAAATTTGCTTTGGATTTCCATTATCAGTGAGCACAGCCAAAACTACCTCTTACTTCCTTTCAAAATGGCAAATGTTAAGGAGAAAGATAGATTACTGATTTCGGACATAAAGGAAATAGCATTAGCAATAATGTCCAGGAGATTTATCATGGTGTATGAAAATGCACTTTTTATAGTCATCCTGTGTCAAGGAAAACCTTTCAATCAAGCCATCTCATTCCACTATATGCACAGGAAACATTTATCGTCATAATCTCAGGGATCAATGAACACTGTAGAAACCACGTCGTGAGGTTAAATGAGCACAGGCTTTGCTGTCACTTCCAGGTTGACAAATTCTGGCCAAACTTACATTGATGCTATGAGAATATAAGCTATTCGGGAGGAGGCATAAAGACAATTTATTCTAGCAGTTGCTTTGGAATTTGAACATTAAGGGGAAAAAATCAAATTTGGCACCTGTGTTGTATGACATGCATAGCTACATAAGAAAATCTCATCTTTTTTGTGAAAACTTCTGTTTCCCCAGTTGCACTGCTTGAAAGTGAATCTGTGCACCAGAAGGTTGTTCAGGATTATGAAACTTAATGCATTTTACCACAAGCAAATATAAACATTTTCAAGGAAAGCACGGGCAAGAGACATGAAAGACCATATGTTTCCTATGCTCTCCATGTCAAAACAGTAACAGTCTCCAGAAAATAACTGTGAGTCATATTGAGTTATTTTACCAGATATTTTCCAAAAGTTACTTGGAAGAAAGTACGGTGCACTCCATGTACCATGGAGTGGATAAAATAGATTTCCTCAGACCAAACATATTACATTCATGAATTATTTTATTGGCCATAATACTTTATAAAATGTCTGAATTTTACTGTTCATGGGTAGTGGCAAAACTAAACATGAGATAAGAAAAAACAGAGGTTTAATTTTCTGGAAAATGTTTCTCAACAAGCTGTGTCAACTCCTTTAAGTTAAACTAATATTCTTAAAACCCCAAAATAAATGGCATTTTCCATTCCCAGAGGCTGATTTTCTATTCTCCTGCAGAGAGCCTGTAACCTTTCATGGGTTCATGCCACTTCTGCCACGCTCTGTTTTGCAGTTCAAGCACACACACACACACACACACACACACACACACACACACACACACACACACACACACACACACACACACACACAGAATAAGAACAAATGAACCTGGGAGAGAAAGGGTTTAGGCAAAGGTTCTGTAAGCCTCCTTCCAGCTCCAACATGCCACAGGTGACATTTTTGACCTGTATCAAAATATGGCTTAGGTGACTAGCTGGATGGAACACCACAAATGATGTCCAGCCAATCATCCTTCTCAGACTGTTCTTAGAAATGGCTTCTTGCATTGCAAACTACTTTCTAAATAATGATATCAAACCTTGGGGAATGAATCCTAAAAAAAAAAATCCCTAATATTAAAGAAAAAAACATGCACTAGAAAGAGCCATGCAAATTGAAGACAGGGAAAGAGAAGGGCAATCAGAATGGAAGGATTCTTCACTTGTGATTCTGATAACTTATCTGTCTCTTCCAGAATTTCCTTCCTAGTCTTTTTATATTTTCAGGATCCCAAATTTACTTCCTAACCCCTCTGTTTATTGAAGACCTACTGTGTGCCAGACCTTTGGCTAGATGCTTACTATACCCCACTTCATTTAATCTCTATAGCAACCTAATGCACATCGTGACACACACACAAGGGCTAAATAATTTTCAAGGCCCAGTACAAAATGAAAATGTGAGGTCCCTGGTTCATAAAGCAGGTCAAAAGTGTCATTACAGGCACTAAAATATAAAGCCTTTACCTTTCTTTCAAGGTCTCCCTCAGAGTGTTTTTATTTGCTATACAGTAGTCCCTCCCTAGGGCTGGGGAATGATCTGGATCAGAGCAGCTGCTAACAAAGCCGGAGCCCGCCCATCACACAGAGTGTGTGAGGACCTGCATGCAGACGGCTTGTCAGCTGCCAGATGGCCTGGCTGCATTTGTTGGTTACCCAGTACAAACACTATGCCCTGTTTTGGGGTAGGGATTGAACCCTCACTATAAGCCCACACCCCGACTCAAGGCAGATGGGTCACATTAGTGACCTGAATCAGGAGTGACTAAGAGGCCTGCCACCATCTGTGCAATGTACCAAGGCCCTGCTCCCAGACACACTGGGGTGGGCCAGACCTTCCCTCCCCTGCACCCAGGCCCCTGCCAAGGGAGGGGCCAATCTCCCCATTCAGGGTGGCAAAGAGTCAGTGGGGAGGCCCCAAGCCCCCACTGTTATTCGCCTTCACTTACAAATCACAAAATCAAAGATGAAATTACTAAGACTTTTAGAATAGTGACCATAGAATTTGAACCAAGTGTGGGACCCTATTAAATGGGAGGCTCTGCAGGGCGGCTTCGGTCACATGTTCATGACACTAGCTCTGTCAGCACAGACAATGCCCCATACGTGCGGGTCCCTTTCTCACCCAAACTGTTTCCTTACTCTAAGCCCCAATAACCCCACCCACCCAACTGAAGGCACGGGCTTCTCTAGACGAAAATATAGCAGATATATTTCCATCAAGGGAAGAGAAGAATCATTTCTTATATCCTTTTACTTGACAAATGAGGAAACTGATACAGTGAGAGCTAAGTGACACCTCAAAGATGATCCATATGATGTGTTGTGGTGGACCTGGTCTAAAACCAGGGTCCTTGACCTTTCCATGACATGGAGATATCAAGTAGCTAAGAGTAGAAAAGGCTTGATGAATGCTTCCTAATAAACAGGTTGATATCTAACAATGTTACAACCCTACTTTTACCACTGACTTTTAGGGGAAAAGATAACCAAAACATCCTGACACTTTTAGCAGATGTTTGTGAAATAGCTTCCTTTTACATTTATGGTTTTAATATGAATGCAACACTTGAAATAAGAGTCTCCTTGAAGCTGGTCATCACTAACTTGTTAACTACTCATGCATGGTATCATGTAAAATTATGTTGTTTTACTGATTTGTACTTTAGAAATAGTAAGTACCTAATTATAAGCTTATTCTTATAATAGTCTTGAAATGCACATGCATAGCATTATACAAGCCAATATATTTAAGATAACTTATTTATTCTTTAAACTAACTAATATTAATGAAAACAAAAAATAATATTATAGAAAGGTTGGAATATGTGGAAAAGGAAATAGACCACCCATAATCTTTCTAGTCCCCAAAAAACACATTTTTAATTTTGGTGTATTTGCCTTCCAGTATTGTTTTATAAGCAGCAGTATACAATCATACTCTAGTCCTTTGTTTCAATAAAAGAATAATTTAAAACCAAAGGTAAGAAAAGGCCACATGCATGATATTACCGTTTTGCCTAAAACCAGAGACATGGGTTCATCCTTTTTAAAGTTCCTCTATATTGGAACTGAAATTATAACTTTTTCATTTGAAAAATACTTAAAGGGCAAAAAAAAGTGGGAAGCTCCATCACCCAAAAAAGCTCACCTACGAAATAAAATGTTCTCCCCATTCCACCCATCCAATTCCATCCCTTAGCTTTAATGACTCTTAAAGTTTGTGCATATCTTGCTTAAAATTTCCCAGATCTAGATAGACATACATGAACACACATGTGAATTGTTATAAAGTCTGAATCTGGCCTGTAACTTTATTTGTATCCTCAAGTTTATACCTTTCATTTGGTACTAAAATGTTAAATCACAGTTTTGATGCTTATGTTTATTAATGTCTGTCTAAATAAGTTAAGCCTAAAGGGTTAAGATATTTTCAAGTCAGAAAATAATATTTCTGATTTGGGGAAGATGACAGAAGAGGAGGGTCTTGTGATCACATCCACCCATGTACACCAAGGCAGTAACTGTGTTGTCCAGCTCACGCGGAAAACAACCTCAAGTCTGGCGGCGCAGGCCCTCCACAGCTGATGACAAGAAGAAGGCCACATCAAGAGTAGCAAAACGGGCAGAGGGGCTGTCAGTCAGGACCTGAACCCTTCCGCCTCCCCAGTCTGTATGTGTGAGGGAGCAAGGCACGGAGGGGTAAGGGGTGGAAGTCCTGACCCTGCATGCCCGGTCCCGGGGACTTGCACCAGGAAGACAAACTCCTATAAAGTCTGCCTTTGAACATCTCTGGTGCTTAACCCCAGGAGCTTTGAAAACCAGGGTGGCTTATCTCTGGGAGAGCTAGAAGGCTGTGGGAAACCAAGCTTCCACTCTTGGAGGGCTGGCATGCTATGTGGATTGGTCTGAAATCCAGCACAAAAGCAGCAGTTTGAAAGTGCCTGGATTATATGTGAAGGAGATTTATTAACGTTGGATCATGCATGTACTGAAGGGTCAGGGATCTGCAGAAGCTTTTTCTCAGGGAGGGCAGGTGCCATTACTCTTGCCCTCAGCCAGCCTAGCTGGCCGGATGCTCGCAGGAACTGGTCTGACATGCCATCTACTGCACCAGCCCTGCTTGTTCCCCTCCAGCTAACCCTATGCTCCCACCCCAGCCAACCTGTCTGCCCTGGCAGGCACACCACCACAGCTGGTGGACAGCCTCAGTCGGAATTGGCACCAGCCCACAGTGACCACCCCCCTTCCTCACCCAGCGACCAGCCTCACCCAGTGCTCCTCCAGAGCATTGCCTGCCTGGGCACAGGAAGAGAGTCACAGCCACCAGCAGACCTGCAGCAGATGTGCCAAGAATAAGCCCTCCCCACCCTCGGGCCCCCAGTAGTCTGGGGGCCACTGCTGACAGCCGGGCTCAGGGCTGGCTGCACCTACCAGCTGGCCTGCAGCAGCTGAGACTCAGCCACACAGGAGTGTGCATGCAGCCGACCCAGGAACAACACTAGAGCACCTGGTTCTGGTGAGCAGGGGGGTCTGTGCCACTGGGACCCCAGTACGCCAGTACACAACACCACTGCTTTCAAGATCAGGAGACATAGGTTTACAATGTGGAATGTATCAGAATAGTGAAAAGCTTGTAAAAATTTGACTCTCTTTAGGATCTAGGAACAAATAATTATTCAAAGAAATCCTTGTGTAAGATTTTGAACTTGCAGTTCTATCAAATCATACACATATGCTTTAAGTTATTAACAGATACATACAGGAATGTTTTGTGTGCATCAGAGTTTCTCTATTCTTAAACATGCTTGACCTTGTAAATAGCATTTTCCCTTGTTTGATTCCCTATTCTTTCAGATTTTGATTGTGAAATTTTTGACAGTTCACAAAAAAGAGAATAGTATAATAAACTCACCCCCAAATTTTAACAGTAAATCAGCAAATGTTTACAATCCTAACAGGGACAGAACTTGCTCCCAGAGAATGCTACACCAGTTCTTGTCAGGCTCCTTTTCCAACTCTAGACAAGGCTCTATGCAAAAGTAAACAGAATGAGTCACCTCAAAACAAATGATTCTCAGGAAGTGAAAACCGGAACCGTATGTCTACCCTGAACAGCTGCTTTTAGTGCAGGAAAGGCCTTACGCTTAGCCATATTGTTTGCAAAATAGAGCCGTGAAATGCAGAGCAAAGAGGAGAAAAGGCCACATGTCATCAAGGTGTCCAGAGTACAGATGTGCCCCCAGAACTGCCCTGGACCTGCTCAAGTGCACGCAGAAGGGACGAGGCACAGTCCCTGCCATCAAGGAGCTCTCGCATTTGTAGGGAACTGATAAGCTACCTAATTATCAGGAGAAATGTGTGCATTTAATTTGATAAGCCAGGAAGAAATCATTACAATCGTGTTGAATCGTTTCTTTATATTCTATGTACTTCAGTTTTTCTTTCAGTCCAAGTAATAATTTTCCTTGTTTCCAAATTACTAGGATACATTAATGATAAACATGTAGTTTGGTGGAAAACTCCAACTTTCCTACATTTAACTATCAATAAAACCATATAAAGCTTTAAAAAGTCTCATGTAGTGCGTATGTTACCAATGATCTAATTATTTCTGTTGTAGCCTGTGAGCAATCTTGCCCAGATATTATGTGAAAGAGTATGTAACTCCTTTTTAGTTGACTAATCTGCAAAATTTTATAGAAATTATCCTTCAGCCTATCATTTTAGTATCACAGTTCACTGACCTACATAGACAACTGCTGGAGAGAAGGGAAGTAAAGAAAAATGAGGAGGAATCGTGAAACTTACTCCGATCCCTCCTCCACGTTATGAAGTGTGGCCCATGGACCGTGAGCGCATAGGCATTCCCTGGAAGCCTGCTAGAAATGCAAGTCTAAGACCCATCCTAAGCTTTACTAAGGCAGAATTTGCACTTTAATAAGATCCCACCTGACTGGTTTGCCAATTAAAGTTTAGGAAACACTGTCCTAAATTTTCCTCTAACTATGTGCAGTGACCACGTCTATGCAGACACCACAACAAAACTAACAATTGTATTATTTTGCCACATCTCTGCTAACATGATCTCCCTTGATTAGAGAAGCAGGTTTCACTCTTTTTGAATGATATCTATGCTCATGGATATATTTGATTTTGTAATCTTTTGTATATAAATCTTGGGCTTAAAGACAAGCCTATTAGCTGTTCTCCTTTAAACTTAATATTTAGAGTTGAAAACTTTAATTATTTCTAGCAATCAGAAGTCTCACATAGAGAATAAAGTCATTTCACATTTCCATAACAGTCAACAGATGCACCTATGTTTTTCTGTCTCAGCAGGAGAAAGTGAAGAAAGAATAAATATTAAAAACCAAATATTAGATAGAATAACTGGAAACATTGTCATTAGCATACTCTAACCCAAGCCATTATAAAAGCACATATACACACAATTGCATAGCATCTTCCATAGCCATTTCTTATAAAGAAGGTATGGATTTAATCTTTAAAAACCTTTTGTTTTCTGAATATCTGCAAAATATTTTTAATTAGAGAAATATGAGAAAACTAAACTGCTTTCTATTTTATTTTATTGGCCCTTTTATTGGAGTAAACTCAGACTTTCTAAAGTATTTAAAATGTTAATAAAATTTTTCAGATTACATATATTTTTACTAGCAATTGCGAAAATGTAAATATACACTTTAGTGTTGTCTCTTGTATAGGGTTAGAATATATGTGTCACAAATGTCTTTATGAATCTACAGAATATTCAACAGATCTCCCCGACCTACCACTTTTATTAAAAGACACATCTGATTTCAATGAACTAACAGTTCCTTTGGAAAACTTTAATGTGACGGGGTGGAAATGAGAACTGGCAGGCCAGAAGAGAGTTCAGCTTTGGTCCTGGGCAAAAAGACAGATCCAGACATTGGATGTGTGGTTGGCTCTAATGTGGGGGGTGTGGGTAAAGAAAGGAAACAAATCTCCACCTTCTTTCCCCTCCTCTTCCTCCATCATGACAACCAGCTCCTACACACCATCACAGGTCAAAGCTAGGAAAGGCCAAGTAACATCTTCTTTGTGCTGTTCCCAATAATTCATCACAGGCAGCTTATTAGGGACTTTCCCTAAAGATAGAAATATTTAATAGCCTTAGTTTTAAATTAATCATATTTATGTTTTTAACAAAGGACACAAAATCGCAGGTATGGTCTTAGTAGTTAAGGACACCCCTAAAGGGTTTATTAGAATACATCTCTGATAGGTTTGAATTATAAACTTAATGCAATTCAGCATCACACTTGCTAAAATTTAAGCTTCCTGAGAATGGAAGATGCTGGGATAAGGCAGACCTCAGGCTAAGAAAGAACAGTAACTCCATCATGGTTCCAGAGGTTGCGGGCAGATGTCTAAGTCAGATTATCCAAAAAAGCCCCAGTTCACATTGGCCCACATTAGCACCCATAGCCAGTGAGGTGCAAACATGTGCTTGATGGCAGCAGAAGTTGCAAGCGAGGTCAGTCCGTGAGGACAGCTAGGTAGTCACACCTTCTGAAATCTTTTCCTTGTTTTGGTAAACAATTATATTTGGGAAATTGGAACACAGACATCTGAGGCTCTGATAATAGCTCCTAATTGTTCCTCCTAAGAAATACTTGGCACCTTTCCTCCTTTTGCTTTTCTTCTGCCAAAATCCTCTCAAACTTTAGTTTAAAATTTAGTCTAAATTCTCTGTCAGTCTGAGATTATCATGACAGATCCACGTGCTGTAATGAGATGCTTCCTTCTCCTGGCAGACCCATGTGTTTTTCATCATGAGCAATGGTAAGTCAAGAAAATAATGTTCTTCAACATGATTTGTGGAGTCTATGTTCCATTTCCCTTGTTCTTGTTTCTATTCCAAATTCTTTATTTTCAAATGCAGGAAGAGATTTTTTTAAATTTGATTTGTAAACCCAAATCTTTCCATTTCTACCCTAGAATTAAAATTTCTAAGAAACATTCCAGATGACTTTCTCAAGAGTATTGTTTTATTCTTGGTGTACAGGCAGAAGCATGTCAACGTTGGTGAGCTGTAAGGGTCTTGATCCACCTCATGATTTGCTGTGGAAACTGCTACAGCAACAGGCCTCCCAATGTCACCCTGGTTTTTTCCTCTAAGGTTAATGCCAAGATCATTACTGTTCCATAGGATGTGAAAGGTTCTTCTTCATCAACAGATCAAAGCTCTTATTTTCTGAGAAGAGCTTTATCTAACTCCATGAGCAGTTTCTTCAGCTTTTTCTCTGTGACATAACATGTACATCTACTTATCAAGATTTTTGCCCTTTTACCCTCTTAGCCAAGATTTTCTTTTGGGTCCAAAAGCTACCAGGCTTCAGAGTATTGGGAATGAGCACTGATATGCACCATCTAATGAGCCCCAACTACTTCAGTAACCACAGTAGCAACCCCACATCCTCACTAGCAATGTAACAAAATATTTCATTCACCTCTTCCTGCTATTGTATGTGTCTCTTACTGCTTCTTGCTTTTGGAATATCAGATTCCTAGGGTATTTTAAAGCCTTCTTTGACTACTTTACAATCCCTGATCCTTCCTGTGTGAAATTTTCCATTTCTAATTTAAGAATAAACTAGATTCAAAAGAATATTTATGCTCTATATTTATGAATTTTACTTTTTCATAATTATAAATTATAAAATTATAAGTATAAATTTACCTTGATTTTCATATATCTCTATAAGTCTTTTTGTAGTTGAATAACAACAGGGGGAAGAATGATTAACAGATTCTTAAATGGGGACAGATAAATGGAGAGCAAATGGTTACAGTTAGAATTCCAAGGCACCTATAATTCAATACATATTAAGTATCAGCAGCATTCTGTTTATGGAAAGCTACTTATTCATCTATAAATCTTTACAAGTATTACTCATCTTTGAACTTCCAGAACATAGCATGGTGTCTACTGTATAATAAATAAGCTTAGACAAACTATACACAGCATTGACTCACATAGCAAGGAGACTTATGACAGAAATAGAGGATATTTATATATTTTTAAGAAATTTTCAATTTAACAAAGCTGTAATATATAACAAATGTCACATAAATATGAGAGGATGTGTTATTAATTTTGGATACAGAATGAGTTTCTTTACTGAAAAACTTCTTAGACCCGTTAATGTATTCTGATACACTGAAAAGGTGGTTACAGTGAGAACTACCCAAATATAGTTGATCACAAATTTCTTTTCCAACCTGACCAAAAGAACACTTATTCATATCTTTCAAGAAAGCAGTGCTCCATAGAAAACCTTTCAAAAAGTGACGAAACTAATGTGATGGCAGTGGCTGAAACAAGATGTGATTAAGCAAGAAAATATTCACAGGCAGGAACCTTGAATTGAGTTTTGAAAGAGGGTGATATGTTTGGAGAAGATGGGAAAAGGCATCAGAAGACAAGACTAATGCATGTTCTTTAACTCTTGTTTAAGAGAGATATAAGGAATTAAATATAGAGTAGCTTAACTGTGGTGGTACAGCTCCAAAGCTGGCAGGGAAGGAGCATTTAGGTAGAATTTACTAGAATAGATGGAGAACGATCCAAACTCTTAAAACAGATGTTTCACAAAGACTGTGCTTGTGGATATATTTATATTGATATGATAATGAGTATACATGCAAACCATAGAAACAGGAAAATAAATGTACTTTGCTGTCTACAGTAAGTAATATTAATCTAGGACTGTGGGTACAAGTGGGTTCCCTTATCTGTTTGGGGGACTGAAGGTCATCTTCCAAACTGAGCGCCCATTTGGAAAAGCTGAAATACATTAGGACCTACACGTTTACTAAAAGGAAGAAATGCAAGATATGTGGAAGCTGGGGATTGGATGAACTAGGGAAAATAAGAGAAAAAAAAGATAAATAGTATGATGCTCTGTGTCATTCTGCCAAATAGTTCTAAGGCTGGGTTTATGACACATAAGGAAGAAAAATTAGATTCAAAGCTAAAGCTGCTATTATCCAGTAAAACTGAGATTGTGGGCTCTGGCACCTAAATAAAAGTTTGAAACTAACATGAATAAAAGGAACATCCCCACCTCTGGACTGAAAGAAAGTGGCAACATCTGGTACAGCCTGCAGAGCCGTGGCTGACCCATGGTCGCCGCCTTTGACTGAGACCAGCGGATTGACGAGGAAGCTACCTTCCCAGAAAGGCATCAGCTAAAGGGGTTGTGCTGTGACACCTCCCTAAGCAGTTTGCAGGCAGCATGGTGGAAACCATGACTGGGTTTTCTTCTCTTTTGCACACATGAGACATTCTGGGAGATTTACAGAAATAAGTGGAACTAAAGTCCAATAGTCACATATGTAGAAGAGCCATAATTCATTAATGTTAATGAGATGTTTTAACTTAGAGACCAGTCAGACCTGGTGACATTCATGTACTGCAGAGATAAAGGGTTTTCTATGGGTTTGAAGACCCTTCAAATCCTAGGATCAAGAATTGCAAACCCTTAGGTCTACAGGCCACTGTGCAACAAATGCAAATACGTGTGGTGCACAAATAAGACAGTAGATACAAAACAGCTTGGGTTCCAACCCAGCATCACTCTTCCTGGATTTTACAGTTTAAAACACTATCCAGGTGTTACCAAGGCTGTGTGAAGCTAACAGACCTCTACTGTTTCAGTTTGCTCTTGCTGCTTCTCTTGATCTTTCAGTTGTTCCCCATTTTCTTACAAATATCATCCAGTTTGATTGTTATGTCACATGAGCGTCCATCATAAGTTACCCTCTCACCCTGTCTTCATCTCTCATTGTCCTTCAAGTATACTCCAGAATCCAGCTGGAAGTACATGATGAATGTGTAAATAAAAACATGTGTCTTTTCCCAAACACTGTTTAAAGCATGGTTGTGACAAAAATTCACTTGCACAACTATTCCTCAAAAGTTTGATCCCACATTTCTCCACGAAATGGACATAAACTGTAGAACAAGAACATGGCCTTATTAATGCCACAGTGAAAAATAAGAGTAGTTCCAATTCATTTGTAGTATGTCACCATTTGACTAAGAGACTTCCATATGCCAAAATTCCTGCTTCCAATTGTTCACAAAGCTGCACGATGTTCCAGGTGCCAAAACAGCTCTGCATTCCTCTTTAGTCCATTCTAGGCTGGAGAGGCTGACTCTTACCTACAGACTAGGCTTTTGAATACACCCCATAATGTCTTCCATATTTCAGCATCACTTTTTATGAGCCCAAAGTGCAATGCCCCTGTAGACCGGCTCCATCCTATCCAAGTAGATGGACACTGAAGGCACTCATCCAAATGGCCAATTTCAATACAGGTTTTATTGGGATCACACAGCTACACACCTATAGTAATAATTACTACCAATTTTTCCCTAGTTTGTCTAAATTCATAATGTTAATAATTTCTATCCCATGTCTTCTGACTATTCTATAATAGTCATTGAAATAAGATCCATGCACCATAAAGAAAAAACATCTCATCAAGCTGCTGTAAATAAGCTACTCCACCGAAACACATCAAACTTATTTGGTCTAGATCACCAAGACTCACATATTTCCACAGTAGAAATTGCTTTTCTGCAAATTCGAGGCAGGATTTTGAAACATCATTTTCAGCCACTCTGATTTTGCTTAAAATAGTACAGAGTGAAATAAAGTATTTTCTTTGAAATCGTCTTTTCTTAAAATTACTTTGAGTCCATGGTTATGCTTGAAGAAAACAAATAAGGGCATAACTATTTACCAATTGAGCAGGAAACCAAAAAGATGTTAAACGTAACTTGTGTAGGTTACAGAGTTGTCTTCAACAGGAAACTGTTAGGACAACTTGTTCAGGGTCTTCTTCTCTCTTTTGCTGATGAAAACTCGCTCAAGTGCCTTCCTAGTTCTCTGGTGCAGATGCTGTCTCTTGATAAAGCAGGCTTCCTTCTCTGTAACTGCCTTGGCAGACATGCTGGCTACATATGATTAGTGCAAGGATGAAGTTTCAGATTCTTGGGTCTTTAAAAGCACTTGAGCCTGCAGGATCCAGAAAGGTTACACCACGGTAGCCTCTCTGATGGAGCATAGCTGATTCCTCTCCCATTTTAAAGGTCATTTCAAATCCTTCATATTTTTATGTCCCATATCTGACATCTACTTGACAAGCCAAGTACACTAAATCTAAGAACTTCAAAGAATCACAGGCTTCAGATGGACTTGAAGAATCATGGAATACCACCTCTTACTTATGAGAAATGCTACACTTAACCCATCCCAGAAAACTATCCTATTTTTAAAGACCAGCATAGAAAGATTTTCCTAGGTTTCTTAAACATCCTATTATAAATCTCTAGCAGGCTTCCTCTGTAAAAAAAATTTCCTCCTCATATATTATCTAAACTTTTCACATCCTAGCTTAAACATGTTTTTTTTTTACTCTAATCCTTTGCTATCTCACCATCTTTCCTACCAAATTCTAATGCTTATTTCAGTTGATAGCATTATTCTCTTTAGTTACCAGTTGTCTAAATTGCTAATATCGATCTTTTAGGACTTCCAAACTGTCTCCTGACTGGTCCCCAATTTATTCTTCCTCCACAAACTTTCCTAAATGCATTTGTTTCCCTTACATTCCCATAGTCTCCAGCCAAGTTCACAATGCTGTCTAGTATGTGAGGTATAGTGGAAAGAATGCTGAAAAAACTCCTGGTACCATCTCCAACATTGGTTCTGCCCAAAATAGACTAATGGCTTTGGATAAGTCACTGTATCTCCCTGAGCAAATTCCTCCTCAGTAAAATAAAAGAATTAAAATTGATTTTTAAGGTTAGTTTATCCTTTATTCTTCTGTCAATTTATGGTTCATTAGAATTTGTTAATTTATTCTGTTTTTATATTCCCTTCACCCTGTACACTGCTATGAAATTAAAATTCTCAAGTTGCCATTACCTCTTCTTGAGGAAACTGAGGTTTAGAGAAAGGAACTTACACTTTGTAAGTGACAGAACCAGGATATACTCTGAGCCAGGACCAGAGTCAGGCCGAAGAGCACAGGCACACAGTCAGGAGACACTTACTCTCAGGCTAGTGCAAGGGCGAGGCTGGCCCCTCAAAGTGCCCCCTAAGTGCCTTGCCCGCCACACCCTTTAGACACATGGTCTCCTGCCTCTGGAATGATGTGATCATTGGAACCTATAACATTTATTTTACTATTATTTGTACTGCATTAGATTTGAAAGGACATAAAATTTTATTCAAAAAAAGCACTTCCACTATTATTTGTTTTAAATGAAGAAACACACATCCTGCTTTATTTTTTAATTCAATAGAATTCCAAGTTAACTGAACAATATCAAGATTTTATATTTCTTTCACCTGTAAATAAACACATGACTTACATATGGATGTTCGCATGATAAATTTAAAGATCATGCCGTCATGAGATACACGGTGCTATATTTGAGCCCATTCTCTGAACCTTTGAACCTAGCGCCAGGTTACTTCTGAGGTAAAAATAAAGTTTCCCCACAAAAGCCCAGATGCAGTTGTTTAATCTCTTGATGTTCAATGTTGGTATAAATTCTAGTCAATGAATATGCCCAGGTTGAGGTTAAATCTCTCACTCCAGGATTCAAACCTGAGTGGGCCTAAGGAGGGACTTGCAGGAATCAGCCTCCTAGCCTGAGGGACACAGAAGCCCCTCAGTAAACAAAGAGAAGAGATAGTAGACCTGTAAATGTTTTTATCAAGAACAGCAGGTTTCAGAGGAGAGAAGTTTCTGAATATAGCACTCATTCAATAATCATTTGCTGATCCCTTATTTTGTGTCATGTGTCATGTAAGTTGTGAGAGATAGAGAAGTTCATAATTGAGAGGAGTACCCGGAAAGTTATGGTGTATTTTGTCAACACACTTTTGGATAGTTTAGAGGCATGCTGTGCATGCTGAGAGAGCACCAGGAGAGTTATCTCACCCACCCTCAGGCAGGCAGGGATGATTTCCTACAGAAGAAGCCTCTGATCTGTATCTTAAAAGGAAACTAAGAGTTAACCATGCAAAAACTAGTAGGAACTGCAACTCCAACAGGAGAAACAGAATGTGGCAGAGAGTAAGGACCATGGTTTCTGACATGGAGATTGCCCTCTGGCATGGGGCTGTGAATTCACAAAAGAGATTAATAATCAGAAAGCAGATAAAAAGGAAAGGGAATTGCTTCTCAGAAATCTCCACAGGATAATTAGAAGACAATTTCCCAACTCCATCAGTACTAATAGTTTCTGCAGAGTCTAGACCACAGTGCCTTTAATATCCTTGAGGGATTGATAGGCATCAACAGTTATTTTAATGCATTTAGCTGACATATTAACAAGTATATGAAGAATTTGGCCTTGTCCAAAAAGAAGGGGTATCCTTTGGTAGGTAATCTCAGTTTCTGGAATGCAATATCTCCTGATAGGAGTGACTTGGTTTACCTCAGCACCTCATCTCATGGTGAATTGTCTAACAACGATTCAGGGTTGGAAAGGGCCAAAGTCCAACAATGCAGTCTAAGGGAGAGCTTTGAGTTACAACCAGATGGTCTGGAGACGAGACTGAGATCAGCTACAGAGGAAATCATTCATGCCTCTGTAATGGAGCCCCCAGTAGAAACTCTGAACACTGAAGCTCAGGTGAACATCCCTGGTTGGCAATACTCTGCGTGTATTTTCACACTAGTGGCAGAAAAGTAAGGCATCCTGACTCCAGGGGGAGAGAACAGTGAAAGTTCTGGGTTTGGCACTTCTTCCTTTGGCTGAATTTAATCTGTTTTGTTCCCTGTAATGAACTGTAACCATAAGTTTAATAGTTTTCAGTGAGCTCTGCATGTCTTTCCAGTAAGGCATCAAACCTGAGAGAATCCCCAGAACTTGCAGTGTGTGTCAGAAATGAGGGCTGTCTTCTATGGGGACTGTTTCCTCTAATATTGGACCAAAATTCTCACAAAGGATACAAGTTCTAGCAAGCCAGAGAAGGAGAAAAGACAATGGCAGACACTATTTATGGAGAATAAATTGAACATCCCTGGGGACTTCCAAATAATTTGGGAGAAATTTGTGGAAAACTGGAATTCCCACTGAGTGGGTGGTGAGCGGCTAGGAATTGTTATTTCAGAACTATTGTTATGAATCTATTTTAACCCCTTATCAAGTATAATCTGAGAAATACAGGACATTTCTTTCTGTGTACATTCTATTTCCTGTCATAGTCAAATAAGCTGTTCTCAGACAAACCCTACTGTAGATAAAATTATTAAAATCTGAATAAAGCATATAAAACTACCTGAAGGCACTGGAGAGTGAACAAAGGCAGAATGATACTAGAGGGGATTCAATACTTAGATGAAGGAAATGGCCTGATATATATCCTATTTTT
The DNA here is from genome assembly GCF_040802235.1 of Manis javanica. Taxonomy (NCBI): domain Eukaryota; kingdom Metazoa; phylum Chordata; class Mammalia; order Pholidota; family Manidae; genus Manis; species Manis javanica. The sequence goes on from NC_133167.1 coordinate 53,069,437, forward strand.
TTTTTTACTCAAGTACAGACTGCTGCTATATGGGACGTATACATATGGTGGCTAAACATCAGATAGAAAGCCATGATCTTATGGCTTATACAACCAGAGAACAAACTTTTGGAGAACTATAGGCACTGGAAAGTGGGGAAGAACTAAGATGGGAAGACTTCATTTCATATAGGGGAACAACAATTCAAATGACTGTTGACATCTCTTCAGAAGCAATGGAGGCTAGAACACCCAGAAACACCCTTAAAGAATTGAAAGGAAAAAAACCTGTCAACCCCAAATTCTATATCTAGTGAAACTATCTTCTAAGAATTAAGGCAAAGTGTGTACTGGTGGGCACATGCCAGTAAATGCCAGGTCAATCAGGACTATTTCCTGTTTTACCTCCAGTCCTTTGATTCCTATAGGAAATTTGTTTCCTAACTGGCCTCAAAAACTCAAAATGTGTTAACTGTTCATATAAAGCATCTTCCACTTAGTGTTGCACAGTTTACCTGATAATTTATCCATTATATCAATATGTTCCTAAACTTTATGGGATTGAGGACCTACCTTCTATATCTTTCTATATCTGCCATGGTTACACCATTGTCCTAATGAATGAGAGATACCAATAACTTTGTTTGTGTCCTAATTTTCCGTAAGCAAGAAAGCTGACACATCACCTCCCTTAATGGGTAGGGCAAGTAAAAGCTTGGGGTTGCTTCAATATTTTGAAAGATTTACACAAAAGGATTTCAAAATAATTTATAGCCATGTTAAAAACTCAAACTGTTGGCACTCAGATGTAGACATAGAGGTTTACATTTATACAAAGTGTTTTGAATTCCTTGGAGAAAATAATCATGTAAATATAGTATATTTTGATAGTGTGATATCCTAAATAATTGCTGTCTTAGATAACTTTAATATGATAAAGTCAATACATATGAACATTACTATATCCATTTTTTTCTTTCCTTTTCCTAAATCTACCAAATTAAAACCATCTTTTGAGAAATTTGAACTTCTTTTTGTTTTCTTTTTTGCACAAATATTAATCCTTTATGAAATAAAAATACCAAGTGTTGTTTATGCTTTGAGTATTTGCTAAGATTCCTGAAGACTATTTCCATTTAAACATCTGCTGTGAAACCAGATATGCTAACTGACTTCCAAGTTTAAGAAGCAAAGTAAGCAGAAATTTTTTCACAGTGATGCTTGTTTCAGAGGATCCCCATAAGTATTTTTGGTGGGAGTACTGGCTGCAGTACTGAGGCAAACCTCATGGAGAATTCTATTGTTAATTGAAAGGGTCTCAGCCAAATAATGTCTGGGGAGCTTTGACTTCGTGGCTTGGTTTTATACATCAAACTTCTCATGTTACATTCACTAGGCTTAACCCTGATATGACCTCTTTAAAATTGAAGAGCCATTGTCAGTAAGCATTTTCCCACCACACAAAAGTATTCTGTAAGAATTCTGTAATCACAGACCACAGAAAAAAAATTGATGTTGTAAATGCCCATTTTCTTAGTCATTTTCATTCTTATAAGTCACACTACACTGAGTTATTCAAGGAAAAAAACAACCCACTACTTGTTAGAGAAAAATCAATTTTTTTTCTTGTTTTAGAGTTTTTTCACCCATGCTTTGTTTTTGAAACTCAAGTTATAAGGTAGTTCAATGTAATCATTAGAAATAAGTCAACATAAGTGAACGTGCTAACACAAAGCATCTGCTTGCTGCTGTGAACTGCCCCCAAGCCCAGGCCTCTGCTCCTGCAGTTCATGCTTACCAAATGTCAGCTACCCCAAGAGGTATTTTCTGTACATTTCCTAATTTCATTCTCACAAAAATTTTAAAACAATGCTATTTTTCCCCATTTAAACTTGAAAAGACTAAGATTTATGGAAATTAAGTAAAGTATCCTAAGTTGAGTTTTAGGGAGGGGCAAAACCTAAGATCTGAAACATGTGGAGTTGATTTCATTAGTATACTACCCTGTGGTCCTTCTTTTAATAGAGTGAGGTGATATACAATATTTGATCAAATTATATGTATATCTATGTTACAAAACTATATAGCTGTATGTTTATATTACATATTATATGATTGCAATATAATACATATAACATAATGCATATAACATGTTATATTTAAGTCATATATATAGTACAAATTATATAAATATATATTATAAAATAATATAAATTATATAATTATTCAACACATATGCAATTAATATCTGAGTTCTAAACAATCTGTATATTTGTAATAATCTGAAAGTACAAAGTCTTGAGAATCCTGAGAGTTTTAAATGGTTTTGTAGGTATAATTGTAACTGAACATTAATGAATCTATATATTTTACTCATATCTCATACTCTGTAAACATCCTTGCACTAGATCTATGTAACACCTCAAATTCTTATTGCTTCTCCACACATCCATCAAATGGCCTTGTCAGTTTTGCTACTCTAGAAGAATCACAACTAATTATTTCAGCCAATAGATGTGGCAATAATTTTTGTTAAAGCAGCTTGTATTGATTGCAATGAAGAACTAGAATAAGATTTATCAAATTAGTCTCTTCATTGAAAATAATCAAGTTATGGTTTGATGACATGGAAATTAACCTACTGACAATTGCTTTGCTACTTTTTGATGCTGACAGATCTATCTGTGTGCTTCAGAACAGCAAACACCAAAATAATATGTGTCTGCCATGATTAGCTGTTACCTGTGCTATCTTGGTTGTTAAGTATTTTTAATAGTAACCCTTTTGCATAAATATATACAGCTTGATTTTCCTGTGCTTTTGTGGTAAAGATAAAGCTTTAATAAGTAGCTCTAACACTCATATCACAGACATTTGGTTTAGAAATGGAGGTGTGTATTTTCTTTGTGGTCCTTTTAACTCATTTTCAAAGCACATTTGTTTAATATTTTAACTGGATAAACATACTTCCATCAGATAATAATATACAGTCTAATGAAACAGTATTCAAATGAAGGAGACTGAAGGAACTTTTTTAATTCAAGAAAAAAATTTCAAAGGCCTATAATCACCTTATAAATCATCTGTTTTTTAATAGTTACACATCAATAAAAATGTACATATATATGGGTTTGATAAATAAGCGAAGTTACTGTAATAGACACATATAAAAAAATTTTAAATGTAAATCTGACAATTTGAAACTTTTATTGGATAAATTGATGGGTTTCTTTTTTCTTAAGCTGCGATCTTAACTTGCCAGAAATGAATTCCTTTTTTTTTATTTTTCTTGTATTTTTCCATTTCTTAGTAGTAGGGTACATCTAGAAATGATTTCAAGTAGAAATGCTTTTGTTTCTGCTTTGCTTTTTGGCAGGACAGGTGTTTCATTGGCATAAGCAAAGAGTGATACAGGCAGAGTATGAAGAAAGTAAAACTAATGAGCTCTGGTATTTAAAAAAAGTGTGAAGCCAAATTAAAAATGGGTGAGAAAAATACATATGAAATAAATAGCAGAGCAAGCATGAGAAAATATGTAGGCATTAGTTACTAACAGGTGTGAATGTAACTTAAATGCTTGTGGAAAAGTAGTGTAAAACAGCATGTAAAATAAATTAAATTTATGTTTACAGCTGCAATTCCTAGAAGAACTCTCACCAACCAAACCAAGGAGCACGGCACCTTAAAGACACTGCCTACCCACATCTGATGTAATCTCCACAGTGACACCAAGCGATAGCAGTCTTTGAAAGGCCCTACACTGCACATCCACACTGGGTTATTGGCAAAGGGCAGTTTGGAGTTTCCAGTTTTGCAGTTTTGATACCTTAGAACTCTGCTCTGTTTGATTTAAGTTGAGCCACAAAGAATCACACCATGCATTTCATTCCCAGAGGCTACAAAGTATATGTAAGTGGGAAAACAGCTTCATTTATAATCTGTAAGGAGAGTAGGACACAGAATTTAAAATGATGTGTAAATATTTGAAGTTTTGGGGGATTTTCTTTTCTTTGGCTTGGATTGGCCTTATACGTTTTTAAGACACAGCTAGATGTATTTCCATATAGCTTTTAGGTGCTTGCCTTTGAGGTTCTTTGATAGCATGCTAATTGAAACATTTCTGATTCATTTTCTTGGAAAAATAAAGATCATGGAATGTGGAATCAGAAAAAGTGGGTTTAGTTCTGACTAACCTTGAACAAATCATTTACCTTATCTTAGTCTTAGTTTCCTGGGGCTAAAAAAATCTCTAAAAGTGTTAAATAAATACGTTGAATGACAATCACTATTTTCTTTAAAAAACTGCTAAGCTAGATGCTTTACTTACTGTAATTCATTTAATCCTCATAATTCCCAAGGAAAGGTTTCTTTATTTCACTTTTCAGATGGAAAATGGAAGCATCAGTAGATAACTAACCAGCCTTAGCTCACACAGTGTGGGAGTCACAAGTTAAATCCAAGTCTGTCTTATCTCAAAGACCATGTTCTTTTCTTTATACCACCCTACCGGCCTAAGGGATATGACTCTATTTGTAAATTGAGAAGTTTATTAAATGTTATTATTATTGAAAGTAGGAGTAGTGATTAGAATTATTGACCACAATATATAACCAATTAACCCTTTGCTTCATGTTTTGAGCATGGTGTCATACACAGAAGGAATTTATTTCCACTTTCTATCCTGGTTGACATACAGATGAAAATTCATGAAGAGATACGTGGCAGATATTTCCTTTTCCTTCTGGCACCACAACTAGACTATGTTTTCCAGCCTCCAAGTCGATTAGAGTGAGCCATGTATTTAAGTTCTGGATGATGAACCATCAGCTGAAGTAATGTACAAAGCCTTCAGGGCTGGCCTATAAAACCTCCCATTTCTCTCTTCTCTCATCAGCTGTTCCAATGCTAAGGATCCAGGAGGTACCCAGTGCAGTGGTGGGGCCTGCCAATCTACAATGGGCTTTAACTTAAGCAATAAACGTTTGCTGTATGACATTCGGGAGGAATCCATTACAGCCATTAGTCTGCACTGTCTCATACAAGACTGTGCCTAAGAAATGGTTTATTACATCAGATCTGTGGCCCATTTAGTTCAGGCACCTCAGACAATTGCACACACAAGAATAATATAGTAACAATAGCATCTATCATTCTGTTAAGTGCTTACTATGTGCTAATACAATTCATTCTGACTCCCAAGCCCATGTCTATGTCCATGGGACAGGAAGGTTTGGTACCCTCAATTCCCTAAACAACCTAATCACAATCTATCATTATAAGATTATCTAAATGTTTTGGCAACATATTTATAGTTTTAATTTAGATTACCTCAGCTCCAAACAGTTACTAACTTCTTCATAAGTCTTCAAGCTTCCTGCTTGGAGATACCAGAACTAACTCTTCATTCTCTGCAGTTCATTGACTTTCTTGATGTGCAAAATCCAAAATAATAACTAGCAATAGAGGTCTCAAAATTCCATTTTTAAATTGACTTTGCAAAAATATTTTGGTTGGTTTCAAAGGTCTTTTCTGATCATTCCTAAGATTCCTATTTGGTCATGAAAGAATAGTGAGCTGATATTGACCCCCAAAACAATCATCTATAAGACGTCCATTAATTCAGAAGTAAAGTTCTAATTATTTTCCATAAAGACTGCCTTACACTTATCTGTACCAAATTTCTGCTCTCAGAGCTTGTGGTTTCTTCTTCTCTCTGAGATTTCACTTGCCAAAAATCACTGTATCATATATAAATTTGAACATTTCACTCTGTCTTCCTTACTCTAATACTAAAATAGTCAGTTTTCATCACCATCACTAACCTACAATGGACACTAGAGGTAATGCTCTATCTATGTGGTAAAATCACTGTCTATCCTTACTTAGTCCTTTCTTTTTTAAAGACAGTTCCCAACAAGCAACAAAATATCTTCTCCAAGATGTATGGAGGCTTTTTTGCCAGCACAAAGCCAGGAGTGATTGGGGGAAAGAATGAGAGAAAATATTTTGAGACTACTATTGAAAGGGGTAATGAGAAAGTTGCAGAATTTTAAAAAAGGTTTGTCCCATGTAATGTAGAGTACTTGTAAATTGGTTTGTTCATAATGAAAAATACTGTTAGTAAAAAATTCATACTTGTTCTTATGCAAGTACTTACTTTTTTGGCTATAGGATAGCTTATAATCCCTTATGATCAGTGGGAAAAAGTGCTTATCTTAGACTTCACTATCTTAATTTTACCACTCTGTACATTTATCCTTTTCAGCTCTTCAGTATGGATAACAGAAATATAAATGACATCTGATAAAAAGTAAAAACTGGATTGTCAAATTGATTATATTAGTGACCTCTAAATACATTCCCCAGATCAAAATTTTGCTTCTAAAGCAGCCATTCCCCAGTGATAATTGTTAAGCAGTTTTTCACTATATGGTCTCCAAGGAGCATAGCTTCCACTTTACCCTGATTTTAAGTGGAGCCTGGGAGGAAAGTCTCCCACTAATCCATCTACAGTATTTTCCTCCTGTAAGTTTCTCATCTACAGAAAAGAGTAAATTTAACACACAAAAAAAGCACAGAGCTGTTTTTAGACTTTTCCCTTAATTTTCTGAAGCTTTTCCATGCTTTTCCACAACCTAGTCCTTGCCTACATATTCAGTCTTCACCTCACAGATTTTGCATCAACAATACAGAACTAGTGCACCAAGCAATTTGTCACTTCCACTTAATATGTCTTCACCCTCCACAGAGCTTAACTCCTCACAGTTACATAATTCACTGTTACCTCCCCAGGAATCCTTCCCTGAAACTGTGCTCCCCATCCTACCTCAGGAGAGTCTACATTTTCTATCTCCTGGATGTTAGAATCACCTATGCCTAATGCCATCACTGCTTTTGCCACATTGCATTGTAATTATTTGCATATATGTTTGTCTTCCTTATTACACTGTGACCTGGAGAGCAGAGACTTGTTTAATTCCTTTATTTTTATTTTTATTTTTTCTATTTTTTTATTTTGTCATCATTAATCTACAATTACATGAAGAACATTATGTTTACTAGGCTCTTCCCTTCACCAAGTCCCCCCACCACAAACCCCATTACAGTCACTGTTCATCAGCGTAGTAAGATGTTGTAGAATCACTACTTAATTCCTTTATTTTTAAATCCCAATGTTTCAGCAGATGTTCTAGCAAACAGAAGACACTTAGTAAATATTTCTTGAATGAAAATAAAATTAAATATATTGACAGCAAGCTTAGCTGAACTACCCAAATTTAAGATTCTGATTCAACCTTGCTGATATTCCTATCTGCATATCTATGGCTGCTGCTGCCTCAAATCCTGTCTCACAGGTTTCCTTTTCACTGAGCACCTCTTTTGAACTATGCGAGTTTTTTTAAACTGTCTACTATTCTACTTCTCCAAGGTATTTAAAAAAAATTTTTTTGCACCTTTGCTCAGACATTCTATTTTTTTTTCTTTCGCTCTAGGTTCTCATACAGTATTATATGGTTAGTGAGTAATAGAGTGGTTAGCAGAAATGATATCACACCTTGTATTTTTTTAAAACTGTCCGTAAATAACTGTAAATGCTGCTGTGATGTTTTAATAATAATCTATGATTTAACTAATGAAAAATTATTTCAGTGTATGTGTATTTATACCCATTTTTTGACCATCTGCGAATTCAAAATCAGTATCAGTCCATAAATTAGCTTTACTGACAATTGGTTTCAGATTAGCTCTAGGGGTTACAAATTTCTGCATTCTTAAAACTGAGGGTTTTGTCAACTTCTCTCCATCAACCTCAAACTTGTTTAACTTTCTTCCTCAAATTTTGCTCTAAGTAAGGTATAAGGACAAATATACCTAAGGGCAGAACATTTTGATTGTTTATAACGCAGCTGAGTAAAATGTACTTGATTTCATGATAGAATTAAAGCTAAAGATGGCTGTTCTTATGATAGTTCTTAGCACCTCAAAGTAAAACTCTTCACCACCCAAAAGTGCAAAATAAAGGATGTACATATTTCACACCTCAAGGCAAACAAAACAAAATATACAAATCAAGCAGGAAAAAAAACTGCTTTTTACATATGTATGTGCATATATAATATATAAAGAAAGACTGACAATAGTGACTTAAAGAATAATGGCTTGAATTATATTTTAATGTTGCTATGCTAGCAATGTGCAAAAATTAAAGACATGGTCCATATCAAATTACTTTTCTACAGTATAAAAAAATAAAACAATATATATATAAATTCTGATGTATTATATAAATTTATAATACAATAAGAAATGGAAAATAAAGAACTACATTAAAATGTTAGCAATATTTATCTTTGAGTGAAAGAAATATAGGTTTTCTTTCTTCTGCTTTTCTGTGTTTTTGTTTTCCAAAATAAAGATCTATTCAAACGGAAAGAATAAATTCCGTTCAAAAAAAGCAACAAACAAGGACACGATCTTTGCCTTTTCATAGTTCAACATCAAGCTATGATCTAATAATTTGCAGCTTTTAAAGTATTTTCACATTTAATGTCATTTGATCCTATAAGAAACCTGATTCCTACAAATGAGAATTAGGACTAGGACTTAGGGGACTTTCTCAAGATCACCCAGCTATTAAGTGGCAGAGACTTTAAACAAATGATAGTTTTATTTTAAGTGCCAACTACTTTGATGAAAGGGGCAATCACAGACTCGTGAGAAAGGTATGGGAAGAAGAGGGAAAGCCCAGAACCGAAGAACTGGAGGAGTTACGGGGAACTTAACCAAGGACTAGCATTTAACGTGTGAGGGCTGTATGTGCCCCACTGAGTCCTAAAGCCCCTGGAGACACAATGGCTTTTAATATTCTATGAGGTACTTAATATTACCGTCTTCATTTTACAAATGGGGAAACTGAAGTACAGAGAGGTTAAGGAAGCTGGTCAAAGTCTCGGAGAAGTACGTGGTGGAGACAGGATGTAAACCCACACATTCTGACCCGTTAACCCAGACTCTTCGGGGCTGCTCTTCGCTGCTCCCAGCATAAACCACAGAGGTCACCAGCAGACCTCCATCAAGTTTCAGGCTCTCTTGAAAGAACCTGAATGGTCAGAAATGAATCAACTTTTCATCATTTCAGCAAACTAAATTCTTGAAACCTCATTTTTAGAATATTTGTTTTAGTTCCTTTTCAACAGTGAAGGGAAATCAAAGGATTAAATATCAAAATGTAATAGTGATTTGACAAGGTATTTTTTTTTTGATCCTGACTTTATGAAAGAAAAAATGGTTTTATTGCATGAAACAAATTATCTGGATATATTAATTTGGGACTAGATTGAAAAACAGAATAAACAAGAGCAATAAATAATTACCTAATCTTCAGGTCACAGTATGGGAACATCTTTAACCCCACCCATTTATCTATACGTCTAATATCTCGGCTTTGGTTCCTCCTGCTGAACAGAGCGTCAGCTGTGAGACTTTAAACAGGGGAGCAAGGAAATACATAGCTAGCTAAATAGATAGATAGATAGATAGACAGATAGATAGATAGATAGATAGATAGATAGATAGATAGATAGATAGATAGATAGATAGATATGTACAGTGTATGTGTAACAAATATATATTGACAGAAAGACTTTCTGGAGTCTTGTCTTCTCACACTAGACCCACAGATGGAGCGGTTTTACCTTGGACTTTACTAGACTGTTGAAAATAGATATTCTTACCCATGATGCTGAGTCAAAAAACTTCAGAAAAAAATCTGAGTTCTGTAAAACTAGACTTGAATTTAACCATTTAGCCCCTCCAGATGATATACACTCCATTTCCTCCTGGCTCTAGGCCACGTACAAGTACACCTTAACCTACTGCAATCACACTTGAATATGGTGCCTTCCGTATCAACAAGCATCGGAACAGTGTGACTAGGTTCTAACACAAATAGTCTCAAGTTCATTTCGTTTCCTGTAGGCTGGCTACATGGAATCTGGTGAATTAATTCTTAAATATTAGTGTCATTCACTGAGTTAGGTAATCTACTCGCTTCACTGTTCTAGTCTTACCTATTAATTTCCTTTGTCTTGACTGATTTTTCACAGATAGAGACACAAGATATATTGCCTGGCTCAATTTTAAACTGTACCTTTAGGCATTTTGTTCTGTTTTTTTTTTAATCCTAGCAAATTTAGACACCACAGAAAACTGTTATTTGCCTCATAATGGCCTCTTCAGTGTGTTCCACAGTCTTTTGTGGAAAATAATGACATAATGATAGTGTTCTCAGACCTATATTTTCTACTTGATAAACTAGCAATTATATGATTAAAGCATTTTTAGAAATTCACATTAAGTATATGATACCCTAGAAACCCATCCATTGTGTAATTACAGTCAGGAGAGAAATAATTTACATAACTAAAAACTATCTGAGACAAATTCATGACCAGCATGTGATTTTTTAAATGGATAAAGATGTAAGAAATATTAAATACTCCTAAATATAATAAACTTTCAAAGATAGTTAGGATTATAAATGAATTTTATGGATTGTGTTTAAATTTTTATTTTCCACCCTTAAAGAAAGGAAACTATGCTTAACTCTGCTGAAAACATGGGCTAATGTGCTGGATACATTAGGACCAACCCAGAAAAACCTTGTAATTCCTCTCCAAAAAATACATGCTTACAGAGAAAAGAGAAAAGCAGGTAATGCCTAGGTACTTAAGACTCATAAACACCAATTTTGCCCAGGACTTGTCTTAGACGTATCCTAAAGGCAAATGGACCCAGATCTTTGTGATTTCCCCTGGTCATTACAACAGCACTGTGAAGAGATGGAGGAGATATAAATAAACTCATACACATCATTTTCTTTAGGAAACAGGAAGGGCATTTAGCAGGGCGCTTCTCTGGGTCTTTCCTTCAGACTCTCAAGTGCTTTCCCAGCACAACTGCCCACTTGGACTTGCAACGAGACTTTTGATCACACAACAAATAATATATATACTTGTATAATTTGCAGCTATTAAAAAGTATCTCTGTAAATATACACGAGAAACCTATTGCAGAGTTACTTTGTGTCCATGGTGTGGAAGGATGCTTATAAATTAAGCATGTGGGCAGGCAAGACTTTCAATGTGTATTTGTACACTTCTGATTTTTTAATCATTGAATGTATTACTGACTCAAAAATCATGTCAATTAAAAAAAAAAGGACAGAAAGAAAGGAGTGTTGATCCCTGTGTGGAATAGGTAGGGAGCATGAGCTAGACAACCCCATGTCTACCTTTTGATGCTTAGCTAGGATGCCAAATGAGCTCAAGTGCAAAAAGGCATCAAAATTAGACGCTTCTGGTTACTGGTTTATTCCTCCACCACCAGCAACTCCTCAGGGACACTGGCTTTTATGTTTTCTAGCTCAAAAGAAATTGGAGACTATACCATTTTATGTCATAATGATAGCAAGCTGACAGAATCAAACCACCACAGGGCATCTGGGCATCTATGCTGGCCTGACAATCATAACACTCTTGACAGTTTCTGAGAGAGACAATGAGGAAACCAGCCATGGACAACAAATAATCATCACCATGCCAATTAAAGCTTGACTTCCACCCTACATAATACAAGTGGGATACACATTCTCAAAAGCCCTGACATTTAAAGCACTACAAAGGCTGCAAATAAAAACAAAGACAGCTAATGATGTACACAAATACCATAACAACTTTGCTGATCTGACCAAATCTATGTTATCTTCTTCCAATCTATACTTTCTGAGCCATTCAGTTTGTAACTGGGAATCAGTGACTCTGATTTAGGAAACAAAGAAAAAAAGAATTTTAATTGTTCAGTCCTTGTGTAAAGGATAAAAATGATGGAGTTACCATCTGACACTGGCATAAAGCTTCACAGAGCTATCACTTACAGAACCTTGTGGCCCTATCATAACTGGAAATTAGGCAGGCCAGGGATCACTAACTTGGCTTTCCTATCACTTAGGGGGTGAAGAGCTGTTTTCTGTGTCTCTACTGAACATGCTGTTTTCTATGTCTCTACTGAAATTTCTTTGTATTGGTCAAAATTGCTAAAAAGGAACTCCTGTGTTTTGCACAATGAAAAAAAACATTGACGGCAACATTTAAGAACACTGTATTCTGTAGTTCTTATTTCAGATAACCAACATAATTACTGATATAACTCCTGGCTGACCTTGTCAGTTTTTATCTAGGGATGCTTGAATGAAAAAATACTAAATTATTTCTTTAACCTATTTCTACCTACCTATAAAATTCTCATCTTCCTAACCACAATGGGAGGCAGTGTGAGAACATGCCAACAATATAACACACTACAGAAAAGAATCAAAACCTGATGAGAAATTTAAATCATACTACACTTTGGGCAAGTCAAATAAGAAAAAACAAATGCACCTTAAAGACTTTTCTTAATTTATTTCCACTGTACTTTGGTATGTGCTGGTAGAGTTTCAATGCACACTAGCTCTCAGGCCTTCAAAGTAAAAACTTTGGAGGTCTTGAGGTCAGGCAGACTACCCTGTTGTCACTCATTTCCTGTGCTAATATCACTCTGAAGAAGTTTTAATGGTTTGGTGTAAACAGAGAAAGATTAAAAAGAAAGCTTTTAGAAAGTAGACTTTCAGAAATTTAATGACAATAATTATTTCATTAAAAACTCCATCATTTGTGCCTTAAAAATATGACCTATCATAAAAATGACATTCTAATTGTTTTACCATCTAAATTTTTTATATTTATTGTTATTCCCAGCAGCTAACAGTAAGAAAATAGCAGCATTAAGCCCACTTTGAGACCATTTTTTACTAGAAATCATGATACTAATGAGCCGTGAACAAAATGTTGCTACTCATACTTCTTTTACAGCCTTGTAAAATAATTTCCAGTGGTTATATATAAAGTGTATATAAAGTAAACACACATATGTGTGTGTATAGCTTGACAGGTGGACTTCTTTAATCCAAAAGAAAAAGAATTAGTTTTTCTCTTTTATACAACAAAGCATATTTAATGAATTTTACTTAAATTTCACAGAAGAGATCAAATACAATAGAACACATTGCAACAACATATTTTAGCATCTGTTGAATAGATCTCAGATCCTGACTATGGAAATATGTGTCACCAAAGCAGAGTATCCTGTATTTTTTGGGTAATTGAGAGGCCTGTGACTACAAAGCCTGTGTGTTGGTCTTGGGGACAGAGGTTCTGAAGTCTAGTCCTGATCTAGTCACATACTATATGCTTGTATAATTCTCAGCTTCACATCTCTAAAATGTAGATCATAATTCTTATCTTATGGATTATTTGGGAGAATTAAATTCAGTATATAAACAAAAATACCTAACAAACTATAAAATGATACACAAATGTAAGGTAGCATATTATTAATAACACCTGAATTTTAATGCCAAGGTTAGTATTATGATTCTAGTGTACAGACTCAAATAATCTGATTTTTAATGAGTGGAAATAAGATAGGTTATCATTTTAATTTTTATTTCATTATGTTTTTAAAATATAGATGATACTTATATTTGGGGGTGAGCAAAAAATCTGCATTTATTAAAGATAAGTGTTCATCTTGTACTCCTACTTATTAGGCAAAACACAAAATGTTAATCTCCTACTTGCTAGACAAAACACAAAGATGTTAATAGTGTTATATTTAATATGGCAGTGTAAAAGCTCAATGCTTGTGGGGAAAATGGAACTTTCTAACCAGGATTCCCGCTTGGCCTTGATAGTGCCCGTTGTATATACATGTAAGAGCCTGTTTGCACACTTCCTGGTGGCAGAGCCACTGGTCAGTCATGAGAGTTCCAGCCCTAGGGAAGGGTAGAAAGACTGTCCTTGCCTGAGTTCCTGTACGTATTGGACAGGTGTCCACCAGTCACCAGAGTCCCCCCCACCCCACAGAGTTCTCCCAGGGCAAGGGACCAGGGAAAGGGGAGCCTGGCTAGGCCAGAGAGAGTGAGCTTGGGGGCCGAGACGGTGGGGGTGGGGGCAGCCTAGGCAGCAGAGGAAGGAGAGTCAGGCAGCCAGGAATCTGGAGTGTGGCCAGGTGGGGAGAGAGAGAGCAGCCGGGTTTCGGGTTTCGGAGCAAGGAAAGACTGAGCGTGAGAATAAACTCTTTCATTTCCAACCTCTCGCCTTTATTTTCCTTTGGTCTCGCAATATTCGTAAGGAACTTGCCTGGCTGGGGAACCCCCTTCCTCTGGGAGCTACAGTTCTAAAACCTACCAACTTCTCAGATCCACCCACTAACTTTGCAAGCTCTGGTAAGTTACTAAACATGTTTCAGTTTCTTCACTTATGAAAAGCAGATAATGGTAGTACCAGTGTCTCAGAACTTGTGAATATAAATGAGTTGTCATAGGTTTAGAGTTTAGCACACTGTCTGACACATAGTAAAAAATAAATGTTTGTAGTTACAATATGATTATATATTTCTTCACATGGGCATTTCAGACATGCTGTCTACTTCCCAAACATTATTTGTAAACACAAAGGAGATGAGAAACCAATCCAGATTCATTTTCTTTCATGAGTCAGGGCACTTGCTCTGCAGTCGATTCAGATGAAAGCTAAGTGGTACCTACTTTCAAATGATGCTCATGAATTTGATAACCAAAATCATCTCACCAAAAAATAAATAAGTAAATAAAAGCTATAATACACTTTAATAGCTTAATGGCTTTATTTTCTAGTCTTAATCACGCAGACTTAGTAAAAGTTTATTCAAATTTGCCATATAGCTTCATTTCTTCATTCATTCTTTTTTTTTTTAAGTACTTATGGAACCCCTGTCATATCCCAGGCACTGTATTTAGTATTGAGATACAAAGTTAAGCAAAAAGTAAATATAATCTCTGCTTTCATGTTTTAAGAAAGAGAATACTATACAAAATCACTATACAAAAATGAATCTAAAATTGCAATTGTAAAAGGTTCTATAAAGGAGAAAAACCCGGTGCTTATAGAAGTACATTAAAAGGAAATGAACAAATGATGTTGGCAAAGGAAAACTTCCCAGAGCAAGTGATAATTGAGTTGATATCAGAAGACAGAGTGGAGTTCACAGGATAAAAAGTATGGGCTACTCTGCTCCAAGTACAAGGATCTATGTGTGAGTAGGAGGGAACTTGGCCCCTTGAGGAGCCTGAAGGAAGGCAGGTGTGCTTGGAGCTTAGGAAAGGGGAAGGATGGAGTGAATGCGAGGAAGCTGGAGGAGTGAGCCCAGCCCTGCAAGCAATGATAAGAGTTTGTTTTCTTTAACCCTAAGAACAAAGGAAAACCGTTGAAGGATTTTAAGCCTGGATATGTTGTTGGTTTTGAGGTGAGGAAGAGGTTGATACGATCCAATGTGCATTCTCTGCAAGAAGAGCAATTTCAAGGGGGTCAGAGTACCTAAGAAGAAAACAGTTAAGAGGCTGTTGCTGGATTCAAGGAAGAGAATGTGGAAGCATAGATTAGGGTTGTTGAGCTGGAAATGTTTGCAAGTGATAGAGGAAGAACTTGGTTTTCCGTAAAACATACATTCTTTCTTTTCATTGCCCAGGCACATTTTTCATGTAAAGACATTTTCCTTCTGAATTGCTCTAGAGGATCCAACTAAAGGTTAATGATAAGTAAAGGGTGTCCCTAAACACTTGCATTCAATGAGGGAACAATCAAAACAACAATTTCTAAATAATTATCTCTCTGTAGGTGAAAGCCCTTGTCCAGTTTTGCTATATAAACATGAAACACTGAAAATGAACTAAAGGAAATAATTTCCATTGAAACACATTTTTATTATAAAAATTCAAGAGGTAAACAAACATTTATGAGAAATTAAACCAAGGAGCAGTAATATTTTTTAATTCAAGCTTCAAGAAAGGCAAACACTTCAAGGAAAGGAAGGGACCCACAGGAAACATCCAAGCGTAGCAATTCTACAATAACCAACAGCATCATCTTTGGAGTCTGCCAGAAGACTAGCTGCTGCCTTAGGAAGACTATCTCCCATATGCTGGCCACTAAGCAACCATGCTTTATATGTAAAAGTGATACATCCAATAGCCAAGGCACCTTCACAATACCCTCCTGGCAACTGAGTGAATGCAGAAACACACACACATGAGCACAAAGAGCGCTCAGTGTACTGAGCTCACACATCTCAAAGAATTAAGCAGAAAAACAAAGACAGCACAAGATACATCTTCATTTCACAAAACAGACCCACAGAAACATCCATTACAATTTTCTCTAAGATAAATTGTGTATCTCAACCAACAGAAAAAAAAATGAAATCATTGGCAGCCTGGTTCTCTTTGAGTAGAAGTGAGACATTAATTTAGATCATTGTGCACATTGAAAAGTTATTGCACTGCAGGGATTTCTGATTACATAATGAAGAATCAGAACTCTGTTTAGGTGTCACTTGGCTGCAGTATCCATGGGTGAGCTGTGTAACACTCGTCTGTCATGTAGCTCATGTGAGAAAAGAATTCTGCTGTTCCAAGAAATGGCACTCATTTTGGAGACCTTCCCAGTTACACAAAAGAGCATAATTTCCACATTATCTCTAGGCATACTGTCTAGGATGATAAGTCTATGATAGCTTTATGTGTAAATTATATACACAGTTCTACTAATGAAAGGATCGCCGACTGCTTTTTGGTGGTGGCAGTGCAGAAAAACGAAATCAATTTGTTTTTCAATTTCTAAAAATGACACCTGAGCTATCTCTAATAATCAACAGACGGTGGCGGTTAGATGGTAGAGAGGGTAATTGCACTATGATTATCTAACAGATCAGAACTGGAGTTGGCAAGCAATATTGAAAGAGTACAGACTTACCAACCACCTTATCACTGGCTTATTTCAGTACTTTGGTTTTAAGTCCTTCAAACTTTTAATTTCATACTTATCTCAGTTTTTCATCAGGGACTGCACTCTTTTCCATTCTGGTTTAATTTTTCTGTATATGAAGGCACAGTTACAAAAGATAAATAAGAAGAAAAAATGAACATCTTCATACTTGTCTATTTGTGACAAAAATTTCACATGTATTGCATAGTGTGTGCCAGACAGAAGAGATAAATGGGGGACAAGACAGTATTCTTTTCCTGTAGAAGCTCACAGTTCTCTTACTAAGAAATCCAAAACATGATGCTAGTTATCAGTATCATCTGGAAGATTTGTTAAATTCAATCACTTTAAAGAAATAGAGAACAGAGTATAGAAAATTGATGTAGGTGTAATAATACTTAATATTTGTTGAGTGTTTACTATATATGCAAGGTTTACCCATATCTAAACCTAATGACAACCCCTGTCATTAGGTTATTATAATCTTCATTTAAAGATAAGAAAATTGAGGTTATACAAGTCATACCACAAATCCCAGATCTAATAAGCCTAGCCTGAATTTATACCAGTGTTATCTAATTTCACAGGGCTCTCTTACTCATTTCTCTAGACCACTCCTTTTTAACATTTACTATAACCTGAATATTCAGGCATCTGTGTCTCTGTTTTGTTCGTTTCACTTTATTGCTTGATTTGGGAATGTTTTTTCAGTCCATTGTCCTTTTATCTTATCTTGAGGATCTTAGTGGGGAAGGTTAGCTAAGTCTTTTCTGGGTTATCCCATGTTGCTCTCTTAATCTACTCTATTGCTTTTACACTAAAATGTACTTACAGAGCACCTGTTATATGCGAAGCACTGTTTTAGCTGCTTTATGAGTAAAGATATGGTCCTTAACCTATACTTACAGGAAAATCAGAATTAAACAATAAATAAAATAAAGATCTAATAAATGATATGTTAGGAAGAGTTCAGAGTGCTAAGGAAATGACTGCCAGCAAAGGCTCAGGGCAGGCTTCCTGTGTGAAGTGGCAGTTGCACTGTCACTTGAAATATGAGAAGTTTCTGGGTGTCTTTAATCTTAATTTTTCCCACCTTGACCTCATCTCCTGGAATGTGGCTTTTCTCCATACTCCTCAGCTGCATCTGCATTCTCGTTGGCCTCCAACCAACACCTAATTCCCAAATGCAACAAATCCCCAGATGGCAGTCTACACTGTCCACTGACACAGCTTGAGATTCTCTCTTCCCTTAGTATCCCTGCTTCCACACTAATTCACTTTTTCTCCCTCTACTCCTGACCACCTATATCCATTTGTCTTTCACCTTATTGCTGTTCTCTTTACATTTACCTGGAAACTTTCCCTCAGTTTAGGAGAAAATTCCCTGTCTCCCTCTTTTAAGCTCTTGATTTGAACTATTTTCTCACCTTTTTATTTTGATGTTGATTTTCCATCATTAAGTAGCATGAATGATATTCATATATATTTGTATACAAAACCTATAATAGTATATTATATATATACTATATATAATGACTTAAAATTAGAAAATCAGATTAAATATTTAAAATTGTATCCCTACCTAAAAAAATTGTCTAAATTATATGACTCATTTTTGTGTTATGTGTGAAATTAATATATGCTAGGATATTTTTAAAAAGGAAATATATTACCTATCCTTGGAAAAAACAGGAAAAAGAGAATTATAAGAATAAATAAGTATTCACACCCAAAATGCCACTGATCTTCAGAGCTTCCTTTTAACTTGTCAAGGGACAGAGATGACAGTGGTCTTCTTTGACGGGACTGGGGCCAGACAAGCACTGACACGTTTCCACAATTGCTGAAAGTGAAGGTAATGATACCATCTTCTCAGATAATATATTTTGTGTAGAAATTCTTATGGCTTTCCAACAGTTCAACCACTCAAAATTATCAGAAAAATGAATGAAATGTTGAACTAAATGCTATAGAGTAAAAACAAAATGTTTATTCTCTCAAAGATGAAAATACAAGTATTCTGGGAAGTTAGTTGAAAAAAGACTTTGAAGCTAGGAATAAATAAATGTTTCTGTATTAGATGACATTTACTGAATTTACTATGAAAAAGGTAATCTTATGATTTGAAATAAGTTAAGATACATATGATGCACATCCTAAATTCATCATCCTTATCAGTTAAAGAAGGACAATGAAAATTATGGATGTTACAGTTCATTAAAAGCTCATGAAATATATTCCACATATAAGAAAATCCATCTATCTCTCCTTGCCTTCTTCTTTCTTTCCTAGGAAGGTAGTGGGTCATAGGACTATGTTGGCCCAGTCTGATGCATGGTATTGTGGTGTAAGAGCCCAATTAGGGTTGGACATTGATTTTGTGGAGGGAAAGGTGGTGATCACTCATAGCAATAAACACACATAACACCAAGATGTTGGTTTCTAAATACCATTTTCCATAAAAGGAAGCAGAGATGCTTGATCAAAAACTAATTCCAAGGCAGAAATTATAGATGAGCCTTCTTGTGTCAGAAAGTAAGAAGGTGCTCACTGAATGAAAGGTACATGCTAAAAATACATGGAAACCAGCATAAGTAGTCTCTGACTGGCCAGATCTGGGACAAAATGAGCATCAAAATAAGTAATAATATTAGCATATAAAAGTGAATCCATACTGATAAAATAAGCAAATAAATAAGGAAAAGAGAAAGATTTTTCTTACAGCAGACTACAACTAATAAATGCAGAATGAATAATGGAATTAGAAAATCACTGTTTGTTAACCATCATTTTAATAATTTAGTCAAGAAACACCAATGGATACTAAAAATAGGGAGAAAGTTTGATAAAGACTGAGATTTTTATGTAATTTCAATCACCTCCACACAAATAGTCATTAAATTACAAGGGGACAATGACTAACTTTACATTGGAGAAACATGACAAACATAATCTTAACCAAATGATTGAAATTATATCACTAGAAAATAAGATCAAATGGGCCATAAGTATTCTATACCAGGGTAAAAAAACATAGCTTCCTTTCTATACAGTCGTGCCAAAATTTCAAATCTGAATCACATATTGAGGAAATATCAAATGTACTCAAATTGGGGAACAATCCACAAAATAGCTGAACAAGTGTCTAGGTCACAAAAATCAAGGAAACACTAAGGAACTGGTCCAAATGGGAAGTTTCAAGGGTCATGGTATCTAAATACATCATATGATCCTAGATCATATCCTTTTGTTTAAAAGAACTGTTTGGAGACAGCTGGTGAAACTTGCATAGGACCTGTGGATTATATGTTTACTAATGTATCTATGTTAGTTTCCTGTCATTGATGGCTATATTTAGTGGTAATGCAGAATGTATATATGTGTGTAGACACACACACACAAGAAATACTTGAGAATTAATTTCCAACCAGTGTTTTTCTCTCTCTCTCACAAACTTTTTCACTCACATGTGAAAAATGCATAACTTTCTCCCTCACTCATAAACTTGTGGACACACACATCTACCAGATTTTCTCTGTTTAGTGGAAAACATTTGGTATTAATTTCTGTCATTTGCTAAGGATGTTTCTAGTTCTGGAGAGAAGTTCCCTCTGCAAAAGGCGGCCAGATGAATAACACTAATGTAGAAATGTATGAATATTCCAATTCTTTTGTCTGGCATATACTTTTCTATAAGGTATAAATGGGCTTTTCTTCCATCTGGGCAAGGAAGGATAGCTACTGAAAACTGAGAGTAAGCACTGCAGTTTGGGGAACATAGAAATTTCTCCAAGAACAAAATTGCTCATCAGCATTGGAAATCACACATAATGACCAGATAGAAAGAGAGCCCGAAGTGTGCTTTTAAGTGATGGGTAAATGGAACTACTTCAGGGAGAGCTGTCTGCATGGAGATAGCAACCTCAGATCAGCCTGCCCAACTACAGCTGATTGAAAGCTCCTTGGGCAGCAAGGTATCTCAGTGCAAATAAGGATTAAACCCTAGTTACCTCTGATCTAGTCAGTGCACTCTGATAGCTACTGAAAGGGGGAAAGGGCCAGAACTTATATCATCAACTTTGACAAACCAGTATCTACATAGAATTTCAGATATTAAAAGTGTCTCACATGTTCAAATAGTTTTAGAAGGTTAATCACTGAACCCACATTCCAAACAGATGGGAAACTATGCAGCTGTAAACAAACAAGAAACCAGCACAAAGGCTGACATCAGCTGAATAACTGTGCTTTTAGCAATTCCAGACATCACAGAAGAGAGGGACCAGCCATCAGGTAACAATAGGTGCTACATAAGACAGCACAGAATGTTGACAGTATTCACACATGAGGACAGTGTTCTTAATGTGAGAACCTCTTGGGAGAATGAGAACAGTACTCTTGAACATATGGAATATAACCTGATCCCTCAGAAATGTCTCTGGTCCTTCATAGTCCCTATTTTTCCTAAAGGTTCCTGTAGATATTTTAGAGAAGATTTCAAGGACTCCAGGTTGCCCAGCAGTACAATTGAGCAATTAAAATCGCATGCCATGAAGCCAAGTATTAGTTTTGTAACTTTGAGAGAATAATATAATCTTTCTGAATTTCATTTTCCTATCTAAAAAATGGGAATAATAAAAATGACTGCTTTGTTAGGTTATGAAAATTAAGTGATATATATTGGCTATTACATAAATGTTACCTGTATTACAGTCAATGGAACATATAGTAGATACAAATATAGATATAGAAATGGGTTGAAGATTAGGATTTACCTGGCATAGGTAACCATGGCACAGGGAGTATTTATAGTTTATGTCTCAGAACACTTTTTATCCCTTCCTTCCACTCTCATTCTTTCTCCCCTAAATATCCTTCTCATAAGACAAATGATGAGTTATTCACAGATTCACTCTACCCCTCTGGCTTTTACCTTGGGAAATGATTTCATAAATTAAAGTCTAAAAGCCAAATTTTTCCTCAAAGTAATAGCTCTTAGAGCAAAGAGATTATTCTCTAGTTGTGGAATTTTAGCAAGCAATAAGAAGGTAGCAATGACAGCTTTTCTAGAATCAGGAACTCATACCAAATATGACTTCAACTCAATCATTTCCTTCATTCAATCAACAAAGTATTGAATACCTGCTGTGTGACAGGCACTGTTACCTGCTAAGTATATGACCATGAGCAAAAAGATATGGTTGTGCTCTCCAAAGTTTATAATCTAGTAGAGAAAGACAGAAATAAAATATGTAAATAAATAGCCATATAATTATAAAACATAATTGCAAGATGGTTATGGTCCATGAAGATAACAGGCAAAGTACTATGATAGGGAACAACAGAGTAGTTAAATGGAAAGTTTAGTGAAAGCTTGTCTGTAGAGATATTATTTAGTTCAAGACTTGAAGGAAGAGAGCACATTAATGATAACACAAAACTAGGAGACAAATATTCCATGTGGTGACGAGGCTCTAAAATAGGAAAGAATTTAAAGTTTTTTAGACAGTAAAAATGCCAGTGTCACTGGAGCATGAGCAGGATGTGAATAGTTCAAGATAAGTTTGGTCAAATATTTTGTATCTTGTAGAATAATTTTAAGGAGTTTTAATTTTTATTTTACATGCAACAAGAAATATTTTGAAGGATTTTAGTAATTTGACTTGGTTTGCAGTTTTAAAAGCTCACCAACATTGCTATGTGATAAATGATTATGATGGGGTACAGGAGGAAGCAAAGGAGGCAATTGAAAGATCAATTAGGAAACTATTATAATAATCTCAGTAAAAGATGACTGTGCCCTCCACTAGGATGACAGAAAGGGAGAGAAATACAGGGACTGAAGGTATACTTGGGAGGTATAATCTGTGTGAAGATTGGGTATTGGTCATGAAGGAGAAGGAGCAATCAAGTATGATTTCTGCATTTAAGTTTGAGCAACTGTGTGTTTGCTGATGTCATATATTGTGATGGTAAAAAAAATGGTGTGGTGGACAGTTTTCAGAGGGGAGCTTAGAGTTCTACTTTAAATACATTAAATTTAAGCTAATTGTCAGTCCTCCAAGTGGAGATGTTAAGAAGCTAGCTAAAGAAGACTTCCACTTCCATCAGAAATAAAGTTGGCACAACCAAAACAATCAAACAAAATGGACAAAAGACGTGTTTCAAGACACTTATATCAGCAACAAAACAGAATCATCCCTGAGGCACAGGAAATAAATGAGTGAGCCTTAAGAAGATCTCATTTAAATCCGTGAGTGACTTCCCACAAGGTAGCACAGAGAAGAAGAATCTGTTAAAGACCCTGACTTGAGGAGAGGGAGCTGAGAGTCTAGGGAGAACAAGAAGACTAGAGCTGATAAAAGCTGGAGAGGAGAGAGCTGCACTGAGAGAGAACTCTGGAAACCTGCAGAGAACCTCCCGCAAGCGTTCAGTACAGTACTGATCATCACGAGCATTTGAGGAAAATACCTGAGGATGGAGGAAAAAATCATCTGAAAGGGTGAGAGGGAATGGAACATGGAGCTCAGATAGGCTGGGAAGAGTACTGGTCACACCAGCCAGACTGGGAAATCTCATGATGTATGGGGCATTAGGCAGGTGCTCAGAAGGATCTTGCTGCAGTAATGGTAATTGCCTGACAAAAAACTGCTCTAATACCATTAGTAAATCTTTAAAGAAGACCTGAAAGGATCAAATTGTTTTCAAGTAACTTAACTTCATCTCAGAACAAAGTTCAAGAATATTTATAGGAATAAAAAAATATATCCAGCACAAACCGGGTAAAATTCACAATGACTTTGAATCAAAAATTACCAGTATTGCAAAGTATCAGGAAAATATGACCCAGTATGAGTAAAAAAAATGAATCAAAATGAATCAACTGAAACTGACCTTAAAATGACACAGATGTTAGAATTAACAGTCAAGAATATTAGAGCCTTTATTATATAATTGCTTTTGAAAATATATAATTTATTTTCAAAAACTCAAGACACAAGGAAGACATAAAAAAATCTGGGATGTTCGCTGTGTCTATTTTGTTTGTGGTGGTGGGCAAAGGGTTTGTGGGTGAGGCATGTCCAGACTTACCAAACTGCACATTTTAAATATTTGTAGTTTATTGTATTCAATCATTCCACCATTAAGCTGATGAAAGCTTAATGGAAGACAAGGAGGAGGAGAGTTAGGAGCCCTAAAAAGAGAAGAAAACAGACTGATGAACTGGAGAAGTGGTGTTTGTTAGAGTTAATAAATTGAATAGTCGTCAATGTATAGATGACATTTCAAACCTTAGGAATGAAAGAAATTACCTGGGGAGAGATAAGTCAGAAAAGAGAAAGGGACATAGGATACTGCCTAAGGAAAACACCAAAATTTAGAAGTTTAGGGTGAAGACGATCATGATGAATTATTTGCTTTGCTTATGCTGTTTAAATCTAACCAACATCAAGTTTGAAGCATCTAATCAATTTTATTCACTACAGGCTAAACTAGTTGGAGTAAGGATCCTTTTAAGATAGTCTGTTACTTAGCAATTATTGTGTCTTTTTATACTCGTTCCTAGTCATTAGCCCACAACATTTAATACAATCATTATTGACCTTAATTCACAAAAGTCATCTTTGTTTTTTCCCCAATGTTATGATTTTTGAAAGCTCCATTTGAAACTGTGAAAATATTTCTTATATTTCTCTGAAATATGCTAGTATGTTCCAAATATGTACTGCCTTCTAACTTAATGTTAAACTAACTGCATTATACTTGGCATGTGTCATCAGTAAAGTACAAGAATATAAAGCAGTCACAAAAGTGAAAATAAGAACATTGTCATTTTAACTGATATTTATGAGACATATATCAATATATTCCAAATTAAGTTTATTATAGTTCAAAAATAAGTATATTTTGTATTTAAGCTTAATATCAATTGTTTCAAGTGACTTTTTAAAATTCCGTTTGGTTATGTTATAAGCAGTAGCCTTAAAACCTTCTAAATACTACAGGAACCTTCTAGATTAAACCCTATTTATATCAGAAATGGAGTTTCATCTCCAAAACCCAAGAAATCAAACACATCTTTTCCCTCGATCTTTTCTCCAGCTCAGACTATTCACTTTGCTTCTTCCTGGCCATTATTACATGACTCTTAGAGCAAAGAGATTATTTTCTAGTTGTGGAATTTTAGCAAGCAATAAGAAGGTAGCAATGATAGCTTTTCTAGAATCAGGAACTCATACCAAATATGACTTCAACTCAATCATTTCCTTCATTCAATCAACAAAGTATTGAGTATCCACGTGCCATTCCTCTGAGCCAGGAGGTCTTCTGAGACTGCTCCCTTAAAGCAACCATGAAACCTCCGTGCCCAGCTTCCCTGAGCGCGCATCTCTTCTGTTACTGAGCTTGCTCTAACATTTGACACTACAGATGGCTCTGCTCTTCTCACAACTCCCCTTTCCCAGTGTTCTACCTCCTCTTACTTTGTTGGCTATTCCTTTCAGATTCATAAGTTTCCCCTTCTCAGCTTAAATTTTGCATTTGCGTGCTTCTATTTTCTGCCATTTTCTTTCTCTTCCTTCTTCCTGGACAATCTTATCCCCACCCATCTTTTTCCCTTCAATCTCCTGAATTATTTGCATATGCATGAGAGAGAGACTAACCTCTCTCGGAGCCGAATACCCTCGCTTACCTCAGTCTCTCAACTATTCACACTGGCCCTGGAAAACTCAGGTCAAGAAAATGTGTAATTCTTAACGGCTTAGAAGCCATGTTTATTCCACAATAAGCCAGTCTGTTATCAAAGACTAAACCTTACCAAAAACAAGTTTTTCCTGCTATCTGAATGTAGAGCATTCCTATGAAATCTTTTGTAAACCGAAATGGCATAAAGTAAAGAAGAAATTACCATTAATTGGTATGGAAATTTTTTTGAACATGCCCAGAAACAAAAAAATAACCTCCCTTAGCCTTTTCTAATCCTAAGGAAATATCTTGCTAATGGATGTACAAAATAAATCGAGATAAAGCACGGACGCTCACATAGTTCAGAGCTATGGCATTTGGCGCTGAGACGCTGAGTGTAGCTCCTGGGGAAGGCGCTGGGTGGCGCCTCTCACGCTCAGGGTGCACGCTGCCTCTTCAAAAGTTCGCTGCGGAACAGACGTTGAACGCTATTTTCACTTTTCGCTTTTTTCGTTAAGAGCAAAACTCCTCTTTAGATTTTTTTGACTAGCAAAAACAGGAACTAATGCAGGTCTTTTGTAAAAGTGAAGTCGTGAACTTTCAAAAAAGCAGAGGTTACCTGTAAGTATGTTGTAATATAATACTGTTTAAAGTAACAACCAGTCTAAGTTTTAACAAATTTACTTGAGGTGATTTTTAAGAAACACATAAACAAAAACAAGTATTAACTTGTTAGTTATCGAGCAGTATATAAAAGTTGTGGGGAAAGGCACCAGAGAGTAAAATGAAAGAAAGGGTATGAACTTCCCACTTGGCCTAGAGCCAGTGCCCTCATCCTACATGAATCCAGTAAACATCCTGTCTAGTTGTAAGTAAACAGGAGTAAAAGCTATAACTTCAACCAGAATTATGCTGAAGCCTTGAGAAGCCCTGTGCTTAGTATTTGTGACGCCTCACTGTTCTGGATGAAGCCGACTTAAAGTTCTGAAACTTTGAGTTATATACCTCTTTGGACATAGCCCAAGGCACATCCACAGTGAGACTCATTTTAGTGGTTAGGGAATCCAGAGGATTTATTCATGTATATGCCAGTAATGGACGAATATGTTGTATTGTCACAAAGGCAAATTTCTCTTCATTTCTAAATCAGATTATTCACTGAAGAAACTCTTCACTGAAATCATAGAATATATAATTTTTGTATCCATGTGTTCTATAATAATGTAGAATTAATCTGTGTAAAGTATTTTTTCATTTCTGAGAAATACATTCTTTGCATTTCCCAAATAAAATTTTAGTGCTTAATAGCTGTCATTATCTGAAGTTTTATATGGTCTTCAATCTCAATTTTCATCAAAATAGTCCATGTTTGCATTTGGTATAGAAGGAGTGTGTGTGTGTGTGTGTGTGTGTGTGTGTGTGTGTGTGTGTGTGTAGAGAATATAAGAGAGAATGGGATTAAGAGATGGTATAGAAATTAAACATTTATTCAAGTGAATTTTTTACATAAGACAAAGGGTGGGTCATAAAATAAAATATTAAAAGTTTTACTACACATAAGAGATTTTACTTACGAATTTTTTAAATGCTTATTTTTAAAGATCTCTGTATTCACATGTAGAAACACTTGCATATTTCTCATTGTGTTTCCACTAACATGCCTATTTTTCTTGTTTTTTGTTTTGTGATTTTTATATCTGAATTACATGAAAACATTTAGTGAGCTCTCCAAACATAATTATTTTTAACCTATTTCTCAGTGCTTCCTCTTATTTATAAAATAGCGGATAACATAGTACATATGCACAATTACAAGGAAAGGCACTGTGTTTATTATTCTTTGGTGATGCTTTACTAGAAATCTATATATTCATGTAGTTTTAAGAAGAAAACAGAAAGCTATAAATCTTAAGAGACTGCAAGTATAGAGTAGGTAGGTCAACAACATTTATAAAGAGCACTATCTTAAGCAGCTGTCCATTAATAAGCTTCCAAGCATATCGCTTGGCAGACACATTTACAATACAAAGAGCCCGCTAAGGCTTTTATTTCAATTACTGTGAAGATTCTCCAGGGTGACTCAGGTGTCCAGGATGAAAGGCTACTGTAGTTAGTCAATACATTTTCTACTACTAATTTTCCCTACTAATAATACTGAAGTACATTCTTTAATTGTTTAAGGTTTCAAGATCTTAAAAAGGGTAAAGATGTTAGACTTCACAACCAAGCAAAACCCTAGGGCACAGGAGAGTCCTCACTGTAGAAACTCGGCAAGAGTTACTGAGATGATGTGTAACATCTATACTGACTTTTACCAGAACACAGCTGAAATGGCTCTTGCATGTTAATATTGAAAGTAAGCTTCTCCGCTAACTGGCTCAAACTTGCCCCATGACTCTTATAGCTGGGCTTTCAGCATAGTTTTATTGTTCAAGAAATCTAGCTCATTCATTTTGAAAGGGACATTGAAAAGTCCCCACCCTGCAAGAAAACTATTTTTCAGAGGAGTTAACTTAGAGCTACAAAAAATAAAAGGTCAGTCATGAACTCACAGGAAGAGTAATAGTCTGACCTACTGCTCTTTACAAACTGCTGATTTCCTTCTGCTTTGCTTTAAAAAAAAAAAAGGAAAAGGATATTTGCATTTCTTTCTTTATGTGTTTGTTTTTGAGCTTTGACAGTTCACATAATCAAAAGACTTCTGTCCTAAACAAGTGATTGTCAAAGCCCATTTATACTGAAAGAAAACAATTATTAATCTCTGCAATTTGTTGCTGTTTAATAACCATGCATATCAGAAATACAGAATTCTTAGTCCATCACTCTACCCACTTCTCTTCACATTATGTACATTTTTTATGAGAAAAGGAAAGAGTTTGGTTTTATAAATATGTTCATGAAGGAAGTGACTCAAAATCTAGAGCTTGGAAAAATACTCAGGATTTCTTTTTCCTGACTTCAGGATTTAAACATCTTTTTCTCCTCTCAAAAACATAATTTTTGAACTAATTTTAAAATGTCCAAAAGGGTTAGGACATGTATTGGCCCAGTTTCTTATTGTACTAGGATGATTTTCAATGTTCTTCTCCAATTATACCAGTGGTGTTTATCTTTAAAACAGTAGTAAGCTAGAAACCCTGTAAAGATAGAGGTAGTAACACACTTACATTTTAACAAAATCATGTGTATCTTCTAAAATCAATCACTATGAAATCTTTATCTTGCCTTCAGGAAGCATAAGTTTAGAATTAGTATTCCCAAGTAATTATATTTAAAGTGAAGACAAATGGGTTCCTGCAAATTGCCGTCCAACATCAATGAATGTGATATATAATCCCATCTTTAGAGCTGGCAGAAAATACAACTAGATTAATGAATATAAAAACTGACATGTCTGAGAGCCATGATAAACAGGATATATTCTTACCTTAAAATGTATGTTTTCTGGTCACTAATGGTATTGTTAATTGTTTAAGCCATATATATTTTGCCTCTGTCATCTTGCATATCTAAGACAATGCTGCTTTATTTTCAGAATGTTCACTATTTTTAATTCAATATTGTTCCCCAAATTTCTATTTGATGACTCCATACAGTTCTCTTTATGTATGTGAAGCACATTACCATGAAATTAGTGTTGTCATCCACCCAGGTACCCGTCCCTGGCTCACCATCTTTATGGGCCCTAGTGAACCACAAAGACCTAAGTAGTTGAGAATCAATTTCATAGTTCAAAGTTTTTTCAGAACCCCTCCAAAAATAAAAGGTATCAGCTGTAAGAGCATCAAGAACTCATTGCATTAAAAACAAGAGTAAAATACATAGTAAAAGACAAATATCTTTTTCAGGTAATGCAAATAAATTACAAGTGGTGGGCAAAGGAAAGACTTGACAGCACAGCCTGGAACTTCTACCAGAGCATCAACATTAAATTCCAAAGGAGAGTAACAGCATTGAATCAGCATCCAGGATTTTACACCAGCTTGACACTACAGTAGGGGGTGTGGGGGTGGAGGATTTGACTGAAGTTGCTGTGAAGTGTGTCTAACTGATAGATGCAAGTGAAGCTGGATCTCACAATAGCAATCATTTCCTTTCAGCCAACTTTTAGCCTCTGGCTTTAGCCTTTTCTACCTCCTGCTCAACAGTTGTCCTGTGCACTCTTCCCTAGATCAATGCTTACAACCTACTGAATATATTTCTGAATCCATTCTTATGAAATCACAAGTAGATAGGCTGGGTAGGTAGGAGGTTTGACCATTGCTTTGTCAACCAAATGTATTATATACATTTGTCTACACCTGTATGTCTTGCTTAATAAGGCACTTTAGAACCCCCATGACATAGATCTAATTCATTCTTCTCAATAGCTGAATAATATTTTATGTTATTGATATACCACAATTCATCCAATCATTCTTTTACCAATGGGTATTCCCTTTGTTTGTTCATTTACTACTGCAAACAATTCATTGAAGCAACAGGTCTTTATTAAATGCCCTCTAGTGCCTAATCAACTCTAGCAATAGAGCAACAATTATAAGTCCCCCATCAGAGAAGATCCATTCTTGTGGAGGGGATAGATAATCATTCATTATGTAACATAATGTTATATTTTTATGAAGTTAAGTAAGGCAATAGCAATGGGATTGGGGGAGAGGACTTGATAATATGGGTGAATGTTGTAAACACAATGTTGCTCATGTGACATCTTTATAAAATTGTATATCAATGACACCTTAATAAAAAAATAATAAGGCAATAGAAAGTCAGAAGAAATTATGTATTACTTAAATGAGGTGGTAAGAGAGGACCCTCTGAGGAGATAATTAATGAGAAACTGTAATGACTTAGAGAGTAAGCCATGAGGAGTGTTCAGAGAAGAGAGATCTAGCCAGAAGGAAGAGCATACACGAGGAACACCAAGAGACAGGCAGGGAAAGGGGCCGAGGGATATCCCGCCCAGGGCCTGATGGAGTAGGGTGTGATAGGCTGAGGTAGACACTTCAGAAAACTGCCACAGTGCATATCCACAGATACTGTGACCTTGGCCTCCAAAAGGGCTATCACAGTTCACATTTCTACAATCGATCTGAGTATACTTTCCCCCTATACTAGGTGCCATTATTTTCTAATTTTTAATAATTTGATAGATAAAAAGTCATATCTAATTATTTTTATTTTCCTTTCCATGAAGGCTAGGGAGGTTAAACATTTACTTATTTTTATTTATTTTATTTATTTATATAAATGCTGACTTTCAATTATAATAAAGTAATACACATAAAACACAGAAGTACTATGTGACATGCACTTTTCATAAATTATTTAATTTAACAACCCAGTGTGGTAGAAACCATTGTTTTGCAGAAGAGGGAACTAAGCCAGTTAGCTGTTAGGTGACATGCCTAAGGTCACATAACTAGTCAGCAATGGTTTAACTAAACATTGGCAACTGGGCCCCAGAGTCTGTACAGCTATTTGAGTTTGCTATTCTATAAAATCTACTAAAATCTACACACAACCTGGAAAGGTATTGGGGAATGAAATATTTGTATATAGAACTATATAAATGCAAACTAATTAGCTTATCATGTCTGTTAAACTCAAAGAGAGGTCTGGATATGAGATCCACCAGTGAGAAATGGGACATTTTCACAGTAGGAAAAAAAAATCCCATCTCTGGTTGAGAATAAAATGAAATTCTGGGGCAATCTCATATCCATTATCCCCTGGAATAATAGTTGCCAGAGCCAGAACTGGACACTTCAAATTGGCACAGAGCTATTGGACAGGATAAGTTGCTAAAAAGCCCAACATGTATCAACATGATATAATTTGCTAGGTTGGAAGGAAATGGTTTTGTAAATATACCAAAATGCTGACTTTCAATTATAATAATAATAAAGTAATTTATATCAATAAAATGCATAAAGTATGTAAAAATCAAAATTAAATGGAACTTGTTTTAATCATCATTGTCCAGTCTTTTCTCAAAACCTCTGGTTTCATCTCTTAATTGTATATCTTGTATAGACTTTTTTTGTATTTGATATGCATATAATTATATATCAATATATCTTAATTGGCACGTCTTACATTCTGTGGGGAAGGGAGGGGGGAGAGTGGGAGCAGCTTGGACAAAGCACTAAAAGCATGAAGGTCAAAGTGGGGGCAGAGTCCTGAGAATGAGAACTGCCAACACTTAGCAGATCTACTTTGCTTTTTCACAAAAAGGCAAGGGCTAAGGAGCCTTTAATAATCTAATATTTATAGCATACAAAACAAAAACGTTTATTTCAAACATTGAAACTTGTAGCTTTGTTAGATGATTATGAAACACCCATTTAAAATAGTCATATACTCTGTATTTGTGAAAAGGAGACTAAGAAAAATTGATTCCACCCCAAGTTTTAAACTCTTGATGGGGTAAAAAAAAAAAACCAAAAAAACAAAGAGGACACCTGCTATGCCACAGGCCTTTATGCTTTTGGAATCTCTAAGTTTTAATTTACATTTTGGTCTTAAAAAGTAGACTTTTAGAAATAAACAAGAAGAATGAAGATAGTCTTCTAAAAACCAATTAGTCAATAAAACTTCAGGTATGTTTTCTAGCCATCCCTCAAAAAAATAAAGTATTTTCTTTTGTCTAGACAACGTAAGCTGCTTCCTTCTCAGAAAGGGCACTTGGAAGCCCGGGCTCTGGCTCTCCATGCTCTCGCCACCGTGATTCCACAGAAACAGGGCTCTGTGTCCCCTCCATGCCCCAAATAGGGGACCCTTCAAGGTGGTGCTCCTGTCACTCTTGGGTCAGTGCCTTCACCAAACTTTGTTCTGAAAAGTGTTTGTTCTTGCATGTTTTTTTTTCACTTACCTTATGAAGTCTCACCCTCTTGATATCTGACAGCGACTTTGGGTATAGGTTCTCAGAAAGAGAAAGCAGCAAGCAGTGGTTAGGGAGGAGAGTTTCTGTGGAGCAGACAAGTTGAGGCTGAGTAATCTAACACAGAACATGCTAAGTTCAGGCCAGCCTCCTCTTACTAAAACTGAGAAGTCAATGGTAGTGTAATATCAGGCAGCTAAATGTTTGTACCATATCCATACATGGAGTAATGCAGCATTATGACTGCTGAATTTTCTTTAATTACAGAGTTCTGCTTTTTAAAAATATTTCATCTAACTAATAAAGACTTTTATAATAGTTTGTATTCTTGAGAAAGGGAAGCCTTCTACCTTTATGATATATTATCCAGGATACCTCAACACCCATAAAAGAAAATACCCCAATTAAAAAATGGGTGGAGGATCTAAACAGTCACTTCTCCAAAGAAGAAATTCAGATGGCCAACAGGCACAATGAAAGATGCTCCACATCGCTAATTATCAGGGAAATGCAAATTAAAACCACAATGAGATATCATCGCACACCACTTAGGATGGTCAATATCGAAAAGACAAGGATCAACAAATGCTGGCAAAGATGCAGAGAAAGGGGAACCCTCCTATATTGCTGGTGGGAATGTAAATTAGTTCAACCACTGTGACAAGCAATAGGGAGGTTCCTCAAAAAACTAAAAATAGAAATACCATTTGATCCAGGAATTACACTCCTAGGAATTTACCCTAAGAATAACTTCTCAGATTCAAAAAGACATATGCACCCCTATGTTTATTGCAGCACTATTTACAATAACCAAGATATGGAAGCAACCTTATCAGTAGATGAATGGATAAAGAGGAGGTGGTACATATACACAATGGAATATTATTCAGCCATAAGGAAAAACAAATCCTACTATTTGCAACATCATGGATGGAGCTAGAGGGTATTATCCTCAATGAAATAACCCAGTTGGAGAAAGACAAGTACCAAATGATTTCCCTCATTTGTAGAGTATAACAAGAAAGCAAAACTGAAGGAACAAAACAGCAGCAGACTCACAGACTCCAAGAAGGGACTAGTAGTTACCAAAGGGGAGGGGTGTGGGAGGGCGGGTGGGGATTGAGGGGTATTATGATTAGCATATATGGTGTATGGGGGGGGGGCGTCACAGGGACGACAGTGTAGCACAGAGAAGACAAATGGTGACTGTGACATCTTACTACACTGATCGACAGTGACTTCAGTGGAGTATGGGGGGGACTTGATAATATGGGTGAATGTAGTAACCACAGTGTTTTTCATGTGAAACCTTCATAAGTGTGTATGTCAATGTTACCTTAATAAAAAATTATTAAAAAAAGAGTGTATATCATGACGCCTTAAAAAAAAATAAAATATATTTTTAAAAAGATACATTATCCAGGCACCATTATATGTATCCTTTATTAAACATTGCTATTGTATCTTTTAAGTATTTTCAGGAAAGGATCATCTTCTATTTCTTTGCATTACTAATGATACTAACATTATGTGTTCCTAGGAAGTGAAGGCATGCCTGTATATGTCTTATGCTTATTTCTTCATCCACTCATCTATTATTCATTCATATAGTTTATTAGACATATACTGAGTTTCTCTTCTTCATGTCCTGAGAGTTAACCACAATTGAGACATAGTCTCTGCCTTTGATGAATTCACAAAATCTGGTTGAGATAAGAAAACTGAGCAAATAACTGAATACCACATGAGAGTTAGGATAATAGTTTATACAAAATATATTAGGCCCCAAATGAGGATTTGAGCCCTCTAACTGAAGTGGAAGAATTGATCAAAGAATATTTAACTGTTCTAAAGAGTACTGCATGGGCATTTTCCATGCAAGAACATGCAATCTCAGGTGGAGACCTAGCATATGCAAAGATCCAGAGGCACTAAAAGTAAAGCATGTTCTAGAAACTGTACTAATTCTATATTGATGGAGTGTAGAGGACCCTAATCAGGGATGAGGCTGAAATATTAACAAGATGATTTTTAATGTCAGGAGGCATTTCTCACACAGAATAAAAATAAATGACAAGCATATCCATGTAAAACTTCTTAAGAAATGTTTTAGTTAAAGATTGATCACTTTGAACAAAAATGTTAATGAAATGTATCAAGGTGTTTTCCATAATATAGTCCAATCCAGAAAAAACATGGATATAGCTGATTTCCACAATGGTGAATGCTCTAAGTGCTAACACATGAAGCAGAAATAGATCAAATACTAATCCCTTTTGAAAAAATTATGTTCACTTTATTTTCATTCACCATAATGACTTATATCTAACAGAAAATGACAGCAACTATAATGTTTGGCGCATAGCAGGCACTCATAAATAGGCATTGATGGAAGTACCACGTAAAACTGCATTTGGCAAATAAATGCTGTGGGTACTGACTTGGACATTTCCAGCTGGGCTTACTACTGCTCTGTTGGTACAAGAGTCTTTTTCCCTTGGGATCCCTGGAGTTGCATTCACTGAGTCTCTTCTTGGTGCCTCCTCGGAACTGCCTTTCATCTGTCCCACACAGAGCTGGAGGATGTATGGGAAAATGTCGTCTCTAGCTGTGTCTGGACAGGTTCGAAGGATATAGGCCTTGGTCATACAAACCAAATGAGCGTAGCTGCAGTTACCACCATCAATGGCAACTCCGAACGTGCAGATCAAAAAGGGGAAAGCAAGTAACTCCATGGGCTGCCACAATAAAAGGAGCCGAGAACTGTTTCCTCTGCACTCTGCTTTCTACCGTTTGGGTTGGAGAGTGATGAAGGTGGCGGAAGTGCAGGAGAGAGAAAAGGAGAGGCATTAAGCTGGGGATCCAGGAATCTCAGGCCACAGCCCACGCCGTTTCAAATGCTGAAAATGCCTCTCGACGACGCTCACTCCTGCCTCGACCTCACTCACCACTTCGGGGTTTGCTGCTGGCCACTCTGACTCCTTTCCAGTCCTCTTTGGAATCCCTTTCCTGATACTCCTTCCATCTCCTTGTTCTAAAGTTATCCCCCTACTCGCTTTTCATCAAAATAGATCAAAGCACTTAGAAACTATGAGCTGGGTGGAACATTATAGACCATAAGACTCA
The DNA here is from genome assembly GCF_040802235.1 of Manis javanica. Taxonomy (NCBI): domain Eukaryota; kingdom Metazoa; phylum Chordata; class Mammalia; order Pholidota; family Manidae; genus Manis; species Manis javanica. The sequence continues at coordinate 53,105,011 of NC_133167.1, forward strand.
AGCCCCTCATTTCACATTTGAAACAGTAGGCAGGAAAAGTCCAGCTTTTCATCCAAGACCGTATTTCTGGTGTGCAGCAGAGGTGCACCTCAGTATCCTGACAATCCCCTCGCCAAGACCAGGCCATCCACCGTTATCAGGTCGTCACTGCTCCTACCAGCTGGTCAGTGGATGGTTGCGGCTGCATGTAGGTGTCACACATGAGACCTGGACTCTGTCTTCTCCCCCACTAGCCCTTTCCAATAAATCACCAACTGGTATTGAGTCCGTGGCTCCTCATGCCCTGTGCTTTTGTTCCAGTTCCATCCACTCAGATACTTTCCATCCCAGACTCAGTCGTCTTGTCTTTCTATGAATTTATCTCTCAATTCCCTACAGCGTTCTTTCCGTCTTCTGAACTCATGACACCTCCCATCTGAACTATTTACTTTGCAAGCATGTATTTACTTCCTTGATTAAACTCTTGAATTGTGATTTGACTTATTTCTGTGTCTTTTCTTTTTGCCCAGAAGATAATCTTCTTGAGGGTAGAAATCACATATTGTTTCTGCATATACCCATTAACTGGGATCATACTGTGCAAAGGATAGAGATATTTGCACAAGGAACAGACCGTGGTAATAGAACGGATACTTTAGTGAAAGGAAGATTGCAATGGAAGATAAACATTTCTGGGTACAAGGCCTTCTACCATAACAGCCAGAAATGGACCTGGCAAAGGTGCAGAGACTCCTTGGCTCTAACCTGTGTTTGTAAATTAGATAAGAGGGAGGAGAAAGAGTTGTCACTCAGCTTATTCAAATTAGAGTGATATGCCTAACTTGCTGGTCTCTACAGATCTACCCACCTCCTCAATTCTAAGGGCAACAGTACATGCTGCCAGAATTTGGCACACCTACATTTACAGTGTTCTTCAAAATGTTTTCCTAGAATCACACTGCAAACCTAAGCAAACAACTTCATCATTCAGCCCCTTTCTTGACAAATCTTTGTCTTATTCTTGAGAAGATATGGGAGCATGGATTTTTGGTTTGTTTGCTTGCATTATGTCAAGACTGGAGAACCAAATGAAGTATTTCCAGGAAATAAATTTGGAACCCAGAATGCTTTCCCCCATTAACAGTACATGGAAAGTAGAGACTAAAACATAATTAGCTCTATAGTTGGGATACATTACAGGTAAAATAAATTTTACTAGTGAGACTGAGGACATACCTACAGCCATTTCAGTTTTATATATAGAAATTTGCATATAAAATTCTAGAATATTAAGTTACAAATAACTATTTGGAACAAAATCTGTCTATACATTAGGGACTGTTTGCAGTTACATGTTCTTGAACTCATTTTTTCTAAGTAGAATGTGGTTACATATCTGAGTGTACTTATAGTCTTTCCTTGATTGGTCCCATAAGAAGGGATAGAGCTTAACATCTCACCAATTTGCAATATCTTTGCAAAACCTATTTCCTTATGAAGAAATCAGCTACCATATAGTACTTAATACATGCTTGGACAGATTTCATTTCTATACATGAAAATTTTAAGTATTAAAATATTCCTTATAATTTAAGCTTTAGTTACTTATGTAAACTTCAAATAAAACAAAACTAACATCAGTTTAAATGATCTCAACTGGAAATAAATAATAGTATTCTTTAATAGTTTAATATCCTGCTCTTACCCAGAATTGCATCTTCTCTAAAAAGATGTCTAGTATACATTCTACACACCTCTCTATATAAAAGTACAACAAATAAGGATATTATTTGAACTCCACAAACTATTAAGCATCAATTACATGTAGGAACATGTACCATTCTAATGGCAGAGTCAGTTGAGTTTGAAGTAACAAGACTTTCTCTGCTCTCAACTTCATCATTTGCTAGGGTATATCTGATGTCTTTATTCACATTACTCAGACAGATTCTAGGCAAAAATTGTACTCAACTCTTTAGTGCAAAAATTCCAGATAGCATTATAATAGTAACATGGCCTAGAAGAAAGAGCTCAGTCTTTGGAATGAGGCCAATATTGATCTAAATTCTGCTATTATCTTCTATTAGCTGTGTGATTTTGAACAAGTTAATTAACCTCTCTAAGCCACAACGTCCTCATCTGTAAAATAATGCCTCTCTCTGGAATCAACACAGAGGTATTGCCATATTGAATATAGCTGAAGTACTTTCATACATTAGTCAATAGCTGCTGCCAAATCTCACCAAGCCACATACCCTACTGTAAACCAGGATCCTCTGGATACCCCAGATTCAGGAGCCAAACGATCAGTGCCTCGCCAGGAAGGGAGGCTTCTGGAATTTAGCTCTAGTACTGCCCTTCTGACTGGTCAGCGCCCTTGCTTATGGGTTGTTAAACATAAAATAATAACCATAAAACACCTTGTGCAGCTCTTAGGATTTAGTGAGATAGCAATGCCTTGCATTTAGTAGGGATGTGTGTTCTGTGACCTGTCTGTCCTATCTGTGCTCTATCCGACAATGCTCAATGTGTCTGCCCCGATTTCTCAAGAAAAACTCTCACTTCATAAGATCACAGAAGCTTTTACCCCCAAATTACTTCCTCCTTTCTTTGACTGCTGGCAATTCTGACTACATGTCCATAGAATAAATGTACTTAGCAATCTTAAAATGCATTAAATATTAAAGATTTCTAAACTATATCAAACTGGGTTCATAGACTGACTTTGAATTTCAAAATGGCCTATTTTTTACTTTCATACCAATTCATTAACTTAAGGCAAGTCTGTACATTGTTTCTTTTTGTGTATGGTTTGACATTTATAATCATCAGTACACACACAAAAAAGGAGAATAAAAAGGGTTATGGTTTAGTTTAACTATTAAGAATGAATCCAAATTATTGTAATCTCTTGTTTTAGGCAATGAAAGGTTTAGTTTTCAAAAGAAATGATAAAATTTGCTTTCTGCAACTTATGCTTAAAGAAAATGGCTACTTCAGAAAAACCAAATGCAAGACTCATACACCTTTGACTCTGAAGAGACCAAGTGTGTAAGAAAACAAATAGATGCACTGCAAAGCTGTTTCTTTCTTTCCCTGGTTTGCTGCTAGTCCCTTTCAGTGGGGCATGATAGTGTGAGTGTACAGCCCCATGTATTTCCACTCAGAATGGATCTGTGTGCATTGGATCAGAAGTATTTCTGCTCTTCTCTATTCCTGTTGGTCTCATAGTGCATAATTAGCATAGAATATTAGGTAAGGTAGAGAGCAGGTAGCTTGCCAATCAGATATACTGTTGAAACAGTGGGTGTTTCCACTTGAGCCATTTCTGACAGAACTGTTAGGAATTAAATCATGGCACTGGATGAGCACTATTTGGCTCTGGAAACCTAGCAGGTCATCAGTTGGTGCCCCACCTCCCAGACAAGTGGCAGGTGGACCAGCACTAGCCCTTGCTAATGCCATGAGCTGGAGGCTGTGGCCAGGAGACGAGAGTTTACGGGGTTTTGTTTTTTTTAATTCATCTGGCCATATGCTGCCAGCCTCTCATGCAAATAGACAAAATTACAAATAATAAAAAAGAACCAACTGTTTTAGTGGTGGGCTGTTTTCTGTCACCATTGCCATCTATGTGAGAGGATGGTTAATGAAAGAGAAGTCTTGGGCTCCCAGTGACATCAGCCTAAAAGGATGGGTACTTCAAAATCCAAGCTTCATTCAAAACATGTTAAACCTCTGCCCTAGGGTAGCCTAGAGCCAGTGTCTATCTGGCTGAAAATCAGGGAGCCTGCCTGGCCTTCCAGCTGGTCTCGAGACTGGGCAGGCTTCTTAATGTTCCCTGCAGCTGAGACCCATTGTCCACTGATGTGAGAAGAGAGAAAAGGTTACATTTTATTTAGGTTGGGTTAAGTTGGGGCTCCTGGGTTTATCAGATTCAGACACACTTAGAATAAGCAGCTTTAGAAACAAAAGATTTGTCAATGCAATTTTATGTTTTAAAATTACAAGAAAATTAGTATTTGTAGGATATTTGGAAATCCCTAATTTTTTTTCTTTTTTTTAAATTGAGGCACCTATAATTAATGCACAAATCTTAGTGTACAGCTCGGTAAATTCTGATGTGTGTGTACCTCCATGTACCCATATCTAATTTTCCAACATTAAAGACTATAAGAAAATCTCTACAGCGGAAGAGTAAATCCTTCCCCTGAAATATTTGCATTTAAAATTAAAATGATGCTAAACTTTTGTATATTTTCTGCTGTTTCTGTATTCATAATTATTACCAAGTTTCCAGTCTGTACAAATGGAGAATTTCACACCCTTGATAGAATTCACACATTTATTTCCCATTTTAAGGCAGTAAATTCCCAACCAAAAAATGAAATAGACCGACTCTGAATTTGTATTTATATGTGTATATTTTAAATGATTCCATTTTAGAAATTTGCACCTCTTTTAGGTCTCTTTGAAACCGCACCTTTTTAAAGACAATTCAAAACCAGTTGTGTGCACTCAATTAATATACATTGTGTTACAGTTCAAGAATTGTTAAAATAAAAGTATCATAGACATATGTATACATGTGTGTGTAATGCTGAGAGCAATTTTTGATGGGTCTCTTGTTCAAGGATACACCAACGATGGCTTTTGCCCACAGTGGGCACAAAAATGTCCTGCAGGTAAGCAAATGCAAATTATTTTCCTTCCTGTTTTCCCTACCATGTCACCCGTGTTCCTTAGTGTGTCCCTGGGTTTGTTTTTACCTCCTGGCTAACTTCTTACCTAAATTATGCTTATAAAACACACATGGGCTTAACTCTATAGGAACAGTTCCTGGATCTACTGGGGGAGACAGAGGTGGGGAGCAAATCATAATAGAAAGTTGAAAGGGCTTGTCTCCAACAAACTGTCATACACTCTACCAAAATTTGACAGCTTTTCAATGAGAAAAACTGTTAGTTCATAGATAATATTAACACTGTTAATAAAACTATTTCATGTTGCACATAAACAACAAGGACAATGAAAGATAACACCCCCTTTAATTGTTCAAAGGAGTAATTACGAAGTCCTATAACGGGCTCTATTGTCACTGATGCTCATGGTCCTGTATTCCAAATCAGTTTGAACTCTTTTCTTTCCTAATTTGAGAGGGTTTATCATTGGGAGGCCCATGGTATAATACCTTACAAAGAAAGTTTCAACTTTCCAACAAACTTAAAGCTCAGAAGATAGCACCCTGATTGATTCTGAAGGTACATTGAAGAAAGGAGTAATTCAGCCAGTTCACAAAGGATAAATGACAAAATTTTCAAATGGTTTTATGTTATGGGAAACTACGAAGGTATAGAAGAATAGGTGATTTTCTAATATCTCAGTAGGAAATTTCAAGTATATTAATTTTCACAGTGAATTCTAAAATTTACAATTCACATTTAATGGTTGTAAAAATTCTCCTTTCACATGAAAATGAATGCCCCACAAGCAAATTTATTTACATAATGCAAAAATGTAACTAGACAGTACTATGTACTCAGGTCTGACACCTAGTCATAAATTTTAGGAACAAAGTGGCTAGTCAAATTCAGTTATTAAAAAACCAAGCACATAAACAACTTACTGGTGAAAATCCCACTCCTGATTAGATAAAGTAATAAGGCCATAAATAAATCAAAATGTAGATGGTTCTTATATACAGGAAGCAAACCATTTAATCATATCCTACAGTGATTCTTTTATATAAATGATAGATTCAATCACAACTCTATCCCATTGAACTCTGAGTGAAGTTATTTTAAAGAATAAAGAGGTTATACTCTGAGGCAGAGCTGAACTCACGCATTTATTCACTCATTCATTCAACTAATATTTATTGAATTCCCTGTCATTATGTGACAAGTTCTCCCTTTTCTAGGCACTGGGCATCCATCTGTGATCAAGATAGTCTCTCTCTAGACTCACAGAGAGATCAACCCGAAGCAGGAAAATAAACAAATAACCAAGATAATCAGAGGATGTGGTTAGAGCTATCAAGAAAATGAATAGGTAATATAACTCAGAATCACGCTAAGAAGAGCCATCTCAGGTAGCTGAAGATGATTCTTTCCCTGGTGTGGCAAGAACAGTATCATTTACTTATGACATACTCAAAGACACAAAACCAGAGAACCTAATCTTTTCTAAGCTAAAAATGGCCTGAAAGATCATTCAGTGTCAATCATCCTCATTTTTATACAATAAAACCAAAGTCCAGGTGGGTTAAGTGGCTTACTCAATGTCCCATAGCTGTAGTTGAACAATTACCTTTCACTGTTAAAGAATAAAGTAAAAACTTTGTCATTGTATATTAATTTCCTAATGATTCCATGTTAGTGAGACTTACATTTAAATGGCATAACTAAATCTGGTTATCAGTCTGTTTACAATAGGAAGAAATTCCATAAATAATTATCTTCATCCAATTAGGATGTTTCATAACTCTAACATGGGCTGTGAACCTGAATATTTGACAGCAAATGTCCACTTTTATCCCTTCATAATAATGGTTTTTCTTTCCAGAATGATCTAAGAAGACTATATTCCTTCGATATTTTATACATAAGCAGATGCACAGAAAACATTAGCAACAAAAATGCTTACCTGAACTTTGTAAGAAAGATCATCAAAGTATTAAAAATCTATAGGGCTAGATCAGATCTTAAAGCACATTTAATAGTTAATAATAATAATAGAGGGATGATACCATCAAACACCTATAAACCATTTTATCATTATTTCTGCATATAATTTGATCCTCAAAATACATAAAAATGGCATAAGTAGAAGAGATACTATTACAACTCTTTAGAGGTGATAACTGATATTCAGAAAGAGTAAGTGACTTGTCTAAGGTCACACAGCTAGCAAGTACCAAAGAGAACTCAAATCCAGACTTGTCGTCCCAATCTTTGTGTGTTTTCACCCAAATATCTACTCCCTCAAAAACATGTATTACAGAGTCACTGGGGGCTTAACACAGTGCCAAGATTCCCGGCCTTTGAAAGAGAGACCCAGTCTTTCCCCTCTAGCAGCTCATAGTGTAAATGTACACACACAGAAATGGACTGTCTTGCTTGAAGGATGAAAGAAGCAACAGTTCTCAGCAGCCAGGCCTTTCTACACAGACTCTCATGCAGGGGAACTTCCCTCTCAAAATGTCCCTTAGTAAATTCTCAGGCACGAAGGTATTAAAAGTACCCAGTGTTAGAGCACTATCTGTCTAGCTTTTTTTCCTCTTGCTTTCTAAGTGTCGTATTAAAGAATACACCAAAAAAGTGCATGTGAATAATTAAAACAAACTAATTTGCTTCCACCATTAACCTAAATGCAGTATATTTAAACTATAATGGACAGAGGCAGCATGAGCTAGGCAAGTGCCCCAGGCATCAGAATGGTTTCATTACTAGGAAATTTGTTCCACCAGGCTAAAGAAATCCACTATAGAGAGATCGATTATTCTATTATCCTGTGGCCAATATTGCTATTATGTGAGTCCAGCTCGGCACCACAGCCCTAACAGCAGATGAGCTAGCCAGTGGGATCGCCAAGTGCTTGCCCAGAGATCTGCTTGTAAAGCTCTAAAACGGTCCATTACATCAGGTGGTTCAGAGGCATTTCATGATCCTGACTTTTAGAACAAACATAGATAATTAATAAGGCTGACAGAGCCCATTATTTTTACACTCAAGTGCATTGCATTAAATTAACAGACAGAGGCCACATGATGTGTAACATTTTTCCACCGATAATCATTTATGTGGTACCACTTTTGCCACCACATTTTTCTATCATGGGTTGAATGCCAAGAGCCAGTCACTGTGCAGCCATTCTATCAGCACCCAATTTTTTGTTTTGTTTTGGTTATCCTTAACGGGGAAAGCTACTTTGAGCACGTCTCACTGGTGGGATTCTGACATGGTGGGAGAAAAGTTTGCTATAAAATAAAATATTAGCATAAAGAGAGACAAAATATAGAAGCTGACACTGTTTGAGTCAAAGCATATGCAGTGTAGAAAGGAAGAAAATATGACTTTACAGTGTTTGTTAGAAATAACTTGAGTCTACTCTTATATTTTCAGAAAAGGTATCAGTTGATTCTAATGAATTACCTCATAAAATGCAGCTATTCTTCGAGAAATTAAAGAAAATATTCATACCTACCTGCTTTGTACTTTGATTATATGATATTTTATAAATTCTCATTTTCACACATTAAAAAAATCAAACAGAAGATCTATTATATCAGTAATGGTAGAAACAGTGCACTTGTGTATTTACTGTGGCTTTCATTACAGAAATAATTATTGAAAAGTGATGGCTGAAATTAAGTACTTCAAAAGCATTAAATCTGACTGCAGAACAATTAAACCTTTTTGGAACAAACACACTGGAACATATATATTCAAATATTTGCTGCCATCACAGTCTCTTTGGAAGGAATTAAAAAGCCAATCTGCTGCCATTTGGAATTAAGTAGACAGTTTCAATATATGCATGTAAAATGGCTCTTATTTCATAGTTACAGGCTTTCTTTCTTTCTTCCACCCACCCTTCCATCTTTCTTTTGACCTAAGACAGTTTACTAGAAATTGACCACCTAATTTACATATGGCTCCAGAAGACCATGTTAAGTAAATATCAAATCTACCCTTAAATACTGAAGATTTGTCACCAGTGAAATATTCATCTGCCATATAGTTCATATTTGTAGTGCAACATCTTTACCTATAGAATTCAACACCATGCATTTACTAATGATCAATATAGCTACTAATACATATATTTCTGTGGTTATGTAGAAAAGGGATACCCCAAAACAGGATCTGTCCAAGTTACAGTAAAATAATTACAGTTTGAAAATACCATTCCAAATTATTTGGTTAACTAATCTCAGTCTATGGGCCCTACCTCCAGCTAGAAAACTCTTCTTTTCTTCTGTATCCCAATATAGTCACACTTACTTTTCCAGCTTCCTTACATTCATTAGCTAAGAAAATAAACTGGAAATCCTGAACTTATCGATCAAGTTGTTTTGAGACACCCTATTCAGAGAAAAGAATAACTTCTTGCTATTCTGCTGATAATTTGAAACATCAGCATTGAAAATTTTCAGATGGTGTTCTCTGAGCTTGTAGGGTAAACTTTGTCTGGGACACTGCTCTAGGCTCCGCGTCTCACTGATTAAGTCTGTCATTTATTGGAGAGCTGCAGGCTTCTCCCTGTCAGCTCAGGTTTGTGTGCAGATAAGTCATGTGTGTAAAGCCCACAGAATGCCACATAAACAGATGCCCATAAAACATGAGATATGGGTGTCATTTTTAAAGTACCTTAGAAACAAAATCATTTGCTGAGGTAGCCTTAAGGGCCTATTATAGAAATGTAAATTTTTTATGATTGTCATAGGGTTGATTGGGTTACACAGAATTGGCCACCAAATTCCTACAAATCTGAGAAAGTGTCCCTGTCTAGAGGACAAACCTCAAAAGAGGACAGAAACCACTTGACAGACATAGTGTGATTCAACAAGATGTATTTGAGAAGGTCAACAGTCCCTCAGTATGACCCTTACTGACTTGTGCCATAATAGTATCTTCCCCATGTGTTAAAGACTGCAAAAGTGGAGACGAGTAGCAGAAAGGATGACTGAAGAAGAAAAAGACACCACAGATAAAATTCATTTTCTTACAGTCTTCTCAAGGACCTTGCTTGATTATAAAAACAACTATTGTGTAGAAAAAGATGCAAACAGCCTTTTCCCAGTAAATAACATTGTCCATTAATTTTAAACCGAGGCTCTACTGATCCAGATTACCTGATAACTCCTGTTCTCCCATCTAAGGTATAATAAATTAGATGTTTTTTTAAAAAATTGGTCTATAAAAAATACTCTACCTTGATCTGTATCCACTTGTTGACTTTCACTATAATTTTAGGATTCAAAAACGATCAACCCTAAAATTTCAAGATCACCTTTCAGAATATAAATGTTTATCTCCACACGCTCTGAGTAAGACTCCATCCCCAGCCACTGCATCACCATCAGCAGCCCCATCTCTACTTGTAGAGTCTAGAATCTAAACAATTCTCCTTCCTCCCGGTTTTGAATCTCATACTGTCTTACTTTATGAATCTCCTCTCTGCAAATCAACCATTAACCAGATCATTTCCCATCATTTCTTGAAGACGTATTCCCAACTAGCTTCCAAAACTTCATGTCTTGAATCCTATTGGAGATTATATCTGATCTCCTTTGCTATAGACTGAATGTTTGTGTCCTGCCTACCTCCCCCAAAACCCATGGGTTGAAACCTAATTATCAATATGATAGTATTAGATGGGGCCTTTCGGTGTGGGGGGAGCCTTTTGGAGGATGGTGTTAGAAGGTGGGTCTTACAAAGGAAACCCCAGAGAGTTCCCCTGCCCCTTCTGAAGGTTACAGCAAGAAGACAGGGTCTATGAACCAGGAAGCAGGCCCACAACAGACCCAAATCTGCTAGTGCCTTGATCTTAGACTACCCAGCCTCAAAAACGGTTTTGAAATAAATTTCTGTTGTTCATAAGCCACCCAGTCATGACTGATATTCCATTACAGCAGCACAAACAGACCAACACAAACACTTTTACCTGCCTAAGTTTGCCTTCCTTTCTCATTTAATAAGACTTAGTGACTCCTACTTATTTCAGCTCTTTTATAAAGCATGACATAATCCTCCTAGCCCAGAGTTTTTCAAACGTTACTTCAAGTCACTTGGGCATCTTATTAAAATGCAGATTCTGATTCAGTAGATGTGGGTGGGGCCTCACAGTCTGCATTTCTTCCAAGCCCCCAGGTTCCCCTGCTGCTGCCAGCCCTTTGGTTCACTTTGAGCACCAGGGTTGCAGCCTTCCACTGTATCTACTTCCACCAAATTCATACAGGTTAGGGCAGACACCACATGATTTATTCATCTTTATATCTCCAGTGAATCACAGAGTACTTAACACTTCAAACCCCTTAATAAATATTTGTTGAATCAATGATTAAGTAAATGGGTAACATTCATTCTGGCACTTGGAAAATTTTGCTTAAAATACAGGATTTTCATATGCACCTCTTCTTTCACTAAAACTTAGTTAAGGGCAGGTATCATACTGTACTTCTTTGTATCTTTAAAGAGCTATATATACCCTTTGTATCCACAGAAAGTAGGCACTCAATATAAATACTGGTTAAGCAGTCAATTGATAAAAGGATTGATTCACTGGCAAAGGAGGGGTGTCAGGTGTAGTGTATACCTGAGCTTCCAAGAACACAAGGGTCACTTGACAAGCTGACCATAATTACAGATAGAAAGGCTTCAAGTCCAGCAAAAGGCAGAGTAAAGGGGCCAAAATCTTAAAATGAGCAACCAGGAGAAAAAAGCCTTTGTAGACACAGACACACTAATGAGAAAAGTGCTTCAGTTAGTTAAAATGCCAAGCCAGTGGTTGATATGCTTGGGAATAAAACCAAGCATTATTACATGGGTAGGCAGATGGTGTGGGGTTTTTTTCCTTAATTCAAAGCTTCACTTTTGTAAATAACAATGGAAATTGAACAACTGGCACAAACCAAGCTTTGCAGACTGTTAAGGGTTTACAGAAATGAATTTCTTCAACAATTTCTGCCTTTGGAATATTTAAATGTATACCAACTTACAGTATTATTTATTCAATATTTCACATATGCGTGTTATCTTCTTAATCAGGCTGCAGCCACCCAGGGGTAGGAGCCTTATCTGTACATATGTTGGGCACACAGTAAAATTTGTTGAATAAATAAAATATTTAGGGGAACTTGAACGGCACACACTCTGGTTTCAGATATGGATCTGGTATTAGCAGGGAAGAGGGAAGAGGGTCCGGAAGTGGAATTTGAGGCACGTAGTAGCTTGAGCGGATTCCCAGACTGAAGAGGGACTTCACGTACAATGGACATGGATTTCTTTTTTTTTTTTTTTTAATTGTATCCCGGAAGTTGAACTACTTTAAGATTTCTGCCAGTGACTGGTTCTTAAAAAATATCACATTATGTAAATAGATGAAAACTGTGGTGCCCTGAAGCTCTCAGGATCACTTCACCAAACACGGACTCTGCCACCAGATTGTAAGTAGGCCAGGTACAGATAGTTTATCAGTAGGGGCAATGGGCTATTACCTTCTGACTACACTATATTTGTCAGAAAAGTGATTAGGGTATTGGTCCTTAGAGATATAGAGGATATTATATACACACACACATACACACATACATGTGTGTGTGTATGTGTGTGTGTGTGTGTGTGTATATATATATATAAGCTCATAACTATATAGTTCGAAATACATCTATAATATTTATGGCTCATGTTTTAATCTACTAAGTACCCATTCCAGAATTACTAGACAAGTATGCTTTGCTTCTGCTTAAAAAGGATTCTGCAAGAACAAAGGGGCTTCTCACACATAAAGTATTTAAAATAGAATGGAATTAGCAATCTGTGATTTAAAATTATACATGACATTTAGGTTCATTTAAAATTAGAGCACCAGAATAAGCATATTTCCATGGCACTTTCATTATTCAGAGAGGTAAACAACAAATAAATAAGCCAACATGAATATGAAATTAACAGCACGATAATTGCTTTACTCCCAGAGTGTGTGCAATATTAAATCCTCAAATAAACACTTACTTAACCTCATTTTCACATATGCCTACTGCTTTTATCCGAAGCAGCATATCTGGAACACTCAAACTAAGACAGCTTCCACAGTGAGGTACAAAGTCCACAGATTTCACTGACCATCCCTGGAAATTTCAGAGTGATTTCTTTCCAAGTTCTCGTATTGTAGATAGATTTGACAGCCAGTGGAAGTGAGAGGAAAATTAGAAGTCAATTACAAGAATGCATTTCACATATCATTATTATTTGGCATAGGACGTCCTACTTAACTCCTCTGCTAGTTCTTCAAAAAGGCTCATCCAGATCATCTTACACTCTCAACAAGAGCTGGCTAGAGTCTGTCTTGTGCTCTGGGCCCAGCTCTGCCCTAAATTTAACCCCTAGTAGTGGTTTCTCCATCTTACTCAGAGCCTGAAACTGACTCATTTATAAAAAGGCTTCTGGCACTACTGGAGTTTTCCAGTAAGCAAGAGTTAAAGGGTCAGTAATAATGTTACCTCTGTCCTTTTAAGCATGAAACGGGTAGAGCTCAAATTATTTGATGTAACTTGATAAAAATATCTCATCATTTTCCAGAATGTGCTCAAAGGTAAGATTCAGAAGGGATGTATGTATGGCTTGTGTATGTATGAAACTGTTTTACCTAGCAGGAAATATTAACCACTTCATTGTAACTGACGACCAAAAAAATAAAAGGAAAAGAAAAAAAATTGTGGGTCCAAATGAAAGAAAATCTTGTTCCAAATAAGCATCTCAAAAAATTATTAAGTTCTATTGTTCCAGTGATGAAATTAGTATGTCTTTGTTGATCTAAACTTAAATTTGACACAATGGGTAAATTTAAGCCTGAGGCTTTGATGCCATTATCAGAGCCTCTGTCAGTGAGCGCTTGAACCTAATTACATTTGATGCAGCAAATCAACAAAACCACTGCTGGTTATGACCTCTGCCAAGAGCACTAGCGAGCTAGACAAATGGAGCTTAAGATGCTCTTAGTTGTTCGGTTGCAAAGTTCCAGATAGAACCCAACAGGAGGCTGTGGCATCACTTGGGCATGCATCCTCCAGATGGCATTCTGTACTGGCTTGTGGCAAAGCTCACAGGGATACTGGCACATTTTCTCTGTCAAAATGAAAGTTTTCCAATTACAAGGAGATAATGTGAGGAGATGCAAACTTAATCTCTTGAACAAAAGGTTGCAAGCTGTGTAATAGCCATTTCAGGGGAGAGATTTCACTATCGTTCAATTGATTTAAACACTGCAAATCTCAAAATGGGCTATCTTTCCTCATAAAACTAAGGAATAAGCTGGAGTTGATTTCATTTCCTGAAACAGTGTTGTAATAATTTCATCGTCTAAGGGAGGCCTCTTTTAAATTAGTGCTCTTCCAGTGAATTCTTTTTCTACTGTGTAAGCAGGTATAAAAAGAGCCTTTTTTCCTTTTAGCTCAACAACAAATGCCTTTAATGAAGGCTTTATGTATGGTGTTTTAACAGACCACTGCTGGATAGATACTACAACATAGATATTCATTAGGAAAACTACATGTTAAGTGATAAGAAAACATGATATCATCAAAACCTATGAGATTATTTAGCTAAATAAAATATTTGCTTCATTTGCTAGACCTGTGAGCACTGGTAAAAATGGCATGTAGAACTGTCAATAGCTATGGAAACGAGGTGACATGCTTCAATACTCGTCCAAAAATAACTGACCCATCAAAGGAAGTCAGCAGGTACTTTGTTGTAAGGTTACTTCTCAGGAAGATGGGGATTTGCCACTTGACGTGAACATGGTGTGACAAAGCAGTAGAGCCTTTGTATATCGACTTCTACAAATCCAACAGGGACAGCACCATACGAGGACAGCACATGTGTGCAGCCAGCAGAATGTTTCACAGAGTAACATTAACCACACTCTTGTACTAAATATGTTATATGGAATGTCAGCAGGGAGTGCATGCAAATGATCATACAGTTCTAATGCAAAGATCCTTCAATATTTATGCTGGATTCCTTGTTGCATATGTGATTTAAGAAGAATTAACCAAGCCAGACTTTCTAAGCAGTTTCAGAACATTAAAAAGGGACAAGGCAGGCTTCCAAAAATTAATTAAGCCAACCCACACACACAGAAAATACTTTTACATCAAATCATTTAAAATATTTTACTCATTTAGGTGAAGATCAATATTGCAAGACTGTACAAAACACCACATTGCAGTCAATAAGATAAAACCATAGTCAGCAGGTGCCTTTTGTCATTTCTGTAAGAAGTAGCTGGGAAACTGTCTTTTCTTTACTGAAAATTCAGTCAGCTAAATAAAGCAGGATTATAAATTCTAAGTAGTCTCAACTGAAACATTGTAAGATCTGTAAATCAGTCAGAAATATAAGCAAGCCCTTCAAATCACTCAGAAAACTTAACAGATTCCTATGTAAGAGTTAACATTTTCAAGCAATGAGCATTTTAAAAAAGTCTCCACATCAACATAAAGTGGTCTATAACAGCTGTTGTAAAGCTCAACATCAATTTTATGTCGGCTCAACTGCTAAACAGCAATCACAGTGACATCCCTTAGGAAGCATTTAAGGGCCCCAGTGTACAGCAATTTAAAAACTGAGCAGGAAATCAAAACTAATTCTTAGTCTATTTACAAAAAAATACTCCCTGTGTACTTGTACCACCACCTAGTGGCTACATAGCTCTCAATCGGCCCATTAATAGAAACCAAACAGGAGCTGTTGTGATATTTAAAAATGGAAAGGAGAAAGGCAGGGAGAGAAGGCAAGGAAGGAGGCAGGGAAGAAGAAAGGAAGACAAGAGAAACAGAAAACCAGGAGAAAAAAAGAATATAAAAAGGAAAAAGGAGAAGAAACTAAAAACAAAAACTGTACAAGATTTCTACATCTTAGATCTACTTCCCCATAAAATTCATAGAATGTTATTAAAATTAAAACATTATTTAAAACCATTTTGCTTTGTGCATTTATAAAGTAATGAAAATTCTGTAACTGACATAACTGTCTGCTAAAAAAGAGATGGGTGAATTTCTAGAGATTTATCCTACACTATGTTTGCCTGTGTGTGTGACCTGATGTAAGTACAAGATCACACAGATTATTTGTAATAGCTTCTCTGTTGATCCATAGACCTTCTTATGTAAATTAGAGCACATCTGTAAAGAAAAGAATGAAATAGATTTTTATTTTGTAGTAGAACAATCATGAAGAGATTTAGTCAAGTAGGGGAAAAGCAAGATGTAGAACAATATATTTTACATACTACCACTTGTATAAACATAAATGTTTTCATCTGTCTACGTAAAGTCTCTCTGGAAGGACGGACAAGAAGCTGGAAAAATTACCTCCACAGAGCAGAAATGGGTAAACTGGAAGCCAAGGAGAGGAGACATTATGTAGTTTAAACCACATGGATGTATTCCCTACTCTAAACTAAATAGAAAACAAACTTTAAATCTAAAAAAGAGCATACAATTAAAAGAAATTTAAAAGTGGTTTAGTTTACCATGTGGCTTTTCTTCATTAATAAAACCACCTCTGAAATTTTTCATTGGGAGAACTATTTGTCAACACTGAACGTGAATGTAAATTTAAGGTACTGTGACAAAAAATGAAGCTTTAAGTTTTCTCTATAAAAAGAGATACAATAGTCCAAAAGGGAGCATTTATTTGTAAAAGACATAAAATTAATGAAATGCTAAAACCATTTCACTCTCAAAGTCTGACAAGCTTTGTAGACCTGGGTTGATGAATATTCTTTCCAAAAAAGTCAGCATATTTTAGGCCTGCTGCACTGTGGCCTGAAAGGCTTAGACAGTGAGAAAAATACACTGGAGGCAGCACTGCTCACCAGATGTTGGGAAAAATCGAGAACCATTAGGAGGCAAGAAGTAAGGAAGGCCTATAAAGTCTTTACAGGGGAGGAATGAGATCAGGACCATTTGGAGTCAGCTCAACCTTCACAAAGGACTGTACTTTTAGAGGTTAGTCATTATCTTCCAAATGAGATCACACCCAAAGCCCAGGGAGTGGTAGCTATGGGACTGGAGGACAAATGAGAACACAAAAGGTATTCTAATCAGAAGTGATTAGGTTTTCTTTGGGCACAGGTGTGGGGAAGAAAATGTGTCCAAGAAGCAATACAATGGCAGATACTCATGAGGAGTTTGGTCCAGCCTCATAGCTTTGGACAAAATTGCACCAGCGCTCACTAGCACAGGTATTAGCTCTTGAAGACAATATAACAAATTTTTTTCTGCATTAAATTTACATACTAACTTCAACATGATTTTTAAATTTTTTAACTTATTCTAAGATAATTGTATACTAACATGCATTTGTAAGAAATTATACAAAGAGATTCTGTGTAATTTTACCATCCCCTAATAACATCTTGCAAAAGCTATAATGCAAAATCACATACAGCCAAGATACAGAATATCTTCACCACCCCCAAAAGCATCACTCATATTACCACACCCAATTCTCTTCAACCCCTACACCTTCCTTAACCTCTGGTAACCAGTAATTTGTTCTCCATTTCTATAATTTTATCAAGTATGTTATATAAACAGAATCATACAGCATGTAACTTTTGGGGATTCTTTTCCTTTGACACCATTCTCTGGAGATTGCGTTCAAATTGTTGCCTATACCAACAGTTCATTCCTTTTGGTTGCTAAGTAATATTCCATCATGTGGATATACCACAGCTTGCCTAAACAGTCACGTGTTGCAGGATATCTAGGTTGCTTCTAGTTTGGGGCTATTACCAATTAAAGTTACTATGATTATTCATATACAGGTTTTTGAATTCACATAATTCTTCCTTTCTCTACGATAAAGGCCCAGGAATTCAACTGCTGGGTCATATAGTAGTTATAAGTTCAGTTGTTGTTTTTTCCCCCCTCAAAAAAGCCAAATTGCTTTCTAGTGTGGTTGTAATATTTTATATTCCCACCAGCAATGTATAAGTGATTCAGTTTTTCTGAATCCTTGCTATCATTTGATATTTTCAGTTTATTTTATTTTATTTTCTATTAGATGTGGAGCAATATCTCATTGTGGTATTAATTTGCACGTACCAAGTCGCCAGACTGTTGAATACCTTTTCATGTGCTTATTTTCCATCAGTATATCCTCTTCAGTGCAATGCTTTTTCACATCTTCTGTCCATTTCCATATTGGATTTTTTTGAACATTGCTGTTTGAGAGTCCTTTATTCTACACATCAGTTATTTATCAGATAGGCCTTCAGATACTTTCTCCCAGTTTGTAGCTTTTCTTTTCATCCTCTTAACAAGGCATTTCCCAAAGTTTTACTTTTGAATTTTGACAAAGTCTGATTCTTTTTAAGGACTGTGAATTTGCTGTCAAGTTTAAGAATACTTTGTCTTGCCCTAGATCCCAAAGATTTTCTTGTTTTTTCTAAAAGTTTTAGTTTTATGGTTTACAGTTAAAGTCCATGCTCTAATTTAATTTTTATGTAAAGTGTTTTGCATGAAGACTTAGTTCAAAATTCATTTTCTTTGTCCTATAGATATTAATTGCTCCAGCACTATTTTGATTTGTTTTGAATTGCTTCCATTGAATGGCTTTTACACTTTTGTGTTTTTCAACCACACTATTTTGATTTGAATTGCTTCCATTGAATGACTTTTACACTTTTGTCCACCATTGGTTGGGCATATTTATGTGAATCTGTTTCTAGACTCCCTATCCCTCTGTGACTATCACACAGTCTTGATTACTGTAGCTATATAAGAAGTTTGAAACTGGGTAGACAAATTCCTCCCACTTTTTCAAAATGGTTTTCGCTATTTCAGTTCCTTTTCCATATGTATATTTTAGAGTGATATTTTCAATATCTACAATCAATCTTGCTGAATTTTGATAGGAATTGAGTTGAACATGTATATCAGTTTGAAGAGAATGGACATTTACTATGTTGTTTGTCAATGCATTTATGTGGTATGTCTGTATTTATATAGATCTTCTTTGATTTCTTTCAACAGTGTTGTGTAGTTGTTAGCATACAAGTCCTATACATGCTTTGTTAGATTTACATCTAAGTGGTTTTTTAAGTGATTTTAAATGGTATTGCATTTTTAGTTTCTGTGTCTGAGCTCGTTGTATATAGAAAATATGATTAATTTTTGAATGTTTACTTTTATATTTTGTGAAGTTACTAAGAACAGTTTAGAGACCTAGAAGAAACCTTGGAAATGAGTTAATAATAACATAAAAAACTAAAAAACCAAATTAGGTAATATTTGGATCATTTAGAAGTTTATGGTTTAGTTTCTGGGAATTTGTAATGTACCTATCTCTGTTACTGATTTCTAGTTTGATGCTGCTGTGGTCAGAAAACATGCTGTATGATTTCAATTCTTCAAAATTTGTTAGTTTGTTTCATAGTGCAGGACTTGATTTATCTTGTTACATGTGTGTTGGACACTTGAAAAAATTTGTATTCTGTTATTGTTGTATAGTGTTTTCTAAATGTCAATTAGATCCTGTTGGTTGATGGTGTTGAGTCTTTCTGTTGATCTTCTTTCAAGCTCTTTCAATTGGTGAGAGAAGGGGGTTGAAGTCTTCAAGTATAATTGTGGATTTATCTCTTTCTCCTTTCAGTTTTTTTTCTATCATTAATGTACAATTACATGAACATTATGGTTACTAGACTCCCCCTGTTATCAAGTCCCCCCCACACACCCCATTAGAGTCACTGTCCATCAGTGTAGCAAGTTGCTATAGAGTCACTACTTGTCTTTTATGTGTTATACTGCCTTCCCCATGTCCCCCACGTCTACATTATACATGCTAATCGTAATGCCCCTTTTTCCTCCTTATCCCTCCCTTCCCACCCATCCTCCCCAGTCCCTTACCCTTTGGTAACCGTTAGTTCATTCTTGGGTTCTGTGAGTCTGCTGCAATTTTGTTTCTTCAGTTTTTTTCTTTGTTCTCATATGCCACAGATGAGTGAAATCATTTGATACTTGTCTTTCTCCACCTGGCTTATTTCACTGAGCATAATACCCTCTAGCATGTTGTTGCAAATGGTAGGATTTGTTTTCTTCTTATGGCTGAAAAATATTCCACTGTGTATATGTACCACATCTTCTTTATCAATTTATCTATTGATGGACATTTAGGTTGTTTCCATTTCTTGGCTATTGTAAATAATGCTGCAATAAACATAGGGGTGCATATGTCTTTTTCAAACTGGGCTGCTGCATTCTTACGGTAAATTCCTAGCTGTGTAAATCCTGGGTCAAGTGGTATTTCTATTTTTGGTTTTTTGAGGAACCTCCACACTGCTTTCCACAATGGTTGAACTATTTCACATTCCCACCAGCAGTGTAGGAGGGTTCCCCTTTCTTCACATCCTTGCCAATATTTGTTGTTGTTTGTCTTTTGTATGGTGGCTATGCTAACTGGCATGAGGTGATATCTCATTGTGGTTTCAATTTGCATTTCTCTGATGATTAGGGATGTGGAGCATCTTTTCATGTGCCTGTTGGCCATCTGAATTTCTTCTTTGGAGAAGTGTCTGTTCAGCTCCTCTGCCCATTTTTTAATTGGCTTATTTGCTTTCTGTTTGTTGAGGTGCATAAGCTCTTTATATAATTTGGATGTCAACCCCTTATCGGATATGTCCTTTATAAATATATTCTCCCATACTGTAGGATGTCTTTTTGTTCTACTGATGGTGTCCTTTGCTATACACAAGCTTTTTAGTGTGATGTAGTCCCATTTGTTCATTTTTGCTTTTGTTTCCCTTGCCATGGGAGATATGTTCATGAAGAAGTTGCTCATGTTTATGCCCGAGAGATTTTTGCCTGTGTTTTTTTCTAAGAGTTTTATGGTTTCATGACTTACATTCAGACCTTTGATCCATTTTGAGTTTACTTTTGTGTATGGGGTTAGACAATAATCCAGTTTCATTCTGTTACATGTAGCTGTCCAGTTTTGCCAACACCAGCTGTTAAAGAGGCTGTCATTTCCCCATTGTATATCCATGGCTCCTTTATCATATATTAATTGACCATATATGCTTGGGTTAATATCTGGACTCTCTAGTCTGTTCCACTGGTCTACGGGTCTGTTCTTGTAGCAGTAACAAATTGTCTTGATTACTGTGGCTTTGTAGTACAGCTTGAAGTCGGGGAGCATAATTCCCCCCACTTTATTCTTCCTTCTCAGGATTATTTTGGCTATTCAGGGTCTTTTGTGGTTCCATATGAATTTTAGAACTATTTGCTCTAGTTCATTGAAGAATGCTGTTGGTATTTTGATAGGCATTGCATTCAATCTGTAGATTGCTTTAGGCAGGATGGCCATTTTGACAATATTAATTCTTCCTATCCATGAGCTCAGGATGTGTTTCCATTTATTGGTATCTTCTTTAATTTCTCTCATGAGTGTCTTGTAGTTTTCAGAGTATAGGTCTTTCACATCCTTGGTTAGGTTTATTCCTAGGTATTTTATTCTTTCTGATGCAATTGTGAATGGAATCATTTTCCTGATTTCTCTTTCTGCTAGTTCATCTTTAGTGTACAGGAATGTAACAGATTTCTGTGTATTAATTTTGTATCCTGCAACTTTGCTGAATTCAGATATTAGATCTAATAGTTTTGGACAGGATTCTTTAGGGTTTTTTTACATACAATATCATGTCATCTGCAAACAGGGACAGTTTGACTTCTTCCTCACCAATCTGGATGCCTTTTACTTCTTTGTGTTGTCTGATTGCCATGGCTAGGACCTCCAGAACTATGTTGAATAAAAGTGGGGAGAGTGGGCATCCTTGTCTTGTTCCCAATCTTAAAGGAAAAACTTTCAGCTTCTCACTGTTAAGTATAATGTTGGCTGTGGGTTTGTCATATAAGGCCTTTATTATGTTGAGGTACTTGCCCTCTATACCCATTTTGTTGAGACTTTTTATCATGAATGGATGTTGTGTTTTGTCTAATGCCTTTTCAGCATCTATGGATATGATCATGTGGCTTTTGTCCTTCTTTTCGTTGATATGGTGGATGATGTTGATGGATTTTCAAATGTTGTACCATCCTTGCATCCCTGGGATGAATTCCACTTGATCATGGTATATGATCTTTTTGATATATTTTTGAATTTAGTTTGCTAATATTTTGTTGAGTATTTTTGCATCTGTGTTTTCATCAGGGATATTGGTCTGTAATTTTCTTTTTTGGTGGGGTCTTTGCCTGGTTTTGGTATTAGAGTGTCTACTTCAGTTTTATCAACTTCTCTCCACATCTTTTGCATCTCATGTTGTTTGATGTACACATATAGGATTTTGGATGTCCTGTGTCTTTTGGATGTCTCTCTCTATATCTAGCAATTTTCTTTGCTCTGAAGCCTATTTATCCAATATTAACATAGCCACTACTGCTTTACTTTTATTAATATTAGCACAATACTTCTTTTTCCATCATTTTACTTTCAACTGGCTTCTGTTGTTACATTTTAAGTGAGCTTCTTATAGGCATTAAATAGTTGGGCCATATTTTTTAAAACACTCTACCAGTCTTTGTATTTTAATTTTTGTATTTAGAACCATTGTAATTAGTGTGATTATTGATGTTAAGGTGTAAGTCTGACATTATTTTCTCTTTTAGTTCTGTTTTTCATTTTTTTCTCTGCCTTCCTATGAGTTACTTGAACCTAGTTTAGAATTGCATTTTGATGCATCTATCATGTTTTTGAATGTATCTCTTCGTATGTTATCTTAGGAGTTGCTTTAGGTGTACATTATATATATATACACACATAACTTATCAGTTTACTGGTGTCAACTTAACTAGTTCAAGTGAAGTATAGAAACCATACCTCCCTTTATATTCCTTTATTTTCCTCTGTTTACAACTGAATATTTCTACTATACAGATTTAGAACTGCATCAGTGTTAGAATTTTCATATTTACCATCGAAAACATAATTTAGAAAAAGCAAACTCTATTTTATTTACCTTACCCAGCCATCCACCCACAGAAAGTCCCCAGAACTGGAACAATGTGGTACCTCTGAGGGCAAGAGTATGAGACTGGGGCACTGACTGAAAGTCAATTTGTCTAACTGGTAATTAGATGCCTGGACTCGCACCCTCACCTGGTACAACCTTCCACCATTCTCATACTACAGGTGCTTCTAGAACAACAGATAGCTAAAGAAAGTGTGAGACATCCATGGAAAACAGGGGTATTACAAAAGAACCTGCATAATAACAGTAATATTTCAGTCTACCATCTCCATCTCAGCCCCCTGCACCATGCTCCACTCCACACTCAGATGCTGGCAAACAAGATTATACTCCCATGCTAAATACTAGATGATCCCTTTGGTTACTAAACTAAATTGAAAAGAAAAATCCTATATATACTGGCCCTTAGATACTTTTACCATTGAAAATCCTTATTATCCTATAGTGAAACCTACATAGTCTATAAACACAGCCATACACATAGAACTTCCAATGTGCTTTATAATGACTGACTTTTAAATATTAACAATCAAGAATCATCTGGCATTTAAGGAAAGCAACTAATGTGAAAGAGAGAAACTAAAGCAAATAAACAAAAAAAAAAACATTTGAAGGAATTAAGGACAATGCAGTAAGCTGGATAAGAGAAAGAGAAGATCATTCATGAAGAAAGAGCAAGATAACAGAAAAAGAACATTCAGAGCATAAGAAAGAGATTTTGAAAACTAAAAATATAACAAATAAAAGATTTAGTAATAAGTTGAGATGTAATATTAAGGATGTCCTTTAGAAAATAGGAAAAAAAACAGAAAAGGCATGAAAACAGAAGAAAATAACAGAATCAAATGAGGAGTTGCAACACACACTAAGAGTTCCAGAAAACTAATTCAGATAAAATGAACAGGGAAGAAATTATTAAATAATAAATAATATGTGGTTCAGACTGGAATGAAAGGCAGAGGGCCTGGGAGTGCCAACTTTGTGGAAAAATTGAAACTGATAGGTTAGCTGTGCATTAAACTATACTAAGAACAGTTTAGTGACCTAGAAGACAGCTGGGAAATGAGTTAATTATAAGAACAAAGAAAACTAAACAATCAAATTAGGCAATTTTTAAGGGTGGGAGTAGTATATAGAAAGGAAATTTAATTATAGAATAATGTATTACTTTACTGTGAAAGACTTTTATGCTGTTCAAATAGGTAGAAAGATAGACATGAGCAGCCAGGGAAGAGGAGATAAGGTTCAAGGAAAAAATTGCCCAAATTCTCCTCGTAGGGTAGGGGGTCCCACATAAAGACAACAAATGCTTTTCAGGGAGATAAGTTCCTTGTCTGTTGGAACCAGACCAGACCATACTGGTCCCAACCAGGTCCCAACACTGGCTCAAACAAAACTCAGAACTGCCCAACCCCTCGCCCCACCCACCTATGGGCTTTTCTGTGCGCATTTTGGAAAGACATGCACACCAAGAGAACTGGGTGTCTAGCTAGAGCTGTCAATCAGACTTCACCCTGTCAATCAAAGAGGCACCTCCCCACTAGGTCATAATAAATAGACCCTTCTCTAAAAGTCTGGGGCCTTTGTCTACCTTGACTCTGGCTCACTCCTCCCTTAGAGTGTAGTTAAATAAAACTTCAGCTCTGCTTCACTATTGTGTCTCTGCCTTTCCATTCTTTGTTTCGGCAGGAACAAGAACCAAGGAGAACAAACTCAAACCTCTAACAGTTCTACAATCTAACACTGAATATATGCTTAACCCAAATGTGATATGGTTTGGGGGAAACTGAATGAGGGAAATTGGGAAAAGGCATGGGGGAGGGGTAGTGTAAAACTCATCTTCCATGGTATTATCAATAGATAATTTCTCAAATCAGAGAGCCAAGAAATAGCTGTATAAATATATTTTTGGAAACATATTTCAAAACCAGGAAAAAAAATAGTTAAAAGTGAATGCCTGTATGAAATAGGAATCAGGGTGGAGAGGGTTAGAACAGAAGCCTGTGAAATTCCTCATCAGTTTTGCAGTATTATTTTACTTCAACTATATATATGTTGTGATGAAAAACTAGTTTGAAAATAAAAGGAACAGTGATCACAGTGCACTCTGAAAGTGTGAGCACTACATATGGTACTACCAGAAAAGTAAGTTTCTCCCCCTTCTCTACTGCCCAAGGTGACATATCCTCTCTAGCTGTAAAGAATCTGGTGTATATATGTCAGGCCTTTTTTTCTGCATGTGCAAATGTACATCTAGGCAAAAGCAGCAGCTCAGAGATAAGTAGTTACGGTGAATCTTAAATGTCAGCTTGGTTAGGCCATGGTATTCAGATATTTGGTTAAACTCTATTCTAGATGTTTCTGTGAAGGAATTTTTTGAATGGGTTAATGTTTAAATCAGCAGACTTTGAATAAGGCAGATAACCCTCTATAATATGGGAAGGCCTCATGCAATCAGTTGAAGATCGTAAGAGAAAACGGACTGAAATCTCCAGAGGAAGATTCTAGAGTATCTTCAAATTCAAGTTGCAATTCTTTCCTGGGTCCCTAGCCTGCCAGCCTATCTTGCAAATTTTTCCTTTGCCAGCCTCCATAATCATATGAGCCAATTCTTCAAAATAAATCTCTTTGATCAGCTCGTCTATCTGGGTGTGCATGTATATACATGCACACACATCCCACTGACTCTGTTTCTCTGGAGAAGCTGACTGAAACAATTGTGTTTTAAGAATATACTGAAAATGGACTTGAAGCTGAGAGGACTCTAAACTAAGTAATATGGGATAGGGTCTAAAGAAGTCTTTGGTCAGAAAATGGAAAAGCAAAGATAACCTGCTTATGTGTTTTGCATGGTGGCAGTACAGAGAAATGCATTAAAGGGTCATTAATATGAGGCATGTTTGCTCAAGGATTTAAATTTTAACAGTAATTTAAGAGATGACATATTAGCAGTTATGTTCACATTAACAGAGCTGCAATTCTTTCACTCAAGCCAAAGACTGAAGAAAAATTTGGGAGAGAAGATGAAAGAGTAGAAAGTAGTAAGGAATCAAACTAACTTCCAAATCCTCCAAGACAGACTTAGTTCCAAATCCTTATTCTGCCTTGAATTTGCCATATTGTCTTGGACTGGTTATTTCATTTCTCTAATCCTGTGTTTTCACATCTACAAAAACGGAGATGATTATGCCTCTCTCATATGGTTATGGAGATAATTAAATAAAATAATGTGTGTGAATGTAAACATTATTTTGGGCAAGTAGTCATTAACAAGTAATGAATATTAGATGCTCTCAGGGAGCAGTTTCAAGGTCACCAGGTCCTTAGTGGCGTTTTGGCAGGAGTTTCCATCTCTCTCTAATCATCACAGGGGGGGCGAGGGGAGAAAGTTAAAGGGGAAGGAGAGGGCAGTGGGGGGCAGTGGGAAGACCCTGATCACCCAGAAATAAAACAACTGCCATTTAGAAGAAGAATGTAAGTGGAGTGTGCAAGTTAGTGAAGCAGCGAGCTTGAGCCTCAGGAGAAAGCAAAGAGGAACTGGAGGAAATCTTTGTTATATTCCTCACTTGACATTGTATGTGCAAAATTAATTTTTATTAGGTTATTTTTTATTAGGATGTTAGTAGCTGGCCCCCGAGTTTCCCTTAGGGAGAGAACTGTCCTTGTTCAGGAAACTGCTGTGCTAAGGTGCTCCTTCCCACTTTGGTACAGAGCCGGGTGTCAGCAAGAAACAAGACATCAGAGGAAGCGAAGCTGCCCCGCATGAGATGAAGAGGGATTTGTTTGTTTGTTTGTTGCCTTCTGGATAAAAGGGTCAAAAGGGGGTAAAGTTCAGAGAGATGGAGGGAGACACCAGTAAGACAGAAAAAAGCCTGGAAGGCTAGGACCTCACCTGTGAATTAGTGAGCACCTGGGGTGGTTGAACAGCCAAGAAAGAAAGGCCTGGTGGGCTGGTTATTTTAAGGCATTTGCTTTGTTGTCATGCAAATTCCTATCTTCTGTTCACATTGAACTTCTCTTAGAGTAGACTTGAGGGGACTAAGCTCACACATGCTAAGAGGGGCTTTCATCCCTATACTGGTCCTTTTGTTCTCAGGAGCATTTTGAAGACCCCACAGCTGAAGGAAGGTATTGCACGTGCCTCCAAAATCTCAAGGAACATACCTGTTTTCATTTAGTTCATTTTTCCAACCTCATTTCTCACTCCTCAATGCATGTACATATCCTCCTACAAGTATGTCTCAGCCCATTATCCACTAAATGTACTTTTTCATCACCACCAGAGGTTTTATCACTGTCTTCTCTAATCTTCTGCTCCCTATTTAATTTCTATACAAGGCTCAGTTCCATGAAGCCTTCCTTACTCCAGCCCAGGGCCATCCTCCCTACTGCCACCCTCCAAAATGCTGAGGATATATGTCATTAATTGGATGATAAATCATTATCTTTCATATCCATATAACTTAGTCTCTAGACCATGTGAGGGAAGGGGTGAGTGAATTCAGTAAAAGCAACCCCAAACATCAGAGAGCATCATTGCTTCATGTTGTTGAGACAAATACAAAAAGTTGTCTGTGTTTTTCAACTATATGTTTAAAGCAGAATCATGAATAACAACATAAAAACTGGTAAATCTTCATTTCTTTGAGATTTTATACTAATTCCACACACAGCTTCAGCTAATACTACCAAATTAATCGTCAAAATCACAAGCTACAAAACATTTGGGCAGGGTAGGACTCGGGCTCCATCAGTGAGTAGAACAAATTTACTATGTGTATTTATCAAATGCTCAGAAAAGTATCTCTTGAAAAGGATTACTTAGTAATAAGTATGGTTTTCTGAGCACAGAATATTTTTGACTGAGGGTTTTCAATCAACATTTCACATCTTTAACAACATGGATAGATACATAAATCAAATTATGTTATTGATTGTTCTAAAAATATAAAAATAATGGAATTTTGGAGCCAGAATGCTGTCTGCAGAAACATTTTGATTTTTCTTGGTCACTTTTGGTTTCTTATGATACTATGGCTCAAGAAATAAGTGATAATGACATGCTGTGCTCCATGGGGCATATTTTTGCTTCCAGTTTCATTGACAGATCATTGTATTGGGGGAGCACTGCATGGCAATATAATAATACATTACATGGGAGAAAAATATTCTTGGCTAACTACAACAAAGACAACTACAGATTACAACTACAGAAATTAGAAAATAACAATGCCATGAAAATTTAATGCCAGTGTTTTATAGCATATGAAATAACCCTCTTACCAAAGCACGAACTTTTAGCCAGCAAGAGGCATCTTTCTAGATGGCTGTTGCTATAACATAGGTATCTTGACTACAGCAATGATCATAAGCAAATAAAAATAATGACTTTCTTCTTTTTTGTACCCCTATGTATCTCAGAATTAATATAAGAAAAATGTACAACATATAGTTGTAAAAAAATATTTCTAAGTGTCTATTCTTGCCTGCTACAGTGGGAGGTGTTAAAAAGAAAACCACAGGTTGAAAATGGGGTCACTTATGCTGGGCCAAGTGACCAAACCAGGGCTTAATAACTAACCTAACTGCAGTTTCAACCTCCCCCAGAAATGCAGTCATTCAGGGATTTTCTGGCCAGCACCAGAGAAGTAATACGTCACATGATCCCTCTCTATCCCCCTCAAAAGCAGGTGAGGTCATCTGCATAAGACCCCCTGGTCTTGGGAGCATGGCCTTGTCTGAAACAATCCCTTTTTTTCTTTTGCTAGTGGCTTCTTGCCCCACCCTCCTCCAATAAAATGGCCACTTTATACAACTCCTAGAGCATCTCTCCACTTGCTAGGTGGGTTGCTGCTCAATTCGTAAATTACTTAAAAAAGCCAATAAAATCTCCAAATTATTCATTTGTATTTTATTTTTAATAGAGGAATGCCTCTGCTGTCAATGACAGACCTTGTATTACAACAGCCTATCTACATACACCTTGACCAGTTGTTTCACATGTTAGTGTATATAAAAATTGCATTGGATGTTTATTAAAATGAATAATAAGGAATCATAGGCCCTATGTTTTCTACACTAGAGCATAGAAATTGTTGTACCTATACCCAATATTTTCCAGAACCTGAGCCAATCTGGGCTCTGAAAAAGTTAATCATGTCTGAAACAGCATGTAACAATAGGTAAGAAAGGACTTCTAACATGGAAATTTCCAGTAGGAAAGGGTCAATATAACAAGATCATATGACTGCAGTCAGTTCAGTACAGGGACATTTGATACTTGGTTTCAAGAACTGTATAAATTTATAATTATCAAAACATCAAAACAATTCAGTGCTGTATTTTTGGTGATTTGTGTATATAATTTTCCCTTTAATTAAATAGCATTTGATGGAAATTGAGAAAGTATGACTGGGAAAGTTGTTGCAGACATTGAATCTTAACAAAATTATTAATCTTTTTGGCATTTTGTTACATAGGATTATTTTTAGAGTTGGGGCACAGTACTAGCAGCATAAGGGGCACCCTTAAGATAGTTCTGAGACAGGAGGTAACCAGTGGGATAGGCAGAACAGGACATGTTGCCTTGGTAGAGATCAGCCAAGTGGGACACTGACACCAGACACTGCGGTCAGCTGGCCAAGTGGGATGCATAAGAAACCACTCCCTGACACTACCAGCCTGAGAAACAAGGGGGTTTTCTGATCCCCCACTCTGGCCCTAGCAAGAAGACCTAGGCAACCATGTGGACCTCCCAGCCTGGCCCTGGCAACAGGTCCGAAGCAACCAGGTGGACTTCCTCCTTCCCAGCGCTTACAATCCTCTAGACACTGCAGCCCAAACATCGCCCTCCTTGAAGCCTCTCCTGATTAGCAGGGTACCTTCTCTTTTCACTCCTCATTAAAAGCTTTGCTGGTTGCTCCATACTCTTGTCTGCTGGCTTCATTACTCATTGTCTCCAAGACACAATCATAGGAAGAAGAGTGACATTTCCACCCATAACAGTATTGCTGTTCACTATGGTGTAACAAAAGGCCACTGGCTTTGCAGTTAAAGTGTCTAGAGTTTGAATCCTGAATCTGCCACTTTAGCATTGCAACTGTGGGCAAATTAGTCTTGATAAAATCTTGTGTATTGAGGTTTTTTTTAAGGAATCAAAGAAACCCTATATGGAAAGGAAGTCACATGGTGAGTTCTCTCCCTGTCTTCTCATCCTTAACAGTATTTTCTCTCTTGATTGAAAGTATGACTATATAACAAGACATTCAAACTAGAAGGTTGGGTGTCATTTTTAAAACTCCACCCCTTTCATGTTTCTTATTCAATTCATCACCAAGTCTAACAGTTTTGCTCCTAAAACCCCACCACGGCCGTCTGCTCTATTGGACCTTTATACTTGATGCCCCCTTTACCTAGGATGACCTTCTGCTTCTATTCTTCTACAGGAGAGCCCTGTCTCATGATCTCTGAGTGACATTAAGCCTTTGCTCATGCTTCCCAAAGATAACAAGGCAGCTGAGTGCCACACAGTTCTACAGTCAAAACCATGGCACTGTGTGCCTCGATTACTCCCTGTGGCTGAGCTCCTTCCTCATCTGAACCCCTGCTATCATGGTTAAAGAGTGAACTTTTCACACAAGCTGTGGAGGGAGTCCTAAAGACAATTGTCATCCTTAACATATATAATAAATACCTTCCCCTGCCCTCCCTGGAGGCTCCTAGGGCCACCTGTGCCAAAACAATGCCCACTGCCAGCCTACCCTTTGGGGACTTAACCCTTAGGAAATAGAAATGAACCACCCCTTTCACAGATACCTTAGGCCAGATCAAATGATGCCATTGTTTCATTTTGACTAAAAAGAGTTTCTTTTGAGTGGATTTTAACAAAGGGAATTAAGATAGAGCATCTATGCTCATTGGAAACATAGAGGCCTAGAAAAAAAAGAAATGAGATTTTCAGAGAAAAAAAATTCTCTCTCAAAGTAAGAAAACCTGGTATTTGTATTTTTAAGAATGAAAAACATTTCAAATGATTCATCTTGAAGCTTAACTACCCTACCCTGCTTACCTTGGTTCCTCCGAATAGTTTCTGAAAACTAAACAACAAAAGTACATGTTAGGAAACCAATAAACATGTTAAATAAGTGATTTTCAGAAATCAGTAGATCCACTATAAATGATGGACCTAGATATTAAAGATCACAGTTACACAAAATACAAAGTGCTAATCAGAAGAACAAGAATTTTGTTTCCTTATTTTTTTGATGCCAGTTCCTAGACCAAGTTTTTAAGGCTTACAAGTCAATTTATTGAGAGCACAATTATAAACCCAGGGGTGGCAAACTTAGAACTGTTAGGGGAAAAAAAGACCAGGGACTGAATTCATTGTACATGGTCCAGGAAATCTGTTCTCACCAGGGTTAAAAACATTTAGGACTTCACAACAGCTGAGATCATTCAAATATTTGCCAAATAAAAGACAGCTTCATGAGGTTACTACAAGAATGTGTTCCAAGATTCAGAGGCATTGATCCTTCTGCAACATCATGACAGGAGGCTTTTGCAAGACACAATGAAACTCCTGCTTTATTAGTGTATCGTCAGTATAATTTTTTAGCAAGTTCAGCTATGGTTGGAAATGCTCACGCCAAATAAAGAAATAATCCCCCTATGAAAGGATGGTATAGGTGCAGTTAATCATAAGATTAGAGCTAGAAAAAGAACTAGGCTAGTCAGATTGTCTAGGAAATAGGGCTCCTTTTCTGGAAAGATTGTGGAAGAATTGTTTGACATTATGTACATCACCCAAAACATAATAACTGACACTGACAGAGCACCTATGTACCAGGCTGATGTGGAGTTATGCTACATTCTTTATAACTCTTAACTCATTCAATCCTTACAGCAACCCTATGAAATAAGTACTATTGCTATGTACATTCACAGATAAAAATTTTAAACTATACGGACGTTAAGTAATTTACCCAAGGTTAAACAGCTAACCTTGTTAGAGTCCATGTTAACTGCCATACTATATGACCAGTCTTACTATGTAACGTTAATATTATTAAGTAGCATTTAACTTTTCAAATTTTGTCTGCTTCTCATAAACTGGAAAAACAAAACAAAATGTTGTTAAAATATTTTAAGATAATTATCAGATCATCATTCTTACTCTGAGCATAAAACTAAAAATTTAATTAATTCTGATGAGATTATACTATAAAATATATACCATCAGAACTAAAGGAAGGGGAAGTGCTTTGTTGTTGAAAACTAGGATGGGGAAAAGCCAACAACATTCTTAAAGTCTGAAACGAAGTAGTAGTCCTATTAAAGACAAAAGGAAGCTGTGTAGCTCTTGCGGGAAGGGAGGCCCCCTTCTGAAGCAAATTCCCCTACAAATTCAGGGAAACTGAAGTAAGGCAAGGGGAAGGGCAGGTTGGGAGAAACTGTTTTATTGCTCACAACTTGCTTAAATTCGCTGGCCAGGCACAGCACCACCCACTCCTCACAGCCGTGGCACGCGGGCTCCCCAAGCCCTTTCTCCCTGGTCGCCGCCAGCAGAGCCCAATCTGTGCTTATTTCTCTGCAGCCATGCGCACGTGCTCTCCATGTCCTCCTCGTAACTTCTGAGAGGAACTCCATGAGCAGGTCCTTGGTGACTGGCAGATGCCAGAACAATTAGTACCAGGAATGTAAGGGAAGAGAGAATGGCTGTTTCTCTCCACCCCTTGCCCCGATCCACTGGAGGCTGCAGCGCCCCCTGCCAAGCCCCGCCACAAGCTGCAACTGTAGATGCTCCAAGATAGGAATGCAAGACTTAGTTAGCATGTCTCATAAAACTCATAAAAATTTGTATCTACACCCTCTATACAATAATACTAAATGTAGAAATTAACTTGATACACCCCATTTGCTTGTTTCCTTAATGTTGAATTTTAAGATATCAATGAGCTCTTTCCTAGTCGAAAATCCCCTTCTCTCCCAGAAATTATGCCAGCGACGGGGAGACTAATGGCTGGCTGGGCAAGGAGGATCTGGAGCACTGCTAGGTAGGACACAGACCAGCTCATGAGCCCACACCTTCCTGGAAGGAGAATGCTCAGGCTGGGTTTAGTTGTGAATGGTGAAAAAACAACTTATAAAACCACTTCGGAAGCATTAGAAACAGTGTGCTTAGCAAGCTACCTCCTTCGATGATGCGCTGGGGCGGGGTGATGGTGGTTCAATTTTATGAAAAGAAGGAACAGAAGTGAGATCCCTAGTTCCCAACATAGAAGCAGTAAGATACTGCCTCAA
The DNA here is from genome assembly GCF_040802235.1 of Manis javanica. NCBI lineage: Eukaryota > Metazoa > Chordata > Mammalia > Pholidota > Manidae > Manis > Manis javanica. The sequence continues at coordinate 53,138,047 of NC_133167.1, forward strand.
ATATGCTTCATCCTTAATGTGTTAAGGGCACAAAAGTGTGTCATCAGGTTAGACACTAAATATAGAAAAATGACAAGTCAGTTTCCAAGGACCCTACTTGTAGTGTAGGATGGGCCAAACAAGATTTTCAATAGTTCCTAGCTGCAGAGGGGGCTGCTGAGTTCACTGGGAATGGAAGCAGAAAAGCAGAAAAGTATGGTTTCATGAGGAAAAGTTTGGCTGTGCAAGCCTTGATAGCTCCCATCTTCCTGGAGGATGCAGCCTTGTGTGTGAAGCGATGGCAGCTGGGTACGGGTGCGGTGGTAGCAGCCCCCACAGCCAGTGTTCTCAGGCCCATCCTGCGAAGTCAGTCAGAGAACCAAAGCAGCCACATTTTAACTGAAGGACGACGGCAGGTGGGAGACTTTAGAGCCATTACCTCTCCTTTATTTGAACTTGAGAGAAATTTGCGGGACCAAAGCACAAAATAACTATTACCACACACTCTGATTAGCAACCAAGGCTGATGACCTAGGGAAATTATATATTACATATGAGTAGAGAGACATCCTTAATAACAAAAAGTATTAATATGTATTTCTTGAACTATGTTAGGCTGAAGGCATGCAATGAAGAGAAAGAAGGCATGGTCCTTGTGCTCACCTGCTTTAGAAGCCCAGGTGAGGAAGGTATACAAACAGACACACAAATGAGAAAGTAGAACTGAAGTGATTTTTACTAAGCAAAGAGTCTGGTGATATAAGCATGTAATAAAGGAAACTGGCCTCAGAGGTTGGTGGGGTGGAAAAAGTTTCTCATTTGAAAATCTTTTATTGTGATAGAAAAGTATGTAATGTAACTGACCTATTAATGGATGACCTAGAAGATTCTCTAAGTATGGAAGGAAAAGAAATTGCTTGGGACAGATTTGTTCAGATTAGCACTCCAAAGTAGACCAGCCTCTAACAAGCAACATTTGGCAGATCATATTGTAGTTTTATATAGTACTTGTTCTTGTTATGCAACCAAGGTTTCTTAGCTATTTCCAATTGTAATACTCAGCTGTGGCATGGGGCTCTTTATTATGTATCAGTTCTCTTAGAAATCCCCAAGGACGAACGTTAATGTTCTTAAATGCATGCCCACTGAGAGAAATTTTGTAAATCACAGCACACTATAGCTCAAATAGGATGGCTATATATTAATGAAAGGAATAAAACTGATTAAAAAATGAAAAAAGGATAATCTCCATGTTTTCAAATATTTTTAAACATAGTATTAGCATATTTAATCTTTGAGACAAATTAAATTTTGATAACCCTTAAACTGAAGTAATTATCATCAAATTATGTGAATGTCAAGGAACTATAACCATATTTTCTCATAATAATGGTAACACCACATTCGAAGATATTAAAGAAAAATAACTGATTAAAATGGAAAGGGAACTGGTAGTTGGAAACAAAAATTTGAGTAACTGTTTTGTGTTTATGATGGACTGAAGTTTCTTTCAAGTTACGTTAAAATACTTTTATATTTCGTTCCATCTGTATCTTTTAACTAGAGTAAGCAGTACTAAGGACGTAAGAATTTAAGTTCCTCCCCCTGTTGTCTATTTTTTCAATACATTTTCAATATGTCCAATTTTTCAATTCTAAGAATTTCTAAATCCTTAAAATACCATTAAAGTTTTGAAGAGGCTTTTCCAAGAAAAGCCTGCAACATTTAAAACAGTATCCTTCCTAATGCTTGCTGAATATCCTTAAGCAAGTTGTGGATTTCAAACAATTCAACCCACCACGGGCCAGGAAACTATGATCTAAATGATTTTGAGGCTTCTGCTTACTGAATTTTATTCTATGCTCCTGATAACTTAGTATGCAAGCCCGCAATACACAACCTTGATCTTCCTGTGTGTGGCTAAGTTTACAAAGACAAGAAAGACAACACTATGAGAGTTTGAATGGGGAGATCTCCTTGCTGATATTTTTTGGCAAAAATAAGGATGCTAGGCTCACCTTTGCAGCATGTCAGGAAGTGCCCACAACTTAGACACCAGCATACGTTGGGCTATCAGGAGCTCTGCCAGGGTTGCAGATAAGGCTTGGGGACATGTGGTCTAAAGCATTGCTACTAGGTCTGTTCCAGGCGTAAGCAGTTAGGAAAATGCATGGCCCTCACCTACTGAGTCAGAATCTTTGAGGTGGGGACCCACCCAGCCATCTAACTAGCTCTCCAGGTGATGCTTAGTCTCACTTAAGTCGAGGACTTCTGATCTAAAGGACTCCTGGTGTGGAGTACAGGGCTCGTTATGACAAACAGGTGGAGGAGATGAAACTCCTCCCTGCCAGCAGCATGGACATCACCCAGGAGCTTGTTAGAAATGCAGCATCTCCTCTGCCCAGGCCTACAGAAGCAGAATCACATTTTAGTTGGAAATGGTTCTCCTGGAAGGAGCAGTCAGCCCCTGCCCCATCTCAAGCAGTAGCTATAGCACTTTGGGCTGCTTCTCTCTCTCTCTCTCCATCAAAATTCCCATTTACCCACCTTGCTTCAATCAGGTGTGTGTGGGTGGGGGAGTGATTTTTGAGCTAATGAGTTTTAGTGTATAGCCACTGATAAAACTCAACTTGTTACTGATTCCTGTAATATCAATATTAAAAATAAAAGATTCTGGAGATGTCTATATTTTAAGCCAAAGAATGGAACTGTAGGTGCAATGAGAAAGAACAGAGAAAAAAAAAAGTTTTCTGTGGGAGCAGTGGTTTTTGATATGCTACAAATCAGACAGGGGTAGGCTGAGTTGGTCTTGATCTTCCACCTGGATTCCTTTCCTTTATGTCTAACAAGAACTGACTGAACAAAGAATTCACCTCCAAATGGGAGCTAATTGCCCCTATTAACCTATCATGTAGATTTGTTTCAACTATCTAACCTTACACCAAGGTGTTTTAGGCTGGTAAACATTTAGTGGCTCCAGGAGTCCAAGAATGAACTTAAACTGAGTATACACCTAGTGGGTGGGGTGATTTTGAAAGTTTTATATACACCAGTACTTTGCTTCACCCTGAGTCTTGGAATTGTGCACTATTACCTCCTCCATCCTCCCACCCCACTGCCAAATCTGGAAATCCAGGTTTCCAAATATCTTGATTATAGGATGGAGATGGTGGCAAAGAAACATATGGGTTTTAAAAAGTTTTCTAGGTAATTCTGGTATCTGTGCCCTACTTCTCCAACTGATAATCACGAATCAATTGTGTAAGTTTTATTATTGTCTATGAAGTTTTTACATATAATTGAATGGTGGTTGCACTGTTATTACTTGAAATGAGACATATCATAAAAGCAGTTTTTCTTTCATATGTGAAGTACAATTTTATAACTCACTTTGATCCATATGTGATTTGATATATATAAGTTCTGAATCAAAACAGATCCATGCATGAAAAACCAGTAATTTTGAAGATCTCTTGAACTCTACTGATTACTCTCTTAATCTTACCCTATTTAAAATGAAAACAATCTGAGAAGAGCTACATTTACTAAATACTTCTTCATCTGGTATCTATGCCCTAGATATACTTAACATTGACAATACACTAAATACTACAGCAAACAGCCTGCTGGGATATGGACAATAATTTTTCACTTAAAATTCACAGCAAAGTTTGAAAATAGGACCCTGTACTTCTGCCAGCTTAAGCTTGATTTCTATGATTTAACTGAGACAGTTGAAATAAACAAACCAAACCAAACCTTCCTGAATTTCAATTGTTTACAATGTGTCTCACTGATATAAAACCAGTCTTTCTACAGTTGAGATTATGACAAATTTTTACAAGCTGGACAATGGAGAAACCCTTTTTAAAATTTATTATTTATTTTACTTTTTTATTATTACCTTATTATTGTTCATTATCTCTTAATGTATTATTTAAGGCCCTTTTTATTATAAACAGTATTATCACATAAGGAGGAAACTAAATTTACCCATAATCCCAGGACACTAACATATTTTTTGTAGTCACTTAATCCTTACCCACAAAAATAACTTTCAAATAGTTGTAACCTGTGTATTTACACAATTTTGGGAAAATCACTATTTAAATCTTAATATACACTATTTATATCCTAATATAATATCCTTAACTCCTCTTTAAGGAAAGTAAACAGTGTAAAACCTACACCACGCAATATACCCCATAATCCCCAAATATCCAAAAGCTTCAGCCTTCAAAACCAAATTACAACTGCCTGTCTTTCCTTCTCCACTTGAGTACAGGAACTAAACTAAGGTTCACATTAGTCCAAGTTTGCCATCTCTAAAATGGTACATGTACAATATAGTTGTTATAATTTTGGTTGTTTAACACATCATCTTTGAGTAATCTTTATAAAATCTTAAATTTTATCTTAAACATCTTCATACTAATTTAATTTGTAATCTCTATGGTTCTTATTATTCCACTCCTCTTGAGTTTGTGTTATAGGCAAGATAGTTAATACAAATGACAGACAAGGGAATCTACGTTAACTATACTACCCCGGCCAAAGGAGAAACAGCACTATTTAGGTAGAATAGGTCCTGTAATTGCAGAAATACCAGCCTGCTTCCTCAGGTGTCAACTGTGTGATCCTGAGCCAATCATTTTGTCCCTTTGCACTTCAGGTTACTCTACTGCAAAATGAGTATCTGCATTGTCTTTGGGGCATTATGGCAAAATCCAAAATACAAGTAAGGCATTTTGAAATCCCTCCAATGAAAGGTACTGGATTTTTAAAATAAGATTATTTTTTATTAATATTCATTAGGACAAGTACAACTTATTCTTGACCTGTATATTAAAACTGCTCTGTATCATGAGTTCACCTTCCAATTTGTTTCAAGCACAGGTCTGGAGAAGTGCTGAACCGGTTTCATTTGGTGACACACTGACATCTAGTGGAGATTTATGGTGTGCTATGGAGTACTGTAGACCCCAAAATCACCAGTTTCGGTGGGGGCGAAGAAGCAAAAGCAACTTTGGGTCTTTATGCAACACTAAGAAAAGATAGAGACAAATTAAAAATAAAGGTACACTACCATATTTAAGTTTTTGCTTATTCAATTAAACGTTGGCCAATTCTCAAGATATTTGATCAAATGTTATGGGATGATGTGGGTGGGGATAGTGAAGAGCTGTTTTAGTGTTGAGTTGTGGGAGATCCCCCAAAACCACGCTCTGATTCAGAGTTTAATGAGGCAACAACATACTGTTCACCTGATCTTTTCTTTCTGCAGAGAATTCTGGCCAGGGTGGAGGGAGGGCAGGGGGGAAGGGAAACGCCAGGGAGTAGTTCTCTGGGCTTTTCATTACATCCTTTAATTTTTGTGGTTAGAATTTTATTAAACCCAAAGGGAAAGCTCCTATAAACACATATGTGGAAGCTTTTTGGCAACATCACTAGCCATTTATCCAAATCTGCTCATTTAGTACACTGCGCTTACTTGGAATAAAAATACAACATGTTTCTATTACCCCGAGCTTTCACAAATGCACAGTGCCCTCTGTGAGGTGTGGCTCTTTCCTCTCTGTCCCTTCCAATGGCTTCAAGAAATAAATGATGATTTCAAGTGGAAGTCAATTTGACACTCACATACTTTAACATGTGATTATTAAAAAAAATACTAACAAATATTTGTTGGAATATTGTCACAATCACGTATCTGCTACAGTACAAATTTAACTTAAATTCTGGCCCCTCCTCCCCACCTTGAGTGAACATGGGAAGGACTGAGTACTTGATCTATACCAGCCTGTCTCCTTGTTTTCTATGGAGCTTCAACCTCTGGATGGGACTTCTTTACACCATGTGTAATGGCTTCATTATTCCAATGAACAGGAAAGGTTGAAGAGGAGGAATTCTGGAAGCTGGAGTAAATAATATTTTATACTGTTGTGTGCTTATTTAGCCTCTGGTTCTGGCAGACCCTTTCACCACACCTCTTCTGGAAAAAAAAAAGGAAAAAGAAAAGTGAAAACATCTTAACTGTTGGTCTGAAGGTAACATGGAACTAAAAGAAACCTCAAGGAATAGGAAATGGGTGACTCTCTTGAGTAGAATGTGTATGATTTTGTTCCCACCACACACAGAATGCTAAGTTCTTTAACTCCTTCACTCTTTCATTTATACTTGGGAATCAGAAGGATAATCTAGAAATGATTAGATCAGACCACCTCTCAAACGTAAAACCTAGAAGAATCTTATGATAGTTTGTTTAATTGTGACCAAATATCCTTAAACAGGTATCCATTATTGGGGTTATTAAATTTAAAAAAGAAATATACTCACTTATATACTTCTTGGCAATTAATAAGTACACTTCAATCTTCAGAGCCCAGGGACAAAAACAAACAAAAAACAACAAAGAAAGATGCAACATAACCTATTAGCAAAGCAACAGCAATGTTCTATTAGGGAAACTTCAAGCTGCAAACATGTAATTAGCCAATTTGCAATTGTTTTATGTTTACTGCTTAAAACGCCATTCCAGATACTTTATAACCGCCCTGTGTTTTACCACTGAAACAATTTTTTTCTCATCACTACATTTCTAGTGTTGCTCATTGTTTTTTTTTGTTCAATAATTGAGAAAATTCAGTCCCAGAAGTTAAAAAAAAAACAAACCTTATTTACAGAGCAAGACAGTATATAAGACATTTATTTGAAAGCTTAGTTACTCCATTACAGGCTGGTGGTTAAATTAATTAATTAAACTATTTTGGCTCTAGAGTTCAGTATCTTCAAGACCCAGAAGTCAGAATTGAACTAATTATTGGAGTGTTTTACTCAGAAAGAAAGCACTGTGATAATCGGTTTACTTTTAGGTGATAATACAACTAAAATTTAAAAGTTGTGATCTCCACATCCATTTCTTTCAAGAGCAAGTGTCCAAATATGTCATGCTATAACCCTTGGTAATTAGTTCGAATCCATGAAATACGTATTTTATTGGCTGTCTTGTTTTGGAAATGGTGACTTTAAAGATTCCTGGGCAGGGCCCTTACTCTGGAGCTAAGGTTACTATCCTACTGCATCAAATAAGCAGATTTCAGTGATTTTCAGTCATTTTGGCGTGTGTGTGTGTGTGTACATGGCCTCCTAAATCACTCTTGCAGTTTCACTTTCCCACAGTATGCCACATTATGCAGTAGACAGGAACTGAGTCTCCAGACATGCTCAAAGTTGTGGATGCTAAAGAGGTGCCTATTAAGAGATTTGTCCATGGGTATGTTATAGGAAATGAATCGAGATGTCAGTGTACCTTATTTATATTTAATATATAAATATGTTTATATGTTAGTACAAAATATTTAATATTGGAAAAATAATTTACAGTAACATTATAGAATCAATACTAATATTCCTACCACCAGAATCCACAAGCTTTTGTGATCTTGGCTTCCCTGGAAATGTAGAGAAAATAGACAAGTCTGGTTTACAGAATCTGAGGAAACTTTTATTGATTTCTTTCTTCTTTCAGCATTGTAAGAGCAGGCAATACATTTTTAACCCAAGCTCAAAAGTTGTGTACCTTTTCCTAAAGCTTAAAGGGTCTGGTCATTTTCTCCACATTATAGTACGCTCTTCTAAATCAACCATTCTCCTCTATCAAAATAACAACCCACAACGGAGCAAAGAACAGGAGAGCTTTGGCTGCTTCTCTTCAGAGGTCCCCATTGCACTGTTCTTCCCTGTGGGCTTTTGGCACCCTATGGTACTTGACACCCTGTGTTCTCAAATGATAACCAGTTCCATATATTCTACTTTGCGAATACATAAAATGAAAAAAAATACATTTCTAGCTAATCACTAAGAAGGCTTCAACAAGCTGCAACTCAAAAGGAACACAAAATGATTTATAATTTTAAGTAACAAAATATAGGGCTTTAGCCTTCATTGTGGTCTTCTAGCCAGGCCTTAAGTAAGGAAAAGCTGTCTTAGCAGTGCCTGATAAAAGGTGGAATAAAATGGAACTGAGACAGCCAACATGAGACATAAAAACCTCTGCTCCTTCTACTCACTCTAATAACATTTGAAAAACCTCTTTTCTGATCTTGACTACCATTAGCATGCCTAACAGTTAACTTTAAACCCGGAAAGTTTTGTGCCTGTTTAAATATGGCTGAATACTTGTTTGTCTTACTAGCAACATTATTACTACATTGAAAATAAAAGTAAGTGGTGCCATATGTCACACTGATAGACAGTGCTCGTCCAGAGTATGTCCTTACCTATGTATAGTTAATAGGTAAGCTAAGACACTTCAAAATACTCAAATCCAGCCAAAAAGAAGACCATATAAAGTTTGCCCACTCACCACTGAATTATTCGGGACTGAACAGAAGCTCAATTTCAGCACTGCCAAATGCTTAGGTACAGAAGCAATGCACCATCTGTCTTGAACCACCAAGTACATAAATTCAGACTTAAAATACTGGTATGCCTAGCATCGTTCCTTAAGCAATGATTTTCTGATGGCTTGAAACTTAACATGACAAGAAACAAGGTTACGTCCGTCAACACTTGGAACTGCTAGGAGTGAAACAACTGTAGTCCTATGAGCAGAAAGCCAAAAGGAGTCAGAGGATTAAGAAAGTATTCTCCATAAGTCACTATTGCTATGTCTCTGAGAAAACGTTTTCACGTTATAGATGGTGCCGCCGCTGCCACTGGCAAGAATGACTGTTACTTTACTACGACAAAACAAGTACATCTGAAGCTGCTACTGAAATGGGGGGTGGCTTCATCAGGGAGCGCACTGACTGTCAGGGCAGGACAGTAGGCTTCTGAGGAGTTTGGACTTTATTCTGTAAACAATGACATGCAGTCAAGTCTTTTCATCAAGGATTGTCCTGTTACTCTGGGAAGATGATGTGATAGTGTTGGAAGAATGGGTTTGAGTCTTGTGAATGGACAAGAGGACACCTTAAAAGGCTCCTCTAGATAAGGGATGACCTGAGGGCTACAGTGTATCTAGGACTGGGGAGAATAGAATCAAAACACGATGTCCTTCATATGTAAGGAGAGAAGATGGCCACTAACAGTCTGTATAGTATATGTGAGATATTCTAAGGAATATTGTACAATTTAAGGAAGAAGAATCATATACTATATCATTAAGTTCAGGTAAGTATAGTGGGTTGTAACATTCAGTAATCACAGCAAAAGCACAAATCAGCAAGACTCAATCAGGCAAAACAAAGTTACTTCTGAGTATTTAACTCTTGATACTGTAAGCAAAATTAAGTGGTTGAGCCAATTACAATTTAGGTTTCTCTCTGACTAGGTTTTCAGAGAAGTTAAGCTAAGATATGCCCCATTTCCCTAAGGTTCGAATCTTCGGAGGCAGGAACTCAGGACAGTAGCATGAAAAAGAAAGCAAAATAAAAGGTATGAGTACTGGTCATAAGCTCACTACCCCACAGGTTTTCTGGAAATGAAAAATGTTCCTCAAATTCCCTACTTACTGAGTAAGGTGCGGCCCAAAGAGATAGAAGGCCTATCTTATCATGGGAGTAGGGGTAGAAGTCAGGATAATAGAAGCTGGTGTCACTATGTTCTACTCTGACTATCACATCCACAAAATACTCCAAGTGTAAAGAATGCTCTTTTCTAAAAGCATCTGAATGGGCAAGAAAGGATTTCTGATAAGCCACTTTTCTCTTGCTAAATGAGAGAAGTCATGTGCCACATCACCTACTGAGGTGTTTCCAAAAACTCTCTATACACCCAGGAAATCTCTTTTCCTGACTAGACTATGATAAGGTCCTTGGGAAACATGTTTCTTCTGTTTCCAGCATTTAAAGCAGTAAGGGCTTTCAATAAATACTTAAATCCCTCTAATTAAATTTGGTGTCATGGTGGATTCTTCAAAGCCATAACAAAAATCACTTATAGGAAAGAAAATACTAAGGTATTTAAGATACAAACCAATTAACAATTGTTAACCATACTTGATGAGTCATTCCAAATGCAATGACATGTAACTGAAATTAAAGACCCACCTAGACAGACAATTCTCTCAAAACATGTACTTTCTTAACAAATGACTTCTGTCCTGGGAACAGAGGAGTCACACAGAAACATGAGTTCTGGTTCCCCCATCCTCACTTTCAGCCAATAACCACTTACTATTTCATGGAGGAGTAGAAGCAAGAAGAGAGCTTCTCACTACCCAGCTGAACCTCCAGTCTGGACTTCCCTTTGACTGCTGCCTATTCTATTAACTCTGCATGCAACACGATGTCTGAGTTTCACAGCAAAGGACCTGATTTGTATGCTGGATCCTATCCCCACCTGCCTACCTAGAAGTGAAGAATTGGTGAAGGCCAACAATGTTTAAGTGGATATCCTGTTTTCCAAAGAGTTCTTAGTCCAGTCAGTAAGAGAGAGAAATGCTCAAGGTAAGTGTAGAGAGCTTTGCAAACACCTTCAGTACAGTACAGTAAATATTTTCTCCAGGACATTGCCTCTCTGCCCTACTCATCCACTTCTCCCTATTTAATCTTTCCCATCAACATGCACTGTAGTATTTCCCATCTTAAAAAAAAACAAACCCCCCAACAGCTCCCCACTTCTCTACTTCAGGACTAAATTATCAGGCGTCTCCAATTTCTCTCCATCTTTGGCACCTACTCCAGTTGAGCTTTTGATCTCACCATGCCAACAAAAGAGCTCCTCAAAGTTCCCCATGACCACCACCATCAGTTGCTTAATAAAATGGCATATTTCAGTCCTCATCGTATTTGACTCATCAATCACATCTGATGCAGACCGTTCCCACCTCCATGAAATTTTATTTCCTTTCCAGGCCCCACACTCTCCTGGGTTTTGCTTTTACTTCTGCTTGCTCCTTCCTGGGTTCTTGGGGATTCCTCATCTCCTCAGCTTCTTAACGTTGGAGTGTCCAGACTTCCTTCTTCTCTAGCAGCACTCATTTCCTGGATGACCTCATACAGTCTCATAGCTGCAAATATTACCTATTCACTCATAAGTCCCAAATGTACATGCCCAGCACAGAACCAATTTCCAAATTCCAGATTTATGTACCTACAGCTCTGACACTTCTGTTTGGATCTTTAATAGGCATTTCAAACTTAACCTGTTGAGAGCTATAAACTCTTAATCTTTCTCCAATCCTACTCCACACCCAGGTACCTTATCTTAGTTAACTCAAACTCCAGTCTTCTAATTTGCTCAGGTGCCAACCTTTTGATTCCTTTTTCATATCATAGTCAAATCTATTATTAGCAAGTCTTGCTAGCTCTACAATCAACCAGAATCTGACCATTTCTTACCAGCTACATTAATGCCACCCAGGTGGAAGTCATCAGTACCTTTTGTCATGCTCCCCCACACCCAAGTCTTTCCCTAACAGTAATCCAAGATTGTACTAAGACACGTCATATCCTATCACTCTGACTAAAAATCCTTCAATGGCTTCCCATCTTAATTAGACTATTACCCAGACTTCTTTCAATGGCCTACAAGACCCTATGTCACCTGTCCAGAAATCATATTCCTGACCTCACCTCCTACTCTTCTTCTAGCGGCTCACTCTGCCGCCTTCCCTGGCCTGCGCTGTACTCTGCACGCATCAGTCATGCTCTTGCCACAGGTCTTTTCATTTGCTATTCTCTTTGCCTGGAATACTCTTCCTTGTGCAGTTTAATCCCTCACCCTGTTCAGCTAGACTCACATCTTTCTGGAGAGGTCTTCTCTGATTACCCTTTTTATGACTGCACTGCAACCTTTCCTTTCTCTCTCCCAGCATACACATCCTATTTATTTCCCTTCTCTGCTTTAGTTTTCTCCACGGCAATTACCATTTAATGTGTATTTTTTACACTTTTTGTTTTTTAACCTTGTTTTTGTCTGTCTCCCTGCACTGGAAAGTAAACACTGCTAAGACAGGGATTTACTTTTTGTGCCTTGTTCACTGCTAATCCTAATCACCTAAAGCAGTATTTGCCAGAGCATACAACTAATAACTTACTAAGTGAAATGAACTGGATTTGATTTCTAGGCGCTCATGACCAAATTAGGGAGGTGACATACAAACACAAAATGTGTCATAAAAAAAGGAACTGTAGAAGAAAAAGCATTGTCTCACACACATTTAAAATGACATTTACCATTTGGGAGTTGTGTGGCCAATACAAAGAGTTTAGGAGAAGGGTCAAGTGCTCCTAAAATAATTATAAAGGAATCAGGTAGGGGTGTCAGGGATACCCCTACACACAGCTTTATTCCCTCACTCCCTTGTGCTCATTATTTTTCATTACTCTGTTGAGGAAAACATGAAATGTTCAAATAAAGATGGGTCATAAGCACCCCAATCTCAGTCACGAGAGAATCTTTGCCTTTCCTTACACATGCGGATGGCCCCGTAACTCAGGATTTCTCTCGGTGCCCAGTACCTCTTTGTGATCCACTTCTCCATAGGTTTATCTTTTACTCCTCTTGGTCTGAGGTGGGTCTGGAGTAATAAACAGCCAGCATAATTGAATTTGCTCGGCTGATTTATGAATACTCATGATAAATGAGTGGAAGTTGCTGGAATTACACATCTGGAATTAGGGATCTTTCAATTCTACCTATTGGTGGAAGAATAACATGGGGCAATACAAAAAAGTTAACTCCTCTGATTTCTTGTCATATTATATTTCCCTTTCTCACACATGCTAGAAGCAGGTAAGAAAAACAATGAAGAGACTTGACTATTTCAATAACCAACTTTCAATAACCAAGGACTGCCTCCTTCCCCACTATATACTTGGTCCCTTTTCCCTAAATATTTCTCTTGAAAGACAAATTTTTTTTTCAAGGCCATCATTTTTATTAATTTTCCTAAAAGAATATTATAAGCAGATAACATGTACTTCTCTGTGTCTTTTTCTCTTTTTACCAGTAAGAAAAATTACCAATTAAGAGAGTAATGGTCATGGGAAATTATGTACATTTTATAAGAAAGAATTTTGGTAAATTTAATAACCCTTAAAAATTACAAGATTAATTCATTTTCCATTTTAAAAAGGTAGACATTAAGTAGGTTTATGAGAATAACCCATTATTACTTCTCAAATTTCAAGTTAACAGGAATATATTCAGTACCTACCACGTATAAAACACTGAATCAGTATGATTGGGAAATTAAAGACTACATGACTGTTATGCTTCACATGGTCTCTTGATAACCTTTTGCAGAAGACTTACATCTATGATATGATATTTACTCATTCAGCAAACATTTATCATGTTTGATATTGGGCTGAGATATACAATGAGAACTATGGATATTATCCTCCAAAATCTCAATATCCAGAAATATGTATAAGGTGCTAAACTGAATAAAATGCCAAAATGGAAGTTAGAGACACTGGTTACTAAGAGTAATTTGAAAGACAGAGAATTATTTTAAAAGCATCAAGTAGTGTTAAGTACGTTTAGTATGATATAGCTAGGGTAAAACCAAATTATTATACTAATATTTTCATAGCTAAATGAACAAGGACATCTTCTCAATTTTTCATTTAACAGAAAATGGGTACACACTAGCAAAGATGTGTTCTCTACTAAGGAGAAATCTGGACAGGAAAATGATAAACCATTTAAGGATATTCATATTCATCTCTGTGTGCATCAGTGCTTGAAATGACCTTCAATTAGCAAGCACTTAAAATATGTAGAATCAACACATGGAGGTCAGTTAAGGGGTTATAGAGCATAATCACCTCCTCAAGGAAAAAATTAAAGAAAGAAAAATAGAAAAGGATTCCTGCTGAGCAGAGTACCTGGCTTGTTGCTAGTAGCACTTGGAAGTATGCACATATTTGAATATTCTTATTATTTCTGGTATTTGTACAGATGGGGTCTCAGAGAAACAGTCAGGACTTAGACTAAGACAGAGTGAAGGTATGTGACAGTAAAATGTAAAGGTTTCACCAAAGGAGTTGGATTGAGATAACTTTAGGGACTGAAGAAAAATTGATTTTAATGTTTTGTGTTGGGTAGATGTTCGTAAATGTCTTTAGCCTCATTAGATTTCAACAAGATACCTATAGATGATATGAAAGATTTAAAGTGACTTAAATTTCTCATTGGTAATATATAGATTTGTTGAACAATTCCTTTGCTATGCCAGAGTTCTCTTTATCTCTGAACATATCCAGGGCTAGTACCCAGAGCCCTGTTGCCTAATCACAGTCAAATCACTCTTTCTCATATATATTAAAACTAATGACACATACTACTTACTAAAGGATGTTTATACTGTCCTTGTGTACGAATCTGAGTAATCTATTGCTTCACTTTTTCTTTTTATTAATTTTCAAACTTAGCTTCTTAATGGTTTGGTCTTATTAACATATATGAGATGGAACCACAAAAAGGTGAGAGCACAGCAGGTGGCAAAGTAGAACGAGAGATTCCACTGGAAATCCAAGATACTCGCTTCAGAAAAGTGCTCTATGAGTTCAATGGAAAAAAAGAGCAAAGTGAGGCTGAGTGATACATGCATCCACATTGAAGGGCTACTCTTCATTTCTCATTAACAAAGTTGATTTTGTCTGACAGGTGTTGACACTACCCATCATGCTGGCAATGATGTTTATAAATCAGTTCCAGAAATTCACTTAATAACCATTTTGAAAGGACTATTAGTCTACTATGGAGAAATGTCCCATTACACATTAGAGGTACCCAATTAAATCATTAAAGAACTTTACAACAATAAGTGAAAAAACTAGTTACAAAAAATTTGATGTTTCAAATAATACCTAGCTACTAAAATGTAATTATGGTTTATTTTTTATTGGGTATTACTTAGTGATTTATTTAGACATGAAACAAAATGATTTATATATTCTATTTATCTAAAATAAGAAATACTAACTGAAATACAAGTGGATAATATAATTTTTGTAGAATCATTCTCAGCCTCTTAAAATAATTTGCAATGGTTTTATGTTTCATATCATGCCTACGATCTGTCCAGACTACAATACAAATGTCAACTGAAAATGTGTTAATGTACTGCATTAACATGACTAGAATTAGGGAAGTATTTTAAATTGTAAGACTGTAACTGACTTAAGTTTTACATTCTTATGTTGTTATAAATATACACTTGGACAAGTTAGTGGGCTGACTCTAAGTCCAACACCTCAAAGTTCTTATTATAAAGAGTCATAGGTCAGTGGGCCAATTCAAACTGCAAACATCTATAAAACTTTATTTCCGTGATTACTTAAGATTTCCCAGCAAGATCTAGACAACTAATCTATTTTGAAAAAGGTAGTCATCAAATGCTTGCTTTATCAATATAAATTTCTGATAAAAATACAGAAATCAAAATTTGATTTTATCAAAATCCCATACAGATATGTGATTATTGGGAAATTTGGTTAAATACATTTTAAATAAAATTATCCCATTTTCCAAATAAAAAGAAATCAGTGATGTTAGAAGTACTGCTATGATAAATATCTAAGCAGAAATACAAATACCCATATTCAGTGGAAACAATAAAGCCTTATTTTGTAAGATTCCATTTGAAACTTTTAAAGAGTATTAAAATAAGGATTTACTAAAACGCAAAACTGTACTTTCTCTAACAGCAATTTTCAGAAGTTATCAATTAATTTTTATAAATCTATTTTTACATATATATTCAATGTCAACTGTGGTGTTATAAACTAAAACTCTTAGGCTAGTGGTAAAGAACAGGGGCTGTGCCTTCAAATCATATTTGGCTTTGTAATTTGGGGTAGTTATTTAACCTATCTGCATCAGTTTTATTCTGTGATCTGAGGATCATGAGAGTGTCTCCTCTCCTAACGTTCTTTGGGGATATTAAATGAGGTAAGACATATCAATAACTAAACAATGTCTGAGATGCAGTGGTGCACTGTCGGCTCCTGTGAGGGTACTGATCATAACTAGGACACTAGGCTCAATGGGATGCATGGTGCCATGATCATTCTCAAATACTTAAAAAGTTACCTTTGGACTTAAAACTTGTAAAATTTATAAAAACGGATGAGAAAAACTCTGAGTTTTGAAATAGCACAATTTACATCTAGAGCAAAGTTTCAAGTTAAAAAAAACACAACATGTACATAGGTGCATACCTATGTAATGGGAAATGGACCTAAAGTTTTTCAGAAATAGAAAACAAGATAAAAAAAAATTTACAATTTTAAGGGAATGTAATAGTAGAAAACCAAATGTGGGTTGTTATTTTTCAGTCTATGTGAAATTATAGCCTGTTTCCTGAAAGAGAAAAAAGCAGAACAAGCAAAATAAATTTTCTAGGATTTGAATTACTGTGAAGGCTAACAGAAAACAGGGAAATCATGAAATTCAACCCTTGTGTTTCATATATGAATAAACTGAAACTCAAAGAGGTTAAAGTGTCTTATTCAAGGCCGCACAATAGGTTGGGGGTAGTCATTAGGCTGTTGAGCTAATATGAAGTCCAATGACAGCATCACTAAACATCCTAATATTCAGTATGATGAAAACTTATTCTAGCACCAAGAAAGGTTCATTACTCTAGGATGCACAAAATTGGAAGTGGGGAAAAACTACTTTCTATATAGCTCACCTACATAGGCATCCTTATAGCTTACATAAAAGGTCCCTACTGTCATGACAGTGAATTGAACTCTATTACATTATTATTAGTTACTGCTTAAAATAGCCAATGCTCAGAGGTTTTCAAAGGCCTAAGTCTGAACTCTTCAAGATACTAAACTAACTTTGTATTTGGTGCTCCTTTGTAATATGAAGAAATTGGGTGATAGGGTGAGTGATGTTTAAGTGAAAAATAGACATATTAAGTGCAATTTTATTTTTACCCCCATTTGAGACTTCTATTGACAAATTCTCAATTAGGAGTCCACTATTCCTAGTGAGGGTATATGCAACTGTAAATGTTTTACTTTATTATCTTGAAGCAATGTATTTTCATGATAATAATTCCACTCTAAGTTTTAAGATGGCACTCTACTTCTGTATTTAGAATTGAGGCCATCTGCCTCATATTCCACAACCTTGGCTACATGACCAGATAATTTACCTCAACAATTATTCCAGTGCTGGAAAAAAAATAGCACATTTATACTGTGTTTACCAAACCTGAATACTGCAAAGAAATTCTGTACGAAATCTAATATTTAATAATTACAGCTAGAAGAAGAAACTTATATAACCTATAAAAACCTTAAAATTTGGTATTTTTTCAATTGAGAAATATTGCCACATTGGCACATTAACTAGAATTCTATTCTACCTTCAGGGAAGACAAGGGTTTCAGTGTTCAACTCTACCTCTGGCTCTATACGCTGACCAAGAGCCACAATTAAGAATAGTAATGTACACCATGCACCACGAAAGTCAAGACCAGGATTAGAAATAAAGTAAAAAATACACCAAGGACATAGAAGAGCTACCAGATTAAAGTTATTTGACAATATTGCCCAATGGTGGACAGAAATCACCAATTTGGAAATAAAATGTTCCACAAGACCATACTAGATTCCCAAGTGAGCCAGCATTTCATGTTATTTTTAGTTCAAATGTCACTTTATGAAAGAACAGATTTGTTTTTGAGACCAATGGTTTAAAATTCAGTGTTACATATTTAAATTTATTATATTCTCGCTAGGACTTAAAGGAAAAAACTCTACACATTTAGTAAGATTTCAAATGTTTCCAATTTAATAATTCATTCATTTGTACTAGTCCTTAGTAGTTGATCCTCATATCTACATTTTTATTTCATCAACAATCATCTCAGACACGCCTTCTAACAAGATTGACTTAAAATATTACGACAGGAAACTATGCCTTCAGGAGCATGTTTATTGTGTTTGAGATGATACATCAGGTGCTCTCTGAGCTACAAAGGGTAAAAGGAAATCCTCTCATTACAAACTGACAAAGGTAAAAGGTAAAACATTTTTCACAACAGCATGAACCACATACTCAGAAATAGATCTGGGTTTAATACAAATGACATAATTCCTAGTTATCTACGGCTACTTTTATAACTTCATACAGATAATGAATTAGGCTAAAATGCACTATAATATTTGGTAGACTTCAGGACCAGTATCCTTAGTACATCACAAAATACATTTTGATATCCCAAAGAAGCAAGACTTGCAAGTAGGCGTTTTAAACATAACTAATCTACAGCTACAAAGTTCTACTCTTGATAACATTTACCTTTTTTGGGAGTCTCCCAGTCTCCAAAGGATAAAAGCAGAGAGTAGAATCAGTATAACATATACACAGAAGTCCGTATCGTAAAGGCTATAAAGATTTGCAGCACAGTGAGAAGATGCCTTCTGCGCCTTCACACTGCATACAAATTATGTGAATTATGTTGCGTATCTCTTGGTCCACTGTCTGGCTATCCTGTCATGTTCTGCTCTGTTGGTCAAATACTGAGTGGCTATGCTTCCAACCAGAGGATCCGCTGCAAAAGTGGAAAGAACATTAGAAGATATTATACGGTGTCTCAAAGGTACAGTTTTAGTATTCTATTAAATTGAAATGCTGGTATTTCAGCAGTATCTTCATGTATAATGGCTAAATTTTCAAAAGAAAAATGTTTGAAGTACATAATAATCTATGTATTTTAAAATTCAAATTAGAAAAGTCTTTAAAGAAAAAATGAATGTTAAGTTAGTAAATTTGATTTATATAAAAGATGTGTAAATTTAATATACAAAAAAACTATTACTCTGGCATTTTATTCAACAAGGAAAGTACACCAGGTGATTATATTTTTGTCTTTTTATGGATATGAAAAAAAGTACTTTTAAATAAAAACTTAGATCTTGTAATGCTATTAAGAATGGAATATTTCATTATGTGTAATAATGACCCAAACCATTATTCCTCATCTCCACTGGAAAACTCGCCGTTTTGTTTTAAATAGAATTATAAACTAAAATACAAATCTGAGATAAAGCTTTTGCTTTGAATTTATGTACAAATTATGTACACATGGTACAGTATCTGAAGTGTACCAAATGGCAGCCACTAAAAAGCTGCCATTCCTGATTCCAACTATTTAGAAGTTTCTCTCCCCAGCAAACAATTATTGTAGAAACAGCATTTCTACAGAGATATAAATATTTACAAGCATTCAGAATATTGTTACACACATTAATTTTTCTTCAGGGCCTCACTTTTACTTACTGTTACCTTAGAGAACGTTTCCAATCAGTACCTAGAGAGCTGCCTCATTATTTTTAATAGCATATCATCTATTAATAGACATTGTTTCTAATCTTTTGCTTTAATAAATGATGCCACTAAGAATATCCTTCTTTCTATCTGTCTGTTTGTCTATCCATACAGTCATCTATTTATCTACCCACCCACCCAACCATCCATTTTTCATTTATCAATCTTTGGCATACATATAACTACTGGGCCTAAAATAATAGTAATATAACAGTCTTCGGTGAGTAATCAAAGATTTAGAAAAAGTCAGTCAACCTCTAAAAAAATGGCCACATGGTAAGACGAGGCATGTAAAGGTCCCAGGCCTACACAACCCTTTCTCAAGTCAGCTAGCCATGTTAAAAATCATGTGTGCTAGTTATGCATTTCTTTACAAATAGTGAATTATGTACTAACGACTTTATCTCTGAGTTGACAGAATCATAATCTAGTCCAACTTGCTCATCAACTATAATTATAATATCCACTATTACTACATCTAATACAACTAACATAAGCCCTTCATTACTAAGTGGTTGCTTTAAAGCAGATGGCAGCATGGAAGGAACAAGAAAAGAAGGCACTGGTGTCAGAAACACTGCTTTACTCCTGTTAAAAGTGGTCTGTACAGCTCAAACTTTAGAAAACAGAGTCTATCAATGACAGGGAGGACATAATTACAAGGTAGCATGCTATGAACAAACTGAAGAAAGTTACTGTGAAGTTTTGGGTCTATTCTGACTGAAATGGCAATGATCATTTCCTTGAAGAATGTTTTAGGCTGATCTAACAATACTATTTACATCTCAAATACACATTTAAGGTAACCTAGAAATGCACACTGGTTTTGTAGCCTCATTGTATATGCTACTGAGGATCTGCTTACCAGGGTTGCAGTCTGTCAAAAGAGAACAAATTGACAGCAAAACCTTTGAAATAGTCAAAGCAGGACTCCAGTTGTCTTTAAGGATATCCAGACAGATGACTCCCTGACTGTTGATGTTGCAGTGATAGATTCTGGTGCGGAAAGTAACCTAAGGGGAATGACATTAAAAACAGAAAGAAAACGAATGCTTTATTACCAACTAAAATTCTCACCAACAAAAAATGAAGGGTACTACATCAGAGATGATACTAAATAACAAATAATTTAACTAAAGAACTAATCAAATACTAGGATTTTAGTAGTAACAAAATTAAATGATTTTATTTAATTCAAAGAAATTTTTCATTTTTACCCAGTAGAGCTGGAACCACTTTGATTTTAAACTAAAGTGAATAGTTGATTTCAACAGTTTATTCTAAATGAATGATACAGTCATTCTATGGTACGTATGTATGTGTGTGTGTGTTTATGTACATGCACACACCCCTGTTTAAATACAGAAAAAAACAGAAATGTGGTACCAAAGGTAAGAAAGACTAATGAGGAATTTTGTAATATACAATGAAAGTTATATTCATTTCTTAGTAAAAAAGATCAGTGTATCAACTTAGCTAATTTCTTGCCATATGTCAGAAAATACTCGAGAAGGATTTAGAAGAAGGCTGGTGAAATCAAGGGCCTTACTATTTCTCAGCTTTTCATTTCCATGGCCATCTTACTGTCATGCTAGACTAAGACAGTAAAACAAGATCTTATATAGGTAATAAAGGAAACTAATATATCCCTGAGATGTGTGCAAAAAAGAAGATAAATCATAGGAACAAATACTGCCAAGTTTCAAAAAAATCTCAAACATTAATTGGGTAGTTAACTCTTAAGAGTTGCAGAGAAAAAAGTTCCTGTTCTGTTGGAACTAGCAGTATACTCTTGATTTCCCAAGTGGAGTCTAGGGAGAAAATATTAAAACCCTCAAAAGTGTATTTCTGATAAGGAAGTATGATTGAAGAACAAGAAAGAAACTACTGGTCTAGCAGGGGAGGAGGAGGAAGAGACCATGCACCTCTAGAAACTTCCTTAATACAGTATACACCAGTTATACAGAGCTCTTAAAATGTGGCTAGCTGAAATGAAATGGGCTAAGAAGTATAAAATACATACTAGATTCCAAAGACTCAGTACCAAAAAGAGAACGTAAAATATCACGTGAATAATTCTTTTATATTGAGTACATGTTGAAATGACAGATATACTAGATATACTGGGTTAAATAAAATGTTATTAAGATTAACTTCACTCTTTCTACACTTTTTAATGTAGCTACTAGAAAATTTAGAATTATACATGTAGCTTGCATTTATATTTCTATCAGACATTCTGCTCTAGAATATGGGAATACTGTATGTTCAGCTCATTGACAGCTGACTACTTGATGTACATGGTTTAAAAATACAATTAATATTTTGAATCTTTTCAGCTATTAACAATCAGTAAACAGAAGACAATTAAATTTATTCCTCAATACCTTATCTGAGCTTCAAAAACAGGCAGTAAAGAAATAATTATACCTAAAACCAACATAATAGCAGAAGTCTTATTTCTTCTTCATGACTTGTCCAACAACAGATCTGAATAATGCTTAATGATACTGTATAAGGTATCTTAGGCAAGAGGAATGAATCAACATGAATGGATCAGAAAATCAAAATATTGAGACATAAGCAAAAAAATTAACAGGCTAAATAAATACCTATTATATTAACCAAAATAATTGATAAATCACATACAGAACTACAGTTTGAAACTCTCATGTAAGTCAATTTCTATTTTCCATTAAAAGGTGCTAAGAAAAATGTAGGAGTCCTTTTCTTTAACAAGCTTTAGTACATACAGAGATAATTTTGTAAAAATAAATCTCACATTTTTCTGCTAATTTTTCTACAATGTTAAAATAATGTCCAGTATAAAAAAATGAAGCATGTAGCAATAACTATCACTATTTATAAATACTGTGGTGAGCTACTTGGCTATCAGTTTGTTATCTGTAATACAGAAAACTTAACCACTGAATGCAAACTGGGTAGTTAGTGATATGGTAGCATTTAAAATGTGCCATTTTAAATGTGAAAACAATTTATGGTATCACTAACACAAGTCTTTTGTCCCTTTATTTTACCGATAGAGCAAGACACAAGTCTATGTACCTGGGAGCATTAAATAAGACAATCATTTAAACATCTTAAATTCTGATGGGACCACATATTAAGCACTTAAAGAATGGATAGCTGTAGGTGAAGATCAAATACCTCTAGGTGATTGGGGACTTTGGCACTTGCAATTTGAGGTAGCTATCACTAGGTGAAACTGTTACCTTCTTACATAATGCAGAAACAATCCTTTTTTTTTTTAATACAATTAACTTCATTTTTATACACACACACGTATGTGAGTACAGGCATGAAATCACTAGATATATTTTAAATAGTTTGGGAACATAAGGAACTATGTTGAAAAGAAAATCATTTCATCATAGTTAAGGGTTTGGAAAAACAGTTTTCCCTGACAGGTCAAGTCTCTAGAGCATAATCACCCTCTGCTTAATACTGGTGGTTTCTACTTGCTGGCCTGAACAGTTTGTAATGAGACGTCAGAGTAGGAAACCAGTCAGTAAATGTTATGTTTAAGACCTGCAAAATAATCACCAGTCATTTACATGGCACAACTCAACCCTTCTCTGTTACCCATCCAATTCATACTCAAGAGACAATAGGTGGTGTAAGTCACTCAGCCACAATCATTCCCATTACATTATGTCTACTGACAGTACAAAGTTTCCTAAATAGTATTAGTTTCTCTCTTCTTTTCTATGGTTTTCTAGTTTTTGCTCATCTATAAAGTTAAGTTATTTAGCACAAATTCAAGTTATTAAAGCCTTATTTCTAGAAGTTGTCAAACAAGTTTACTATTTATCATAATATGTTTCTTAAGGAAGGAAGGGTTATAGGATATTTTCCCCTCATATCATAAAACTAAAATTAACCTATTTTATTGATGTGCACAGTGATGTACTTTTATTAGCAATTAACAAATCTCTTTCTACTGATTACAAAATTACCTGAAAGGCATCAATTACTTTTAGTTTTAAAGAGAGTTTCCATATCAATTCATGAAAAATAATGAAATAATAATGATTATATCAATACCTATTTAACCTCTAGAATACACTGATTTTGGAGAAGGTTAAATATTAAAGAATGTACTTCTAGATTCTTACCTTTGGTGGTTTAAATGGATAATCGGATGAAAATGTGATATCCAGAAAAAATACACCACCTTCATATACAGAACCAGGTGGACCAAGTATAGTTGATCTCCACTCATAAATGTTATCTCCTTTAGGCCCAGCACTATTTAAAAGAAATTAAAAATCAATGTGTACACCTGTAAGCAATGAATGTTAACATCTTAAACCAATTAAGTAATTGTTAAAGGTAAATTAAATTAGCAACATAGAACAGTAAGATACGGGTATAAAGACCAAATAAGCCCCAATGAGTGCATGCATGTGTGCATAAACTTACTCGGAAATATTTCAAACTCACAGAAAAACTGCTAGAACAAACACGTGTGTAACTTAACCTAGAGTCTCCTTTTGTTAGTATTTTGCCCCATTTATTTATCACCCTCCCAAATATATGTATATATACACACCCAAACACAAAAGTATTTTTCTTAGCTGTCTGGAAGTAAGCTAAATATAATGTGGCCCTTTCTACACAAATATTTCACTGTGTATTTGCTAAAATATCCTCCAATACAATCACAATACAGCTAAAATTTCAGTAAATATAATTAACAGAATAACCTATAATTTTCAAAATAATGCTGTCACCTGACCCAATAATGCCTTAAAAGAAATTTAAATTTCCTCCAGATACAGAATCCAGTCTTGGGATCATCTATGTACTGTGTCTTTAGTCTCCTTTAATATGGAACCTTGTTTCCTCATGATTAGATGCAGGTAGTGCATTCCTGGCCAGAACAGCACATAAGTGATGTAGTTAGCATTCTTAGGGTATCATATCTGGAGGTACATGGTATTCACCTGTCCCAAACTGGTGATATTAATTTTCATAATCCAGATCAAGTGCTGTCCATTATTTCTACCACTTAGTATCTTTTTCCCAACCAATAAGCAACCTTTGGACAGACACTTTAAGACCATGCAAATATCCTACTATTCATAAAAATTTCTCCCCTAGATTTAACATCCATTTGTGATTCTTGGCTGAACTAAACAAATTTTACTGTGATGATGATAAAAATCACACTTTTCTGAATCTAGCACATCTCCTACATTTACCAGTTGGCCCTTGAACCTGCTTTTCTACAATTTGTATGAATGTGTGTGCTTTTGGTGAGGTATCATGAATTCCTATTTTCTCCCTAGAGATTATAATCAGCGAACAGGTACAGTGCACTGAGCTCATCACCATCCTTTCATTTTAAAATACAAACAAGAGAGGTAATACAAATACAACCTAAACTCACAATTATTATTTGTGGTAATGCACATCCAATACTCGTTAAACTCTTCAAATTCACCTTACAGGTCTATTTTTCTCTAACATTTCCACTGTAAGTAATCTTAATTTTCTGAACTAATGTATATATAAAGTTTTTTTCTTCTAAAGTAACCATCAGTTTAGAAATGCTCTACATATTTGTTTTAAAATTATTGCAACAAGTACTGATAGAATCAACCATATTAATTACAATAGGGCATTCAGAAATAGTTAAAATGACCTAACTATATCTCATTACTTCTATTAAAATATAAATAATGAACTATAAATATCAGTTAAACAATGTTATCGATAATTAAATGTGTTCTCTGTAAAATATTCATTCAGAAAAGGTATACAAAACTTGAGAAAACCAAAATGTTTACAAGATGCTTCAAAAATTCATCTTTAAGTCAGATATATATATATATATATATATGAACAATAAAATCTTACTATCTTGACCTATTTAGGGAAAACATATCTTTGAAAATAAATACTATTTTATTAGGTTTAAGTGTACACAGCAACTGAACCTGCAGTAATGGCTCATAGTTTTGTCATCATCTGAGAATCAGGTATATTCCCTATTGAGTTTTCACTGTAACTAAAAATAAACAAAATTAAGTATCAATTTTGTAAAACAAAACAGAAAAACCAACCAAACAAAAAAGTGTTTAACCTGATTCAATGGCATTCCTTTGCTAATTATTCCCTTGGTGACTCAAGCTAATCATTAAACTATAGTGTCAGACATGTTTATAATAAAGCTGTTCTACCAAACTATTTCTAAACTATGCATGTCACACACCAGTACCTGTAGTAGTAACGATGATGGTGATAACAGCCATGGTTGACTCCATCCTTATGAGCCAGGTGTTGTTCAAGGCATCACAGTGCATAACTTACTTAATTCTTACAAATTTATGAGGTACTATTATTATATTCCTATTTTTAGTTCAGATGTTAAAAAACTTTCAGTTATGTCCCAAAGCCACAAAAAGATACTATACAAACAAAATTTGGACAAAGTCTGTGAACTAGTCTGCATTGTCCTCAATACTTTTGATATATTTCCTCTTATAATTTCAGTGCTGCTACACCTAATCTCCAGTCAAATTCTACAAATATGTTTTTGTGTATAAGGACCTAGGGGAGTTGTTCTACAAAGAAGCTAAATTTCCTCAGTGATTTTTCTGGTCCTTAGCAGAACTAGGCCATGCTACAGATGGCTGGATAGAATACTCAATTTTAATAAGTAACAGGCTTTCAGACTGGAAAGCATCTGGTTGAAACCAAACCAC
This sequence comes from Manis javanica, assembly GCF_040802235.1. Classification (NCBI taxonomy): domain Eukaryota; kingdom Metazoa; phylum Chordata; class Mammalia; order Pholidota; family Manidae; genus Manis; species Manis javanica. The sequence goes on from NC_133167.1 coordinate 53,164,065, forward strand.
TCCCTGTATACTTGAAACCAGGGCACAGAAAGTGAATGATTAATCTTAAATTCCCTCTGGGGTAGAAGAGCTCCGATTCCCATACCATATACATGTTGGCTCTTAACATTTGCTTCTTCTCACTTACCATGCCATTTTGCCACAGGAAAAAGGATGTTTATTCCAGTAGGATATTAAATATGACTTTCCCTGTTGTCCTGTGTAGACTCAGTAGGGCAGCCGGTTACAGTAGTGTGTTTGTAGTGTGATTCCTTTACTGTCCAAGGATACTAGCCTAAGGTGAGTGAAGGCTAAAATACACCCCTTGTGTTGGTTGCCTTGTCTAGAATAAAGGGCTCCTATTCCTTCTCACAAAGGTGCTGTAGCCAAGACAGGGGGTGGGGACAGGAAGGAGGGGGACCTCTTCTCTTTTCTACCTACATCCAATCTTGGTGATTCATGTACTTTTATAGCTTCTGAAAGTGCCAGTAAGCTCTTAACTCCCAAATCTGTACCTCCACCATAGAAATCCATCCTGAATTCTGGAACTGTACATCTAAATGCTTGCCAAACAGTCCTTATTTTGAAAGCTAGTATTTTTAATTTGGTAATTTTCAAAAATACCTCTATAATGACAACTCCATTCTTCTAGTGCTTCAGGGCAGAAGTATAGACCTATCCCTGAAAATACTCTTTCTACCCCATATCCAGTATGTACCCAACAAATTCCGTTGGTTTTATCCTCAGAACATAGCCAAATTCTAATATATCTCCCTACTCCTTACCATCTCAGCCTTGATTTAAAACACCAGCATGCTTCTGCCTGGCTAATTACAATCTGCTCCCACCTCTGACGCTGTCCCCACCACAGGTAGTCTATTCTCAGTGTGACCAGGAAGTGCCATAGTTAAGAAGTCAGTCAGATAGTATGTCTTGTGAAATCCTCCAAAGGCTTACCTCGTGTGTTAAAGTCAGTCTTACGATCCACAAGGTACTGTATAACTTGCTGCTACCATCACCACCGCCATCCTTCTTACTTGCCCCTCTTCCTTACTCAACCGGCTGTAGTCATCTATTTCTCCAACACAGAACGTACCACACTTCCACTTGCGGGCCTCTGTACCAGCTCTACCTCTACCTGGAATGTCCTTCCTATACAGTTTGTTCCATCATTGTTTCTACAGGTCTTGAACTCAACAGCCACCTTCTCAGTGAGGCCTTTCTTGGGCACTCTATCTAAAGTGTCATACATAGTCTCCAAACACTGCATATCCTGTTTTTTTCTCCACAGCATTTGTCACTCTCTAACCTATTACATATTTTATCTTATCTATTTTATTTTATTTTATTTATCTATTTATCTTATTGTCTGTCTTCCACTAGAATGTAAGCTCTATGAGGTTACAAGATGAGGACTGGGCTTTGTATGCCCTGAAAGTGGGATGTATTTAATGACCTGAAGTGACTGAAGAGTTGTGGGATCTGCCCAAGGAGAAAAGGAGAGCTTATGAAGCAAGTTTTATAGCAAAGGAGGGAAAAGGGGAGTAAACGAGAAAGAGGGAAGGTGAAAGGAACTTTTCTTATATTACGTTCATAAGGAAGGGCTCATTTACTCAATAATTTACTTCATTGAAACAGCAAAAGTAAAATTCATTCCATTTCTGAGTCCAATTATGAAAGAACAGACAAAATTAACAAGTGCTTGCTTACTGAAACCTCAATATGCCCAAACGCCAAAATATCAATTGTTAAATTCCGTAACTGAAGGTTCAACTTTTTGTTTGAATTCTATTAAGAAAATGAGAAGTAACTTTATTCTATTATTTTCTACCCTGCAAATATTCATTTCCTCCTCTTAAATACTATGTTGCCCATAAGCTATTATATCTTCTACATAAAAAAACAAGAGTAAAAACCAGATAGAAAGGTTAGACAGAGTGACAAGTGTGTACCTAGGAGTTTTGTCATTTGCCATGCTTAGTGTTGACAGGTGATGTTAAACATCAGCAGCATGAGGACTGCATGAAGGTCTTAGCAAAATCCACTCTCTCATTGCTTGAATATTAATTCAGCACTTACTGTTACAACAAGGGTCATAAACACTCACTTTTCAGTACTGGAGTGATTCCCTATAAGAATTTCCAAATGCTTAACTTAATAATGGATTCATTTTATAAATATGCTTTTTAAAAATGCTTTCACACACACAACTTTTTAATCCCACACTAAGCCAAATGCAAAGATTTATACTAAGATAGACAGATGGTAAATAAACATGAAAAGATGTTAAACATCATTTGTTGTTATGGACTATTTGTGACCACCACCCCGCCATATGTATATTGAAACCCTAGCTCCCAAATATAATGGTCTTAGGAGGGGTCTTCAATTTATTTTAAAATAAGTTGAACTCATTTTAGTAAATTCAAGGAGAAAAGAATATGACTTAAGAACTAACATAACTATGAAAACTGAGGTGTAATGGTGAGTATTCTATTTTAAATAGTTAAAACTGTTAAAATAAATATTTCTGTATGCAGTATGTATTTGAAATGGAAAAAAAAAGTCTTACTGAAATAAAGTTCTTATTGAAGCATGATTTAATTTTCTGGGCACAAATGTGAAAGATCTTGAACTAAGATGCCATACTGGTGCAACTTCAATAGGCCTTATCCATCTTGACTAAATTTTAAAGCACTATATTGTTACAAAATCTATCTAAAATACATATATAGTTATGACATCTATTAAAATACAAATAAAATTAAAAAAGAACTGTATGGAATGATATACTATATTCATGGGTAAGAAGACTCAATATTGTCAAGATGTCAGTTCTTCCCAACTTGATCCACAGATTCAGTGCAAACCCAATAAAAAATCCCAGCAAGTTATTTGTGGCTGTCAAAACAAACTGATTATAAACATCTTAGGGAGAAGCAAAAGACCCAGAATAGCCAACACAATTTTGGAAGAGAAAAAAGTCGAGGACTGACATTGCCAGACTTCACACTTAACTATATCACAGTAGTAATCAAGTTGGTGCGGTTTAATGGAAGAATATAGACAACTAAATCAACAGAACAGAAGATAGAACCCAGAAACAGACACACACAAACTCAAGTGACTTTTGACAAGAGGAGCAAAGGCAATATAATGGCACAGAGACAGTATTTTCAAAGAATGGTGCTGGAACAACTGGACATCCAACATGGAAAAATTAAACTTATATATAGATGCAATCACTTGCAATGACTGAGCACTCTTCACAAACTAACTCAAAATGGATCCTCGACCCAATATAAAACATAAAACTTAGAAAACTACTATAAGATAACACAGGAGAAAGCCTAGATGACTTTGAGTAAGGCAATGACTTTTTAGATACAACACCAAAGGCATGATATATGGAAGAAATCCCTGCTAAGTTAAACTTCACTAAAATTAAACTCTTCTCCCTCTGCAAAAGACAAGGCCAAGAGAATGAGAAAACAAGTCAAATAATGGGAGGAAATATTTGTAAAAGACACATCTGATAAAGGACTGCTATCCAAGATACACAAAAGAACTCTTAAAATTCAAAATAAAACGAACAGCCCAATAAAAAGTGGGAGACAGACCTGACCAGACATCTCATCAAATAAGATAGACAGATGGCAAATAAACATGAAAAAATGTTAAACATCATTTGTTGTTATGGACTATTTGTGACCACCACCCCGCCATATGCATATTGAAACCCTAGCTCCCAAATGTAATGGTCTTAGGAGGGGGACCACTGGGAGGTGATTAAGTCATGAGGATATAACCCTCTTGAATGGAATTAATATAATACCCTTATAAAAAGAGAACCTCAGAGTTACTTGTCCCCTTTTTGGAAAGATAAAGAAGCAGTCTATGAACTAGGAAGTAAGTCCTCACCAGACACCAAATCTTAGAATTCTCAGCCTCCAGACTGTGAAAAATAAACTTCTGTTGTTTGTGAGCCACCCAGTCGATGGTATTCTGTTACAGTAGTTCAAGCAGACTAAGACATGTCATTAGAGAACTGCAAATTAAAACAGCAAAATACTACTACATATCTATCACAAAAAACAAAATCTAAAACACTGACAACAAATGCTGATGAGGATGTGAATCAACAGAAACTTTCATTTATTCCTGGTGGGAATGCAAAATGGTACAACCACTTTGGAAGAGTTTAATAGTTTCTTAAGAAACTAAACATACTCTTATCATATGATCCAGCAACTATGCTCTTTAGTACTTAATGAAAACTTTTGACTACATGAAAACGCCCACACGGATACTTATAGCAGCTTTATTAATAATGGCTAAAACTTGTAAGTAACCAAGATATCCTTCAGGAGATGAGTGGATAAACTGTATATTCAGTTGATGGAAAATTACTCAGCGCTCAAACCAAATGAGCTGTCAAGCCATGACAAGACACGAGGAAATTTAAATGCACATTACCAAGTGGAACAGCCAATCTGAAAAGGTTCTTTGATTCCAATTAGTAACATTCTGGAAAAGGCAAAACTATGGATACAGTAAAGAGCTCAGTAGTTTCTAGGGTTTAGTGTGGAAGGAGGAATAAAGAGGCAAAGCACAGGGGATCTTTAAGATAGTGCACTACTTTGTATGATACTACAATGGTGGAACTATGTCATTGTACATGTGTCAAAACCCATAGAACGAGTAACACCAAGAGCAAACCCTAATGTAAACCATGGACTTTATGAGTGACAATGATTTATCAAATGTAGGTTCACCAACTGTAACAAATGTACCACTGTGGTGTGCGATGCTGGCAGGAAGGAGTTTGTGCATGTGGGGACATAAGGTATATGGGAACTCTCCATATTTTCCCTTTAATTTTGCCAAGAAACTAAAACTGCTCTAAAAAACTAAGTTTACTAATTTAAAAAAACACAGTTTAAAACAAGGAAATGTTTCTGTATCAAAGCAAGAAGTAATAAATATTTAAGTGTTGGTTTATAATAAGAGTTTCCAACTAACAAAGGAATGTGTTCCAAATACTTGTTTTAAAATCAGGTACTTTAGAACCTGGAACACATTTTAACCGCAGTAATATATAAATGGTGGTCTCAATGCTGGCGCACAAAAGTCAATTTAAACCACTTCCCCTAAAACTTTACAATGAAATACTACGTATTTACAGATCCCTGTTTTTCTCTTACTAACGGAGACATCAAGAATATCTATAGTCCAGTCCAAAGAGCTAATTTAAATACCCTTCACCCTTTCTCCTCTTAGTTGCCTCTACTCTCTTTCAGCTGAAGCCTTTCGAGTTCTAGCTTCTTTCCTGGAATACAAGATGGGGGAAAAGGTAATCTTAGTCATCAATGAATTGTTCACTTTAACAAGACTACCAATGGTGTTCAGGGCTTTGAACATCCCAGGCATGAAGAACAAATTAAATTACATTCAATACATCAAATGCTAAATGGACATGTGGGGCCTAGACTAGAAACCTAAGAAAGCCCTTACACTGGGAAAATGCGTCCCAATGAGAAGAGGAGCTGTGATGACAATAGCAATCATTTGCAATGACTGAGCACTGGTATGATGGCAGAAGCCACTATGTTAAATGCTGCATATCTATTTAATCCTCACAGTAATACTACGAAATAGATACTATAACTAACCCAGCTTCACAAATAAGAAAACCAAGGCTCACAGAAGTTACGTAGCTTCCCTTAAAGTCTCCATGGCTAATAGGCAGGAAGACACAGTGAGTCTATCTAGAAAGAAAACAATTTCAACATTTCAACCATATCTCTGTATTTCTTTTCAAAATTCAAACAATTTGTTTTATAAGTGACCAGGTGCTATTCCTGAGTATTCTGGAAAAATGAAAAGTCATTAGGAGTTTATGATTTATTACGGAGAGATACAAGACAAAGGGAGAGGAGAGATGGCTTAGGAAACAATACAGGGCAATAACCGTGCTAAATCAAAAGATAAGCTGAGCTATCAGCTAACAGTTCAAAATTATTTTATCTTCCTATTCCCTCCTCCCAGAATGACCTCTTTCTGGTTAAGACTTTGTGAAGCCTGGTGAAGAATAGTATTGCTTATTAAGCCAAACTGTGCCTTTCTCAGCGAATGAACTATGAATCTGAGAAATGTATTTGAGCTTTTACAATAGGCAAAGTATAGTACTTTGTGCACTTTCCACTGTAGATTCAGTGGAGCAAATAGAAATAAATCCATCCATCCATTTACTCATTAAAGACATGAATGTCTACTATTTTGGGCTGGGTACAAGTGCTGGAAACTAACGATATTATAATGGTCACTGCCTACAGGAAGATTACCACTTAGTTGGGGATATATATATATATATATATATATTGATAGATTTAATCAAATAAATGCACACACAAAAAATGTGCTAAAAAGTTGAGATATATACCTTGCTTTGTGCCAGGGGAATGTGAGCTAGTTAGAAAGATGAGGGTAGATTCATGGAGAAAGCAATGTATGAAATAGTATTTGGAACACCCAATGGGATTAACTAGAAGGAAATGAAAGGAAAGAGCTGGGGAACACAAGAGCGTATGCAAATGCCCTGAGGCAGCCATAAGGAGCTAGGTGAGTGGCAGGGAGTGAGAACTTGGCCGATGTGGAAGAAGCAAAGACAACAGGAGTACAGAACTGCAAAAAGCTGAACTGAGAAGAGAAGTAGTGACAAATATACACGCAGGAACTAGTCAGGCTACATTAAAGATACTTTGTCTTTATCCTAAAAGCAATAGGAAACCATCAAAAGATTTTAACAGGGAAGGAGTCATACTAATAGTTATATTTTGAGAAGTTTCCTCAGATTGCTGTGTGGAGAATGGTTTGGAAGACGACCTGAGGGGGATGTGTGTGGACTATTGCGGTAATCTGGGTGAAGATGATGGTAGACTGGACCGAGGTGGTACTGGATACAAAGAGAAGAGGGTGAATTTGGACAATAGAGAGGAGGTAAAAAATCAGCCACATGTATTTTTGGAATATGAGAGAATATCAAGAATAACCTATGCTTTCTGGACTGTACAACTGAGAGGGATGTAGATACCATTTACTAAGACAGGGACACTGAAAAAGGAGCAGTTTTGGGACTTACTGGGATTACTATAACTTTAAGAAATATAAGAAACAGACACTCAAAGATATACATATGTAATATATATTTATATATATATTATGTATATATATGTATGTATTCATAACTTAGAGTTGGGCCTGTGCTGTAGATACAAATTTGGGAGACTTTGGTACACAGGTGGTAATTAAAGTCCTGCAGGAGGGATGGGACAGATTATCAAAGGAGTACAGAGACAAGGAAATGACATCTGCGATGAGAGAACCACATATAAGTCATGATAATATATGGCAGACCTGTGACAGGTGTACTAACAGAAGGACAAAAAAGTAAATGGGAGCAAAGTAGAAAAGAGATTATTTACATGAAGAAACACAGGAAAAGCTGGTTTTGAAAGGATGTTAGACACTTAGGAAGACTTCATCTCGTAAGGATATGGAACATACCAGCTCACAGTAAGGAAAATAATCTATAGAGATCTGCAAGACATGCTAAGTGGAAAAAAAAACAAAAAGAAAAGGAAGGTACAGAGCAATAGATATGAGTGCTTCTAGTATAATATAGTAAAAACTACAAAAACTACATGTATGTGTATACTGCCATTATGAACTGACTTCTTCTAGAAAGACACACAAGACAATGCTAATGGTGGTCTCTAAGAAAATCTTGTGACCTAGAGTAGAAAGGAAACCTATTTTTCACTGTATACTCTTTTCACTGTATACTCTTTTCTATTCTAAATTTACTATGTATAAAAAAGTTTTTTTATTTTAGCATACTTTTTAATTTAAAAAAATAAGGGACTGACCCCCCTGCTACCAAGTGAGTTTTGTATGGTTGATGTACTAAGACTACAGGAGAAAATCTAAACCATAAAGGATTTAATATATGTGGAGCCAATTTCCATGATATGCCTTGCTATCCTCAATTCTGAAACCTATGAACTCTGGCAACAGAGATTCCCTAATTCTGAAATAACAGATTTATTAAGAGCTTTCAGATTTCCTAGCTAGAACTACTTAGGTTTTTTAGATAACCTCCTTCTCCGCACTCATTGTACAATGTGAAGTTAAGGGCTCATCGAAAACTTAAGCTATTTTGCCAGTATATTATAAATTGGTATCAAAAGTCAACCATATTTGACAGAACCATCCCATTTTTATTTTCCATCTTCTATTTTAAGAGAGACTATGATTGGGTAAAATACAACTAACAAGCTGATAAATGTGGATGCTCTAGTCTAGTTTATCATGAAGCTTAAAAACTAAGCTCAGACTCTAAAAGTACCTGGCTGTCCATTCATTTTTCTATATTTAGTTTTATTTTGAAGTTTGCTATGAGGACCAAGTATGGAAAAGTAGCTACTACCAGGAATTGTTAGTATTTTTTGTGCTGCATCTTTGTCCAAAACTTAATACTGTCCACACAGAATCCCTAACCTGCAAAAGTTTCAACTTCAATCATCTATTTCTTTCTTACATTCTGTTTTATGGTAGATCTTTCTCCTCAGTGGATAATGTAATTTATAAAGCTCCATAATACAAGTAGCACATAGAGGTATAAAACAGTGAAGTACTCCCAGAACTCAGTCAGTGTTAATGATGCATTTTTATAACATTTACTGAGTACCTACTATAAGCTGGGCACTGTTGGGTACTGAAAATATAGTGAACAGAATAGACACAACTTCTGCCCCCAGGGAGATTATGCAAATACTGAACAGCACAAACTTATTAAGATGAAATACTACTGGATAAATGCAAAATTACTTACATAAGTGGCATATGTCTCAAAAATAGTACAAGAAAAATAGTATTTAACAAACTGACCCTTTGGTTTTTTTGTCCAAATGCACCTAAGGCATGGGCTATAACCCACTATAGTTAATGTTGACTCACTAAAGTAATAAGGGAAGAGGGAGGAAAGGAACAATGTGGAGAAAATCTCCCAGGTGATTTTTAGAAGCTGATGGTATTAGTACATCTGAAACCATGGATTGCACCTTTGGTGGCTGAGTAAAATCACCTGCAGAATTTTTAAAAATTCAGAGTCCTAGTCTCCATCCCTGAGAGAGTCTGATTTAATCAGTGTGGGTGTGGTCTGAGTGTGCAAGGGTTTAAAAACTCATCAAGTGATATAAAGCACTGCGAAGATTCAAAACAACTCGGTAAATAACAGAATGGAAATATAAAAAAATTCCAATCCTCAGATATGACGTAATTACCTGGTCTTTGTAATTTTTACTGCTATTGTGTATACAGATGTAATAGACTGTGACAACTTTTTGCCAAAACTCATTATCACCTTTGGATTATAGTGAATTTAATTACTAAGGTAATGCTACTCTGTTAGGCTCACCCAGGGCCAGGCCAACCTCACTGGACAACTTCCCTATTTACCACCTCAAAAAGCTATAATGTTAGCCAGCAGAATATTAACAACCTTTTCAAAAATTGGTTAAATGAGAAATTGTCTCAAAAATATCCTTACATAATACACAAATAATTTTGCCTATAGATTTTGTCTTAAAAAAAAAATGTTATGGCAGTTCAAGATCCTTGCTCTTCCTGGATTATGTTTCCTTGACATTTCTCTCACTCTGCTTATGAAGCAGAAACAAAAAGCATAAACACAAAGTAGAGCTATTAGAGATAGGTAAAATCTTATTTTAAAATTCTATTTAAACCATTATTAAGTTCTCCCACTACACTCAAACATTTGGAAAATTCTACCTAATGGAAAAATGTAGTACTTAATTAATTATACATAATTATTAATGAGTAAGATATTAAAGTAAGATATTACACTGTAAAATACATTCAAAACAGAACTGAACAGTTTGAGGCCAGTACTACCATTCAGGGCTTTAGTAATATCATCTAAAAGAATATAAAACATCAAAAGGCTCACAAAAAGATCAAGAATAAATTAATCAGTGTGATACAAAACAGTTCTACTGGACGTAATATTGGAATATTGAAACTGGATCAGAAATTTGAAATTATAAAAGGTGTTGCTGCACACTAAGCTAAAACCAAGTATTTTTTAGGACTGGCCTTACAGAAGATATAACCTCCTATTAATGTAAACCCCTATCTCTATCACCTCCATATAATATTCTCTGTCAACTCGAGCATTTTTGTCACCTCTGAAGAATCTTTTTTCTACTTCCATCCCTTGGGTTTACCCTGAAGCTTAGTCTTCAGCCCCCTACTTTTTGCTATAAATAATGCCATAGATATCATTACATATAACATATATATATATATATATATATATTAGAAATATCTTGTTTCATAAAAACTACATATATATATAGATGGTTTCTAAGTCTTTAGCTGTATTAGATATTTTGCATTTATCACTCTGTTTCTAGAAGTACTATTTACTGAACATTAAACTTGTCTGTCCAACTATCACCTCAAACTCAATCAAGTCATCCAAATAAAAGCTGGCTCTTAAGACCAAAAACTGTAGTACTTGATTGCAAAAGTGTGGGAGGGACAGTTATGCTCACACACTACTGGTAAGAAGAGAAGGAATATAACCTTTTAAAGGTTTTTCAGCCACATGTGTCAGGAGACTTTCAATCAAGTAATTCAATTTCAAAGATGCTGTACTAAAGGAATAAATAGAGATTTGGACACAGACCTTTCTTGTACAAGGAGGCTCAAAGCAAAATAACAATGAGACTCAAAATAACTTACATGTCCAACAAAATGGTAACAGTTAAATAACTTATGATTTTCAGTGAACTATAATATAGCCACTAAAAAAAGACTCTCAAGATTATTTAATGCCGTGGAGGATGCTTATGATAGATTAAGGGGAAAAAGACCACAGAACTGTTTAGGGTATCAAAGTGTATAAAAAATATATCTTGTTTTAAGAAAAATGAATGAAAACATTAACAGTGGTCATGTCTACAGTGAAACCATAGTTTACTTTTATTATGTATCTTTTTGCTTTTGTGTCTTACCAAATATTCTACAATAATTATAATCAGAAAATAAATATTATTTTAAACAATGACACTTTCACTTATCGTTCCAGTTGCATAGGCATAAAACTTTGAGTTTTAAGCCTCCTTCCTCACTGGGCGGCTCTATACCCAATCATTCAGCAAGCCCTTCAAACAGTCTTATAACACAAGAACAGTGGTAGCAAACTCACTGTATGGGAAGGCTTGGCAAGTCTTTGAAATCCTTTGTAAGTGTCTTCACGTTTGCTTTTGCCATTCCTCCTACCTGGTAACCCCTGCCCTGCCTCTTTCAATATTCCTTACTGAAGACACGGATAAATAGAAGGCCCTCCCTAATGTTAAAGGCCTCCTTCCCGCTTTTTGAATGTAACTAATACACATTGGTGTTTGGCTTTCTCTTAGGTCAGACTGACGGAGGGCCAACAAGAAGAGCACAGCAGCTAGAGGTTAAGGCAGAAAACATGAAACATGTGAAGAAGCCCTGAAGGCACAGAGCAGTGACAAGCTCTACAATAACAGCTTTGAGTTAACAATGTAAGACTGATATTCAGTATATATTGTTTCCTAAGACAGGAAAATGTCAAGACATGTGAGACCAGAGACATGACAACTAAATGTAATGTGATAAGATAATCTGGAATCAACAAAACAAACAAAAAATATATTGTGAAAAAAATAAAATCTGAAGAGTTTAGTTAATAGTAATGAATTTTAATTTCTAGTTATCTAATATTAATTTTGACTAATATAGCAAAAGGCTTCACAGATATTTTCTAATTTACTACTGCCTTCTATTGCCTAAAAGCGATAGGCACACTGTAACACAAAGGTCTTGCCCAGATAACCCTCCGCTGCACAATGGTGGAAACAAGGTCCGCCTCACACTCCAGTGCTCTTCTAGACCACACTGCTTCATGTCCAAGGCTTGGCTGTCATTCATTTCACTGAGGGAAAGTGTCAGCCATGAATGTAATTCTATCCAGAAGAATCTTATCACAATTTCCAGTATTAAGAATCCTTATGTTTCACAGCACTCACAGAAAACCCTGATAATCCACTTTAACAATTAGTATTGAGCTATACTGATCATCTATTTATATAAAAGGTATTTCATACTAAGCATCTATTACTGTTCAATGGCCCTGTAAGGAGAGGTAAAGGCTTTGTCTCAAGTGCTATCTGACACTCTATATGGGGACTAAAATCTACTTCATAAAGGGAAAGAGTATGTCAGTGAATCTTTGAGGCATTACTCTTCATTGTACTTCAGAGAAAAGGAAATGTGCTGAAGCATCAGAAGGAACCTCTAAGCGCTTACTTATGGAAATTCAAGTCGTCTACTCTTCTAAGGTAGAGTGTTTTCACTGACTGCACAGCCCAACTCTTTTGATCAACTGAACATATGACAGAAAGCAGAATGGTTTTATAAAAATCCCAGGAACCATTTTCTTAAATGACATATAAACTATGATTATTTTGAATATTGTAGCTTCTTAAAAATGATTTCCTTTGTCATCAGACTAAACAGTTTTTCAATATATTAACCTATGATCTATCTACCTGAAAGCTCTAGTTATTACCTACCTTCATCCTTTTTAATACAACTTACACTGAATAGGGATTACATTTTACTCTAGCTTTAAAAGTTCAGATATTAGGGCATTTGTATATGCCCCAGTGAAGCTAATATAATGCTTTCCACATAACACTTATTCAATAAATGCCTGTTGAAAAATGTCAAGCATGATAAAAGGCATCATAGCACAAGATTGATGGTTCTTAGAAACATATTATCTACCAATTTTTTATTTTATGTACATCAGAAGCCAGACACTGCAGACTGTGGTCGGGATAAAAGGGATAAATAAGATGCCACCTAAGTACATTTATAGATATGAAAGTAGTTAATGTAATATGTGCAGAACTAGAGATAATTCAATATCCCATGGAGGAATAAAGGAGGATGCATATAACCCTGCTTAATCAGGTGTAACACAAAGTTCTGTGCACGCCTGAATATAAGGCCATCTTCCATTTTTCCAGTAAAAAGAGAAAAAAGTTTTCCTCCCATTTTATCAATTTTTGAATTGTCAAGGAAACAAATGGCCACTTAAAACTTTTACTGGCTTAACTACAGATATTTAAAACCACCTAATAAATTAATAAATTACCTTGAAAATAATACTTTTCTCTACTTTCATGTTTCATTAAAATTTTGTTCAACCTCTTGACATCAGTGCCATTATCATCACTAGAATCCTTTTCTACAGTACATTATCTTCATTTCTAATTATTAAGATGCAGCACTTTCTGATCCTGCAATTGATGGTTATCAGAAATTTTATCATAGCCAAGTATAATTTGTACAATACCAATGCTTTTTAACTCAACCTAAAATTATATTAATTGCATACTGTGGGTAAAATTGCAATATTTCCAGAATCTTTCTCTGGGCCTTAGTGCATCTCCATATCACTAAGTGTTTCCATATCCATATCAACAAGTGATTACAGGGGGATGGGATGCAAGAACATTATCTGGACCGGAGAGGTCTGGTGGAGTCTTTTTACAGCCAGGTCCCAAGAGACATGGGTGAGCAGAAGTAGACAACTGCTTGTAGGCAATAACCTCTCACTTTCTCCCTATAAGTAATTTTGGCATAAAAGGTAATTTGCTCCGGGATGGGAACATATTTTCTCCCTGAAATTACACCTGGCAATAGTCCGCAGAACCCCTGAAACCGAAATCTTGTCTTCATGGGTGTGACTCTTGGGCAGGTTGCCTCTAGAGATGATGGGGAGATGCCCAGAATCCTCCCTGTGTATAGTGTGAGAGCCCCAGTGGCTGCTGTGGTAGAGGGTGCAGCTTCACCTGGGAGCCCCCTATCTGAGGGACTTCCAATTGGGGAGCCTCTAGTGGGGAACTGGCCTAGGGTAAAGCATCTTCTAGATGGGTGGCCCCTTCCCCAGAACTGGAGAAGGGTGGAGACACTGGAAGCTATGGAATTAACCCTCTGTGAGACAGAAGACTGCTTAGAGGCCCTGAGTGGCCATGTGGCATCTGGGATGCAGGATATTTGCTTCTTGAGATACTGGAAAGGGTTATCAAGGAGAGAGACACCTCAGCAGCACTTGGAGGAACTAGGCAATGACCTGAGATGCCCTAAAGAGAGAGAGACAGTATTGAGAAGACAAGTAGCGCTCCTTGAAGATTCCTTAGCAGCAGCAAGGGGAGAGGCAGCAGGAGGACCCATGTTGCAGGAGGCTGTGGGGGAGGGGGAGGAAAGAGTGGTGCTGTCAGCCCTGGAGACAGTAGAGGAGATGTTGGCAGAAGATGAGGGGCTGGGGCCAAGGGCCTATCTGCTGCTGAGGCCACCACCCAAGGCTCCAGCTCATCCCTTATTAAAGGGCCCCCCAGTTGTAATTAAGAAAATAAAAATGCAAACATGGGCTGCTCAGGGGGAGTAGCCGTCCCTTCTGGCTGTAGAGCACTCCATGCTCTGCCACTATACCCAGGATGAGCTGGTGGACAATGAGCATCTAGTATTGGCAGAAGCCCTTGGAATCTCTGCCTACGTGGCTTTTGAGTCTCTGGAATATGGGGGTGGAAAACGTTATGTTGGGTTCTGAAATGGGTTGACTGGCTTCTCTGATGACTCACCCTTCCCTCTGGAAATGGTTGCATAGTGTCCATCATACCTCAGGGAATCGGGCGCTTCTGAATTGGCTGACAGTGCCATCAGGGCTGTTTTGCCTAATCAGGGTGATTTACAATATTAATCCACTAGCTGGAAAATGTATGCAGAGCTCCAGCAGATGTTATGGGAGCTGGACATGAGAAACATCATCTGTAAAATGGACCCCCAAGCCCGATGAGTTGTTGCTCACTGTAGTAATGAGAAATCTGGTGCTCCATACAGCTCCCCCATCTCTCTCTGGGTCCCTAATGACTATTCTTGCCCTCCACATAGGGCAACCCATAAGTGAGGCTACTTGTACTTCAGCAAATCTGGGGGAGGCTGTAACCATAAGAGCACGAAAGGAAGTATGGGTTACGACTGAAAGGAGAGATGCAAAGGGCCCCATGAAGGTCTCGAGGACCCAGATGTGCTTTGATTTGATAAAGGCCGGGGTAGTGAAAGAAAAACTAAACTTGATGTGCAGCCCAACAGAATCTTGTTAGAAGTGTGGCACCAATTAAAGCCAGAGCAGCAGTTCCAGCCACTGAAGTCCAGGACACAGAAGCCAGAGTCAAAGCCCCATGTCTGGTCTTTGTCCCTGCAAGACTTGCTGGGGGACAGTATTCAGGCTCTGCCTGGGCCCGCATCCCCACAGAATAACGATTGGGCATCGTTTGACTGGGGTGGAGGGTCAAGGCCACCACCTTGGGGGATGTGGTGGGGACCAGAGGCTACATGCAGAATTAGCAATTCATTGGTCTCCTATGAATGTACAGAGCGCCCTGGTGCTGGTATACACGAGGGAGGACACAGGAGTTGAATGTTCTCTGATTTATGGCAACCCTGAGCATTTTCCTTGGACCCCTGCTGTGATGGACGGCTATGCAGGAAAGGCAATTAGAGTGAAGAAAACCCAAATCCTATTGGGGGATAGGGTGTTTACCTCCAAAGGAGTATACTGTGTACATTTCTCCCATCCAAGAATATATTTTGGGGGTAGATACCCTACAGAGCCTGTGGTTACAGACAAATGCAGGTGAGTTCAGACTGAGGGTACCTGTGGTAAAGGCAGTTCTGAGGGGGCATGCTAAGCAACCACTTGTAGCTCTGCCTGTACTTCAGCGAGTGACAAATACTAAGCAGTATAAATTGGGAGACACAAGAAAATTGAGAAACTCTACAGTCTACAGGAATTGGAGAAGGTAGGCATCATAAAGCCCACTAATAGTCCTCTTAATTCCCAGTGAAAAGCTGGACAGCTCCTGGCATATGTCCGTGGATTACAGGGAATTGAATAAAGTCACACTCCCTTCACATGTTGCTGTCCTCTCTATAGCAGCCCTTACGGACACAATCAGTCATGAACTATGGATGTGGAATTATGTTGTGGACCTTGCTAATGTTTTCTTCTCTATTGACATAGCATAGGAAAGTCAGGAACAGTTTGCCTTTACATGGATGGGGTCTTTGGCAGCAGCTTGAATGGACATGCCAACCTATTGTGTTCTAGTCACAAGTATGGAAAGAAGTAAAGGTCCAGCACACCTTGACAGAGAAGCAACTGGCTTCTGTGTATCACACCTTGCTGGCTACAGAGCCCATCACTGGAACAGCTCCAACCAAGATAAAAACCACCCCATCATGGGGTGGGTGCGAGACTGGACCCAAAGGCCACAGACGCCTACATTTGCCAGATGGGGCACATATTTATGGCAGTGCAGTGCCCTCTCTACTAACCCCTTAAGTGGAGAACTCAAACACTTATTGGAGCCAGTGATGTATACCAAGAGGAAAGCAGGAAGAACTTGCTTTTAAGCTACTGGTAGCCAAGAGTCCTTATCAGGAGGGAAAAGCCCCTATACCTGAAGATGCTTGGTATACAGAGGGCTCCAGTTGTGGGCAGCCCCTGAAGTAGAGGGTTGTGGCTTTCCATCCCAAGACTGAAACAATATGGATAGAGGATGGAGAGGGGAAGAGCAGTCAATGGCCTGAGTTGCAGGCAGTATGACTCATGATCACCTAGGAGCCCTCTCCTATAGTTCTCTGCACTGACAGCTGGGATGTCTATCAGGGCTTGACCCTGTGGCTGTTGACACGGTAACATGCCAGCTGAACGACTGGTCACCGGCCCCTTGGAAGTAAAAGTTGTGGCAAGACTTATGGGCCTCTGGTTAGACTAAGAGAGTTACCGCGTATCAAGTGACTGGCCATTTGCATTTGGCATCCCCAGGGAATGATGAAGCAGACACACTGGCCCAGGTGCGACAGTTAGAAGGAAAGCCTGCCTCCGATGTAGCCCAATGGTTACATCAGCGTTTATTGCTCTAATCCAGTATGACCTTATCTTAAGCTTCAATGACCCTATTTCCAAATAAGATTACATTACAAAGTACTGAGGGTTGGGACACAAACACGCCCTTTCAGGGAACACAATTTAACCCATAACACTGGGTCATGAATATGTTAAGTATATGTTTTTAAATAACAAAAGGCCAAACTGTTATTCAAAGCAGCTGTATCTTATTGTCTTCCCTAGAGGAATGTATGGGAGCTCCACTACTCCACATCCCACTATTACTTGGTATGACCTGCTTTTTTGTTTTTAAAAATTTAACCATTCTAGTCCATGTGTGGTTGTATCTCACTGTGGTTTTAATATGCATTTCCTTCATGACTAATGATATTAAGCATCATTGAAATTTATATAGCTTTGTAGGTGACATTTCTATTCAATCTCTGGCCCATTCTTAATTGGGTTCTCTCACAACTAAGATGTAATAGCTCCTTGTATGGACCAGATAGTTTTTTATCACATACAGGTTTTGCAAATATTTTCACCTTCTGGCTTGACTTTTCATTTTCTCAACAGTCTTTTGTTTTGATGAAATTCAATTTACCCATTTTTTTCTCTTTTACCTCATGTTTTTTGTGGCTTAAGAAATCTTTGTTTAATCCAGGTCATGAAAACTTTCTCATGTTTTATTCCTAAAGTTTTATCACTTTAGTGTTTAACACTTACATCTATGACCCATTTTGGGTTTATTTTTATGTATGATGTGAGGCAAAGGTCAAGGCTTAGTGTGTTGCATATTAATATTCAGTTATTCTAAAACCATCTATAGAAATTCTTTCCCTACTGAATTACCTTGGCACACTTGTCATTTATGTGTTGATCTATTTTGGGGCTGTCTATTCTGTTCCACTGATCAATGTCTGTCCTTATGCCAATAAAACACTATCTTGATTACTGCAGCTTTCTACAACTCTCTCTTGGAATCAGGCAGTATGAATCCTCCAATTTTGTTCATAATTTTCAAAAATTAGAATGTCCAAGATGATGCCAGCTATGAATTGGTCTTTCCACATCCTGTCCATTGCAGTAAAAAATTTGGTATTTCAAAGATACCCACAAGAAAAGAAGGATTAAATCTCCACTGTTTGAAGAATTTACTGTTTTAATAACACTTACCAAACTGGAGACTTAAATATACACCAATAGAGTTCAAAATCACATAAAATAAATCATGAACCTTAAGACAGCTGACTACTGAAGTATCAAAAGAATTACCTATTGTGTGACCTTCTTTCCTGCCCTATACCCCTAATACAAGAATCCTGGGAACGTATGGAGTGAGATTTGTATTAGCAATAATAATTCCTTAAAAGTTGACTTATATTCTTTAGGAACACATTTACAATATCAATAAGGTGATATTTTTCACATATAAAAAAACCAGTAGTTATAAGAACTATTGCAATGAAAAGAATACCTCAGAAAAAGGGTTATTATACATAAAATATATATATATATGTGAATGAGTTATATATGAGGGACTGTCTATATATCATTACATATATTCATTATATACCCTTAAACACACATGTATCCATTTCCATAAATATATCACATACATCCTTGCATCATACAAATCACAGGACATTATATATCACAGGAAATTTTTTACTTGTAGGTTTCACTTTTCACTATTGATAATGGTATTGTCCTTTTGAAGAGAATGCATGCAAATATGAAGAAAAACAGTTTTTTTTGTTGTAATATACACAAATTAAAAATTATGAAAACTAGGCCCTAAAGCACTTAAAGTGATTTGAATAGTTTATGAATGATTTGTATATTATGTAGCTTTTCTGAAGGGGATTTTGCCATTTATTTAAATAGAAGTTATCTACCCAAAATTATGCAGAGTACTAGTGTCTAACTTTTCTTCACTTTTCATAAATTACAGGTCTCAAACCAATTCTTCCCTTAAGTTATTATATACTATTTAAATATAGTAACTTTAGAAATATTGCCATGACAATGATAAAATTCTGTTTAAGTTCAATTTCTGATTTTTTCTATTACTCAAAACATTTTACCCTTCTCAATACTGTTTTGAAACTTAAATAAAAATAGAAAGGAAACACAATTTAACAGGCTACTAAAATTTGGGGAGGGCATAAAATAATATTGTGACATGCTACCTCCAGAAAATTTCAGTGTTTTAATAATCCTAAAATTATATCAAACACTTGCCCATAAATTTCAGTGGTTCTGATTCATTGTTGGGAATAAGGAAGGATATTTTAAAATTACAGTTTTTAATTTCACTTTCATTGCATGTCCAAATTATGGTGACACTTAAAAATTCTTTTTTAATCAGAGACTGTAAATTTCTCTTACTTAGAAATATCAGGTTAAAAAAAAGATTTAAATGAATGCAAATGAGAAAGTGTTAAGAAACAAAGAACATATTCAACAACACTCAATGATCTGCTCTAATATTTTTTGAAACTTATCTTATCCACACTATCTTATATACATAGGTTCCCCTTTGATAGAGAGAAACTGAGTTAGTCAAATGATTTTTCTCTAGTCTATATATGTGAAATGGTACATATTTTTATCAGACAGCAAAAGTTGACTCTCCAGAGAAATAAATGTCACCAATTAAAAATTAATGGTGAATATGTGTTATTTCATAAGCTGCATCTGGATAAGGCCATATTCTATTTTTCTTTTCCTTTGAAATAATTATGTTTACTTCAGATTTCATAGGTATTACTTCAACATAAAAGTTCATTTTATCAGAGATGTCTCCCAAAAAGTTGGGCATAGAAAATGCTCACGGTAGCACTACAAACTACTGCTTCTTCAAAGAATAAAAACCTCAGAAGACTGATTATCAGCAGTTTTTGGTTTCCAGGTTTTTCTAATGATGTAACTCCCTGATATAGGTTTCCCAATGCAGAACATAATCCTTGGATGATAAGAACAAGTTACATGGCTTGTACTTCCAAACTGGCATTTGTGAGCCTAGCAAACTTTGAATTAGACAGAAACAATAATACTAAAAAAGTCATTAATCTAGAACCATTTAAATCAGGGAAGATACTGACTGAAGTTAAACTGTTCCATGGTCCTGTGTTATAACAAGAGGACATTAAGATAATAACTTCTTTAAGCAGGCATGGTAAAATTTCAAGGGAACCATAAGAAAATAGAAATAGTGTGTACTTCCAAAAAATAGATGTAGAGAAAAAAAATTAAATTAAAGAAAAACAACTACCAAAGAAGTAAAAAGCCTTTGATAAATTAAAAAAGCGGGGAAGAAAAGATTGGGGGAGAGCAGTGGGATAGGAGATAAGTGAGACGGGTACAGGAAAGGACAGAAAAACAGAAGTACTAAAGTAAGATGGCAGAAACAAGCCCCCAACCACACAATAAACATAAATGGATCATTTTTCAGAGATTATCAAACTCAATACACACACACACACAAAACAGTATTTTTAAAAGACAAAAAGCAAAAGCTATAAAGATAAATGTTCCAATTTACTGAGATGTATTTTTAACTTGCTTTACCTAACAAAATAGGCACACCTTCTTTTGTTAAGCCAAGCAGACAAAAAAAAGAAAATATAAAACATCTGAACTATGCAATTACTAAGATTTATATAATAGGCACAGAGAATTAATGAACTCTATACCTAACAATCAGAGCACACACATTTTTCTCAAACATACTGGAAATACTTACATCTAATAGTGTCTCAGGCCAAAAAACAAATCTTAATTTTTTTTTTAAATCACAGAATCAGAGGAACTATAAAAGCAATATTTACAGGTAAATTTACAGTGTGGAAGCTTACATTAAAGAAGAAAAGTAAGATAAACACGCAAACTAAAAAACTACAAAAAAAGTCTTAAGCTACAATAAGTAAGTTACGAAAGTAGGAGTATAAAGTAGTGAAACAGGACACAAACACAAAATAGAGAACCAACAAAGGTTTTTTGTGTTTTGGCCAAGACTAATAAAATATACAAAACTGACAAGACTTAGAAAAAGAACAAACAACAGGCATAAAAAAATCTTAAACAAATGGTCCCATTCTATAAAAAAGTACAACTTAGCAAAAGAAACAGAATAGAATACTGCTACAATCGATAGAAATGGTTTGGCAGTTAATATCTATCTTTTTCCCACCCCAAGCCACCCCAAACACACAAATTCAAATATTGGTTTATAGGAGTTCTATCAAATTTTAAGCAAAACATCACATCCATCCTTAAGATTGTCTGGAGGACCAAAAAATTTCTCTTCTGAGGCCAATATAACCTTGATATTAAAAACAGACTAATAAGGTACAATTTTAAAGAGTTAAAAACTAATCTCAATAATAAATAAAGATGTAAAACTCTTACTAAAAAACCACTTCCAAGAGTGTATAATAGGATATCTTGACTAAATTGGGAAAGTAAAGTTTGATATTAGAAAAATATACAAATACAATTTCTCATTATTAACAGATTAAAGGAAAACCATGATTATTTCCTTTGACAGCAGATAAGCATTTGATAAATTTTTACTACCCAATGATTTTACATAAGAACACCCACAAAACCAACCAAAAACCTTCTTAGAAAACTAGAAAAAGAAAAGGATTTCAATAACTGGTAAAAGCCTATAGCAAACATTTTTAAAGATGAAAATCTGTAGTACTCTCATTTAAAACCTGGAACATCACAGGAGGCCCCTTACAACTTGGTGAGTCTGGACATTACTGTAAGAAAAATCACTGAAAGAAAAAGGCATTCAAAAAAGAAAGAAAACTCATTAAGAGATTTGTATTTATACAGAAAGCTAAAAAAAAAAACATATAAGCAAATTATTAGATTTGATAAACAGGTTTAGGTAAGATTGCTAGATACAAAGACAATAGAAAAAACTAATTTCTATACACCAGAACAGGAACAGACTGAAATTTTTATATAGTGCAATTTACTACACCATCAAAAAATATTAAATATCTAGGAACAAATCTAACAGAAGATATGCAATACTTATCTAGAACAAATTTTAAAACAACTGTGATCAAAGATGTTCCCAATTATAATGGTGTGATGCTATGGACTCAACATTTTAAAGAAATTTCACTTATCCCTAATTTGATAAATGAATTCAATGCAATTCCAATAAAAACCACAATAAAAATTCTTCAAGGAATTTGATAAGTTGACTCTCAATTTCTACGGATAAGCTGTGCAGCTCCTGATAACGGTTTGGATTCTTGCCCTACCAGATATCAAGTCTCATTAGAATTACAATAATTAAAACAGCATCATGTACTGTTTGTGCAGAAATAGACAACTTGATGAATAAAACAGAAGAATCTAGCACAGAATCATTTAAATATAGAATAGTGAAATGACAGAGCACTCTTGCCAATGGAGGGACTATCCAGTACATGGCACTAGAATAGTTACCCATTTGGGGAAAAATATAATTGGACCACTAACCCACACTGTCCAAAGAAACAATTCCAAATAAATTTAAAATAAATATGGGGGGCAAACCTTTAAAAATACAGTATTTATTTTCATCTTCAAAACCTTGGTGTAGATAAAGGGTTCCTAATGACATAATTAAGCACCAACCCTACAAGAGACTGATAAAACAGAACATATTTCATAGAAATGAAAGTTCAAATGAAAGATGAACATTAAAGTTCAACATCCATACTGGTCAGGAAAATGCAAAATTAAACCATGACAAGACACCATTTTTTATAGACATGCATTAGGAAAAAATCAAGAAGTCTGAAAACTGGCAGTATCAAAAAAGCAAACAGAATTAAGGGAATTACCACACTCTGCTGATGGGGCTGTACAATGTCACATGATGAATATGCACACACCCAGTGACCCCAGCTAGTTTACTTCTATATATACACCTGAAGGATTTACTCCTTATGCAGAACACATATTAAATAATCTTCACATTAAAACTGCTCATAGAAACAAAATAAACACTGAACACATACAGATTATATCATAGTCACATGATGAAATAGTATACAGCAGTGAAATTTAGTGAACTACAGCTACATGCTATGGCTCAAATACTTCTTGAAACAAGGATTAGGAGAAAAAGTTCTGCTTCAAGATGGCAATGTACTCAAGCTCATTTTTTCCTAAGGATATACTGAATCTACAGCTACATATGGAACAATTCTTTCTGAAGGAAAGCCAATAGTTAGTCAAGCGATTCTTACACATTAAGTGGATGAGAAAAAACCCACACTAAAATGCGCACAAGAGCTGAGACACAATCTTGCTAAACCACACCTAAGGCTGAGTGACCCACTGTGTGAGAAAACTCCTAACTCCAGTCTACTACTTGAGGAGGAAAAGGTTGCTTCTCCTGTTCTTGACGAGTGAAGGATTTAAACCCCACATGTGACACAAAACATTTAAGACCTGCACCTAAGAGATGGGCCCACAAATCAACTTCAAAAGCCAATGGGACATGTGTCCACCAGACCCACAAGGAGACTGCAGACTGAGAAACAGTTCCTGAAGGACTCATAGAGACTCATTGAGGCTACACCACAGGGCCCAGCACAGAAGCAGCTGACTGAAATACCTTGTCGTTCTATGAAGGACACCTATGTGCTAATCTTGAAGCTTCTATGTGAGGGTCCAGCATCTAATTTAACTCACATTTAGGAGCCTAATGAAATAATCTTCAAAGAATGCAAAGGCTGGCAGATGCCATCTTTCCTCTCTCCCTTTACCTTGCTTCAGGCCACCACTATCTCCGGCAAAGGAGCGTGTGCACATGTCTGGTGCCCTAGTTGATATCTTAACCATGATGGGTAGTGGGGCTTGTGTTCATTGGTTGGCAGGTGGTAGCAAACAATGAAACAGTTCTTAATTGGCTATCTTCCTAGGGTTCTTAGAAAGGGCACACAGAATATCGACCTCCCAATCTTCCCCTGAAAGAGGTATATGTGTACGCTTTAAAAGGTACTACCTTAGAGTCCATCTTCCAGTAAGCCTAAATCTAGGTGCTGAGAACTTCCCAGTTGGGACAATGACAGGTGTCAACACCCCGAACTACTGGAAGCAACTAAAATAAAGTAGGCTGCTTGGACAGTCACAAGGTTTGAAAACAGATAAGAGCTAGGGCAGGGTTGAGCAATAATAAGGTTCATTTCTGACATGACACCACACCTTTATGAAAGGAGGCCATTTAATTTAATGCACAGAAATCAACACAGAACAGTCAAGGAAGATGAAGAAACAGAAGACTATACTCCAAACAACAGAAAAGCTAAAACCTTAGAGAAGACCTAGAACAAGATAAAACATTAGAAAAAGACTTTTAGTGAAACAGAGATAAGTGATTTACCTGATAAAGAGTTCAAAATAGCAGTATTTTAGACGTGGTATATTAAAAAGATGCTCACTGAGATCAGGAGAACAATGCATAGGCAAGTGAGAATTTCAACTGAGACAAAATATAAGTGCAAAAAAGAATTAGAGCTGAAGAATCTAACAACTGAAAAATACAAGTGGGGGATTCAACAAGGGACTAAATGAAAAAACAAAGAAAAGATCAGCGAACTTAAAGACAAGGCAGTGGAATTCATCCAATCAGAGGAGCAAAAAAAAGGAAAAAGATAAAGAGTGAAGATAGCTTAAGGGACTTATGGGAGAACATCTAGTAGACCAATATTCAAATTACAGGGGTTCCAGAAGGAGAAAAGAGAAAGAGAAAGGGGCATAAAACTTCTTTGAAGAAATAATGGCTGAAAACTTCCCTAAACCCATGGAAAGAAGTGGAAATACAGATCCAGGAAGCAAAATAAAACCCAGAAAGTACCAAAAAAGGTAACTCCAAAGAGAACCACACCAAGATACAACCTAACTAAAAAGTCAAAAGTAAAAAACAAAGAATCTTAAAAGCAGCAAGAGAAACAACTTGCAACATACAAGGTAATCCCCATAAGACTATGGGGCAGTAACTCCCAAGGACAGAAGGGAGTGGAAAGATACATTCAAAATACTAGAGATGGTAAGTGGGGGAGGTGGAAAGTTGTCCTTCAGAATTGGACAGATTAAAGAGTTTCTCAGGTAAGTAAAAGCTAAAAGAGTTCATTATCATAAAATTGCCCTTACAAGGTCTTTTCTTTAGATGAAATGAAAGGGTGGTAATTATTTATAAGAAAACATATTAAGTATAGATATCACTGGTAAACATATAGTAAAATTCAAGGCAATTTATTGCTCTAAAGGTGGTGGGTCAATCACTTATGAAGCTAGTTTGAAGGTTAAAAGTATTAAAAATCATAACTAAAAATTTGTTAACGGATACATAAGACAAAAGATATAAATGGTAACATCAAAAATATAAAACATGTGGGAGGGGTATAAAAATGTACATACTTAGAATGTGCTTGAAGTTGTTATTAATTTAAAAGGACTGTTAGAAGTTATTTAATGTAAGCCTCATGGTAGCCACAAAGCAAAACGTATGGTGCATGTGGAAAAGCTAGAGAAAGGAACATAAGCATCCACTACAAAAATAAACCACAAAGTAGAGAGAAAGAAAAAATTCCCCCATCAAAAGGCATAGACTGGATGAATGGAAAAAAAAAAACAAAAACTTGTCTATACATGCTGACTGTGAGACTCGCTTCAGATATATGAGAACATCACAGTATGGAATGAAAAGGATAGACAAAGAATCCATGCAAATGGAAAGAAAAAGAAAACTAGGTCAGCTATACTTACATATAAGATAAAATAGTCTTTAAGACAACAAGTGTAATGAGACAAAGAACATCATTAGATAATAACAAAGGGACAATTTAGTAAGAGGATACAATATTTGTAAATATTTATGCACCCAGCCTAGAAAGTCCTAAATTTACGAGACAAACACAGATATAAGGGGAGAAATAGCAATACAATAACAGTAGGGAACTTTAATACTCACTTTCATCAATAGATAAATCATCCAGACAGAAAATCAATAAGGAAACATTGTCCTTAAATGACACATTAGACCAGATGGACTTAAATACACAGAATATTCCATTCAAAAGCAACAGAATACACATTTTTCTCAAGCACACATGGAACATTTCCAGGATAAATCATATCCAGGCCACAAAACAAGTCTTGCAGTATTTGAGAAGACTGAATTCATAATCAAGCATCTTTTCCAAACACAATGGTATGCAAATAGAAATCAATTACAAGAAGAAAACTGGAAAATTTACAAGTATGTAGAGTGTAAACAATATGCTTTTTTTTTTAACAACCAAGGGGTCAAAGAATAAATCAAAAAAGAAAAAAGTACCTTGAGACAAATGAAAATGGAAATAAAATGTACCAAAACTGATGAGATGCAGCAAAATCAGTTCTGTGAGGGAAGTTCATAGCAATTAATGTTTATATTAAGAAATAAGAAAGATCTCAAACAACCTAACTTCATACCTCAAAGAACTATAAAAAGAACAAAGTTAAGGGGGGTGGAGCCAGGATGGCGGCGTGAGTAGAGCAGTGGAAATCTCCTCCCAAAAACACATAGAGCTATGAAAATATAACAAAGAAAAATCTTCCTAAAATAGAGACCACAGGACACAGGACAACATCCAGACCACATCCACACCTGCAAGAACCCAGCGCCTTGTGAAGGGGGTAAGATACAAGCCCCAGCCCGGCGGGACCCGAGCGCCCCTCCCCCCGGCTCCCGGCGGGTGGAGAGAAACCGGAGCGGTTTTTTTTTTTTTTTTGGCGAGCGCTTTTTGGAAGCCTTAGAGGGACGGGCCCCCGTTGCTGGGGAGGCAGGGTGGCGGGACTGGTGAGGAGGTGCCTGGGAACGGCGCCGGAGGACAAAGAATATCCCGTGTTTCTCCCTGCGAGACCGGGGGGCGGGTGCCTGAGACCGGTGCCTGAGGACGGAGGAGGTTGCGCGTTTTTCCCCTTTTTGGCGAGCGCTTTTTGGAAGCCTTGAAGGGACGGGGACCCCAGTGCTAGGGAGGCACGGTGGGGGGACTGGTGAGCGGGTGGCTGGGACCGGCGCCTGAGGACAAAGAATATCCCCCGTTTTTCCCTGCGGGACCGGTGGGCGGGTGCCTGAGACCGGCACTTGAGGACAGAGGAAATCGCGCGTTTTTCCCCTTTTTTTTTTCTCTTTTCTGCGAGTGCTTTTTGGAAGCCTAAAAGGGACAGGGACCCCGGTGCTAGGGAGGCAGGGCGGCGGGACTGGTGAGCGGGTGCCTGGGACCGGCACCTGAGGACAAAGAATATCCCGCATTTTTCCCTGTGGGACCGGTGGGTGGGTGCCTGAGACCAGCACCTGAGGACGGAAGAAATCGCGCGTTTTTCCCCTTTTTTTTCTCTCTTTTTGCCGAGTGCTTTTTGGAAGCCTTGAAGGGACAGGGACCCCGGTGCTAGGGAGGCAGGGCGGCGGGACTGGTGAGCGGGTGCGTGGGACCAGTGCCTGAGGACAAAGAATATTGAGCGTTCCTTCCCTGCGGGACCGGTGGGTGGGTGCTTTTTGGAAGCCTTGAAAGGACAGGGACCCTGGTGCTAGGGAGACAGGGCAGCAGGACCAGTGAGCGGGTGCCTGGGACCGGCACCTGAGGACAAAAAAAAAAAAAAAAAAAAAAATCGCTTGTTTTTTCCTTTTTTTTCCTTTTTTTTTTTCTCTTTCTTTCTGTTCCCTCTCTCATTGTTGCTGTTGTTGTTTTGGTTTGGAGAGTGCTTTTTGGAAATCTTAAAGGGGCAGGAGAGGTCACTTAGACCAGAGGCAGGGAATCTGGGGATCTCTGGGCACTCTAACCCCCTGGGCAGCAGGGAGCACAGAGGCCCCTTACGGAGATAAATAGTCTCCTGGCTGCTCCCCCTCCAACGGGGCTCCACCATTTTGGAGGAACAGCCCCAGCCAGGCCAAGCCCACAGCAACAGCGGAAATAAACCCCAAAGCAACTGGGCAGGAAGCAGAAGCCCTGTCTGCGCACAGCTGCCCAGAACAAGCCACTAGAGGTCGCTATTCTCCCAGGAAAAGGCTACAAATCAACAAGAAGGGAAGCTCTTCCAGCGGTCACTTGTACCAGCTCTGCAAACTATCTCTATCACCATGAAAAGGCAAAACTACAGGCAGACAAAGATCGCAGAGACAACACCTGAGAAGGAGACAGACCTAACTAGTCCTCCTGAAAAAGAATTCAAAATAAAAATCATGAACATGCTGACAGAGATGCAGAAAAAAATGCAAGAGCAATGGGATGAGATGCAGAGAAAAATGCAAGAGCAGTGGGATGAAGTCCGGAAGGAGATCACAGATGTCAGGAAAGAGATCACAGAAGTGAAACAATCCCTGGAAGGATTTATAAGCAGAATGGATAAGATGCAAGAGGCCATTGAAGGAATAGAAGCCAGAGAACAGGAACGTATAGAAGCTGACATAGAGAGAGATAAAAGGATCTCCAGGAATGAAACAACACTAAGAGAAATATGTGACCAATACAAAAGAAAAAACATTCGTATTATAGGGATACCAGAAGAGGAAGAAAGAGGAAAAGGGATAGAAAGTGTCTTTGAAGAAATAATTGCTGAAAACTTCCCCAAACTGGGGGAGGAAATAATTGAACAGACCATGGAATTATACAGAACCCCCAACAGAAAGGATCCAAGGAGGACAACACCAAGACACATAATAATTAAAATGGCAAGGATCAAGGACAAGGAAAGAGTTTTAAAGGCAGCTAGAGAGAAAAAGGTCACCTATAAAGGAAAACCAATCAGGCTAACATCAGACTTCTCAACAGAAACCCTACAGGCCAGAAGAGAATGGCATGATATACTTAATGCAATGAAACAGAAGGGCCTTGAACCAAGGATACTGTATCCAGCACGACTATCATTTAAATATGATGGTGGGATCAAACAATTCCCAGACAAGCAAAAGCTGAGGGAATTTGCTTCCCACAAACCAACTCTACAGGGCATCCTACAGGGACTGCTCTAGATGGGAGAACCCCTAAAAAGAGCACAGAACAAAACACACAACATATGAAGAATGGAGGAGGAGGAATAAGAAGGGAGAGAAGAAAAGAATCTCCAGACAGTGTATATAACAGCTCAATAAGCGAGCTAAGTTAGGCAGTAAGATACTAAAGAAGCTAACCTTGAACCTTTGGTAACCACGAATCTAAAGCCTGCAATGGCAATAAGTACATATCTTTCAATAGTCACCCTAAATGTAAATGGACTTAATGCACCAATCAAAAGACATAGAGTAATAGAATGGATAAAAAAGCAAGACCCATCTATATGCTGCTTACAAGAAACTCACCTTAAACCCAAAGATAAGCATAGACTAAAAGTCAAGGGATGGAAAAACATATTTCAGGCAAACAACAGTGAGAAGAAAGCAGGGGTTGCAGTACTAATATCAGACAAAATAGACTTCAAAACAAAGAAAGTAACAAGAGATAAAGAAGGCCACTACATAATGATAAAGGGCTCAGTCCAACAAGAGGATATAACCATTTTAAATATATATGCACCCAATACAGGAGCACCAGCATATGTGAAGCAAATACTAACAGAACTAAGGAGGGAAATAGACTGCAATGCATTCATTGTAGGAGACTTCAACACACCACTCACCCCAAAGGATAGATCCACCGGGCAGAAAATAAGTAAAGACACACAGGCACTGAACAACACACTAGAACAGATGGACCTAATAGACATCTATAGAACTTTACATCCAAAAGCAACAGGATATACATTCTTCTCAAGTGCACATGGAACATTCTCCAGAATAGACCACATACTAGCTCACAAAAAGAGCCTCAGTAAATTCCACAATATTGAAATTCTACCAACCAATTTTTCAGACCACAAAGGTATGAAAGTAGAAATAAATTCTACAAAGAAAACAAAAAGGCTCACAAACACATGGAGGCTTAACAACATGCTACTAAATAATCAATGGATCAATGAACAAATCAAAATAGAGATCAAGGAATATATAGAAACAAATGACAACAACAACACTAAGCCCCAACTTCTGTGGGATGCAGCGAAAGCAGTCTTAAGAGGAAAGTATATAGCAATCCAGGCACACTTGAAGAAGGAAGAACAATCCCAAATGAATAGTCTAACATCACAATTATTAAAACTGGAAAAAGAAGAACAAATGAGGCCTAAAGTCAGCAGAAGGAGGGACATAATAAAGATCAGAGAAGAAATAAACAAAATTGAGAAGAATAAAACAATAGCAAAAATCAACGAAACCAAGAGCTGGTTCTTTGAGAAAATAAACAAAATAGATAAGCCTCTAGCCCAACTTATTAAGAGAAAAAGAGAGTCAACACAAATCAACATAATCAGAAATGAGAATGGAAAAATCACGACAGACTCCACAGAAATACAAAGAATTATTAAAGACTACTATGAAAACCTATATGCCAACAAGCTGGAAAACCTAGAAGAAATGGACAACTTCCTAGAAAAATACAACCTCCCAAGACTGACCAAGGAAGAAACACAAAAGTTAAACAAACCAATTACAAGCAAAGAAATTGAAACAGTAATCAAAAAACTACCCAAGAACAAAACCCCGGGGCCGGACGGATTTACCTCGGAATTTTATCAGACACACAGAGAAGACATAATACCCATTCTCCTTAAAGTGTTCCAAAAAATAGAAGAAGAGGGAATACTCCCAAACTCATTCTATGAAGCCAACATCACCCTAATACCAAAACCAGGAAAAGACCCCACCAAAAAAGAAAATTACAGACCAATATCCCTGATGAATGTAGATGCAAAAATACTCAATAAAATATTAGCAAACAGAATTCAACAGTATATCAAAAGGATCATACACCATGACCAAGTGGGGTTCATCCCAGGGATGCAAGGATGGTACAACATTCGAAAATCCATCAACATCATCCACCACATCAACAAAAAGAAAGACAAAAACCACATGATCATCTCCATAGATGCTGAAAAAGCATTTGACAAAATTCAACATCCATTCATGATAAAAACTCTCAGCAAAATGGGAATAGAGGGCAAGTACCTCAACATAATAAAGGCCATATATGATAAACCCACAGCCAGCATTATACTGAACAGCGAGAAGCTGAAAGCATTTCCACTGAGATCGGGAACCAGACAGGGATGCCCACTCTCCCCACTGTTATTTAACATAGTACTGGAGGTCCTAGCCACGGCAATCAGACAAAACAAAGAAATACAAGGAATCCAGATTGGTAAAGAAGAAGTTAAACTGTCACTATTTGCAGATGATATGATACTGTACATAAAAAACCCTAAAGACTCCACTCCAAAACTACTAGAACTGATATCGGAATACAGCAAAGTTGCAGGATACAAAATCAACACACAGAAATCTGTAGCTTTCCTATACACTAACAACGAATCAATAGAAAGAGAAATCAGGAAAACAATTCCATTCACCATTGCATCAAAAAGAATAAAATACCTAGGAATAAACCTAACCAAGGAAGTGAAAGACTTATACTCTGAAAACTACAAGTCACTCTTAAGAGAAATTAAAGGGGACACTAATAAATGGAAACTCATCCCATGCTCATGGCTAGGAAGAATTAATATCGTCAAAATGGCCATCCTGCCGAAAGCAATATACAAATTTGATGCAATCCCTCTCAAATTACCAGCAACATTCTTCAATGAATTGGAACAAATAATTCAAAAATTCATATGGAAACACCAAAGACCCCGAATAGCCAAAGCAATCCTGAAAAAGAAGAATAAAGTAGGGGGGATCTCACTCCCCAACTTCAAGCTCTACTACAAAGCCATAGTAATCAAGACAATTTGGTACTGGCACAAGAACAGAGCCACAGACCAGTGGAACAGATTAGAGACCCCAGAAATTAACCCAAACATATATGGTCAATTAATATTTGATAAAGGAGCCATGGACATACAATGGCAAAATGACAGTCTCTTCAACAGATGGTGCTGGCAAAACTGGACAGCTACATGTAGGAGAATGAAACTGGACCATTGTCTAACCCCATATACAAAGGTAAACTCAAAATGGATCAAAGACCTGAATGTAAGTCACGAAACCATTAAACTCTTGGAAAAAAACATAGGCAAAAACCTCTTAGACATAAACATGAGTGATCTCTTCTTGAACATATCTCCCCGGGCAAGGAAAACAACAGCAAAAATGAGCAAGTGGGACTACATTAAGCTGAAAAGCTGTACAGCGAAAGACACCATCAATAGAACAAAAAGGAACCCTACAGTATGGGAGAATATATTTGAAAATGACAGATCTGATAAAGGCTTGACGTCCAGAATATATAAAGAGCTCACACGCCTCAACAAACAAAAAACAAATAACCCAATTAAAAAATGGGCAGAGGAACTGAACAGACAGTTCTCCAAAAAAGAAATACAGATGGCCAAGAGACACATGAAAAGATGCTCCACATCGCTAATTATCAGAGAAATGCAAATTAAAACTACAATGAGGTATCACCTCACACCAGTAAGGATAGCTGCCATCCAAAAGACAAACAACAACAAATGTTGGCGAGGCTGTGGAGAAAGGGGAACCCTCCTACACTGCTGGTGGGAATGTAAATTAGTTCAACCATTGTGGAAAGCAGTATGGAGGTGCATCAAAATGCTCAAAACAGACCTACGATTTGACCCAGGAATTCCACTCCTAGGAATTTACCCTAAGAACGCAGCAATCAAGTTTGAGAAAGACAGATGCACTCCTATGTTTATCGCAGCACTATTTACAATAGCCAAGAATTGGACGCAACCTAAATGTCCATCTGTAGATGAATGGATAAAGAAGATGTGGTACATATACACAATGGAATACTACTCAGCCATAAGAAGTGGAAAAATCCAACCATTTGCAGCAACATGGATGGAGCTGGAGAGTATTATGCTCAGTGAAATAAGCCAAGCGGAGAAAGAGAAATACCAAATGATTTCACTCATCTGAGGAGTATAGGAACAAAGGAAAAACTGAAGGAACAAAACAGCAGCAGAATTACAGAACCCAAAAATGGACTAACAGGTACCAAAGGGAAAGGAACTGGGGAGGATGGGTGGGCAGGGAGGGATAAGGGGGGGGAAGAAGAAGGGGGGTATTAAGATTAGCATGCATGGGGGGGAGGGAGAAAGGGGAGGGTGGGCTGCACAACACAGAGAGGACAAGTAGTGACTCTACCACATTTTGCTAAGCTGATGGACAGTAACCGTAATGTGGTTGTTAGGGGGGACCTGATATAGGGGAGAGCATAGTAAACATAGTATTCTTCAGGTAAGTGTAGATTAAAAATTTAAAAAAAAAAAGAAAGAAAGAAAGAAAGAAAAGGGGGATTACTCCTTAACAGGATAAAACTATTGGTAAATCAAAGATCAACTCATGCTTTAAATATCCTTAATGTTGATCACTTAAAGGGTGTCAGATGATCAGCTATGGAGGTACTCTTTTCTGATAATATTCCTTTCTCTTAATTAAAAAAAAAAAAAAAAGCAGTTACTGTGTGCTGACCTCCAATGAGTTCTGCACAGTGGTATAGAGGGCATGTCAAAGTGTGGGCAAAGGGTCTGTTTGTTTCTACGCAGAAGATCAAGGCCTAGCTTGGATACCCAGAAAATGAACTAAGATACGATATGAGGAGGAGCTTCCGGCATCAGCACTCTCTGGAGGACTCGTGCCGGGGGATGATCATCAAAAAGCCTCCACAGGGATCCGGACGATGCTGCGGTTGTGGCTGCATCCAGCCCACCGTCTCCTGGACTTGCCATAGGAATGAGGAGGGAGATGTCTAGGTTGGCATGTGCATACAGTGAGACAATGAATTTGACCGGATCTGTACTGTTGGAACTCAATCAGGAGTTGGGAGGGGTGCAAGGTGTAGCACCCCAAAATCTCATGACTATAGACTATCTATGGTTAAAAGAACATATGGGATGTGAACAGATCCCAGAAATGGGCTGCTTTAATTTGTCTGATGGTTCAAGTACAGTTGGAAAATATCCATCATATCATAGATAAATTTTCACAAATGCCTAGGGTGCCTAAATGGTTTTCTTGGCTTCACTGGAGATGGCTGGTAATTATAGATTTGCTTTGTTTATGTCACCGTATTCCTGTTATGTTAATATGTGTGTGCAAATTAGTTAGTAGTTTAAAACCTATACATACTTAAGGTACTATACAAGAAGATATGTCAAAGAAATAATCAATTCTCCCAAGTTTCCTTCATATGCTACATCTATAGCTTTTCTTCTTCCTTCCTAATTACAAACCTTAAATAGAATTCGTGCCTCATATCGAATTTACCGAGTATCATAATTCCTCCAGGTGGTAAAGATACCTCGAGACAAGTGCTGGGCATAGAAGCCACAGGGCATAAATCTGCAAAGAAGTAAAAAGCTAACCTTTGCAAACAATATGGCTTCTCTCTCACTTACCAACTTTACATTTCCCTGTATGGCCCCGGAAGATGACTGGTTAGCCAGAGACGGGTAAGATTCCTCAAGGGAGGAACAACCTAAGACAGGCACAGTCGCAGGGGGGCCATCAGGTGAGAATTTGGGGATCAACAGAGGTGAGGCTCAGAACCTCACCCCCCCCTGCTTTGAGAGAAATCTTCTGCATCCGTGGATGTCTTGCTGCCCTTGTCTAGCCTGGATTAATACTTAGTCCATAGGCACACACCTGATCATCTGATCATCTACATTTGCCTTCTTACAGCACTAAACTATGTTTTCTACCTTTATCTTGCATCTACCTACCACTTCAGCATTTTATTAAAAATAAAAATAATAATAATAGGAGAAATGTGGGATCAACATATAAATCAAGTACAAAAATCAAATGAATATTCATATTTGACCTGATGGTTTATAGGTCATATTGCATGATCAAAACCGAAAGTTTCTGTGATGAATGCCCTTGTACTGTTCACCATGTAAGAATTTATTCACTCTGTAAGAATTCGTTCACCATGTAAGAACTTGTTCGTTATGCTTCAGAAGATTGGAGACTGACGAGAATTAGGCTTGAGATGGATTAATGATTGTACATTGAGCATTGACCCCCCTATACTGAATTTTATTGTTGTTAACAACCATTTGATCAATAAATATGAGAGATGCCCTCTCAAAAAAAAAAAAAATGTGTAAAGATTAAAGCTATCATTTAAAAAAGAAAAAAAAAAAAAAAAAAAAAGAACAAAGTTAAAAGTCAGCTGAAGGAAATAAAGGTAAGAGTAGAATAAAAGAGAATAAAAAGTCGAAGAAAAGATCAATGAAACTAACAGGTGGTGTTTTGAAAATATAAAATTACAAACCTTTAGTTAGACTCACTAAGGAAAAAAAGAGAACAATTGGACAAAGAGAAGAAAAATAAATTTATAGAAACATACAACCTACCAAGACTGAATCACAAAAAAAATAGAAAATCTGAACAGACCAATTACATTAAGAAGGTTGAATCAGTATTCAAAACTTCCCAGCCTACATAAGGCCAGGACCACAAGGCTTCACTGGTGAATTGTACCAAACATTTAAAGAATACCAATCCTTCTAAACTCTTCCAAAAAAAACTGAAGAGGAGGTAACATTTCCAAACTCATTTTACAAAACGAGCATTACTCTGATACCAAAGGCAGACAAGGATACTTTTCTTGTGAGAAAAGAAAATTACAGGGCAATATCCCTGATGAATAAAGATGCAAAAATTCTCAACAAATATTTTAGCAAACCAAGCTCAACAATACACTAAAAGGATCATACACCATGACCAGGTAGGATCTGTTCCTGGGATGCAAGATGGCTTCATGTATAGAAATCAATGTGACACATCACATTAACAAAAGGAATAATAAAAATTATACGATCATCTCAATAGATGAAGAAAAAGCATTTGACAAAATTCAACATCAATTTATGATAAAAACTCTCAAACAAGTAGAGAGAGAACATAACTCAACATAATAAAGGCCATATATGATAAGACCACAGCTAACATCATACTCAATGGAGAAGAGCCAAAAGCTATCCCTCTAAGATCAGGAACAAGACAATGATACCCACTCTCATCACTTTTATTCAACATAATGCTGGAAGTTCAAGCCAGAGCAATTAGGCAAGATAAAGAAAAGGCATCCACGTTGAAAAGGAAGAAGTAAAACTCTCAACTGTCTCTATTGTCAGTGATCTTATCTCTATGAACACTAAAGGAAACCCTAATGACTCCACCATAAAAGCCATTAGAACTCTTAAACAAATTCCGTTACAGAATACAATATCACACAAAAATCAGGT
Organism: Manis javanica; assembly: GCF_040802235.1. Classification (NCBI taxonomy): domain Eukaryota; kingdom Metazoa; phylum Chordata; class Mammalia; order Pholidota; family Manidae; genus Manis; species Manis javanica. The sequence continues at coordinate 53,200,498 of NC_133167.1, forward strand.
GAGTTTGTACACACGAGTAAAGAACTATTTCCATTTTCAACTGAATAAAAAATAGTAAAATACTTAGGAATAAATTTAACTAAGGTAAAATTTAACTATAGTACACTGAAAACTCTAAGGTCTGATGAAAGAAATTGAAGATGATGCAAATAAATGGACAGATATTCTTACTCATAGACTGAAAGAATACTATTAAATTGTCCATACTGTCCAAAGCAATCTACAAATTCAATGTAATCCCTACCAAAATTCCAATGACATTTTTCACAGAAACAGAACAATCCTAAAAACTGTATGAAATTACAAAAGACCCAAAACAATCTTGAGAAAGAAGAACAAAGCCAGAAGCATCACACTTCCTAATTTCAAATTTTAAGGCTATAGATCAAACCAGTATGGTATTGGCATAAAAACAGATAAATGAAATAAATAGAATGGAAAAGAGAGTCATAAACAAACTCACACATATAACGTCAATTAATTTGCAAGAGTCATGAATATACAATGCGGAAAAGAGAGTATCTTCAATAAATGGTTCTGGAGAACCAGTAAATAGTTCTCACATACAAAAGAAACTGGACCACTATCACAAAAAAATAAGTGTTGGCAAGAATGTGGAGAGGAGAATCTTTGCACACCACTGGGGGGAATGTAAACTTGTACAACCATTATGGAAAATAGTATGGAGGTTCCTCAAAATATTAAAAGTAGAACTGCCATATGATCTAGAAATTTCACTTTTGAGCATTTATCCAAAATAAACAAAACACTAATTTAGAAAAATATAATGAAACAGTAACTCAGAAAGATATATGCACCTGTGTTCACTGCAGCATTATTTACAATAGCCAAAATATGGAAGCAAATTAAGTGTCCATCGACAGATGAATGGATAAAGAAATGTGCATATGTGCATTTATAGATAAATGTATTTATATTACATACATTATTCAACCATAGTAAAGAAGGAAAACTTGCCATTTATGACAACATGAATGGACTTGGAGGGCATTTGCTAAATAAATAAAACAAAGACAGATAATTTATTATCTCACTTATATGTGGAATTTCAAAAAATAAAAAGATAAAAACAACCCTCAAAAAAAAAAAAAGCAAAAAACAAAACTGAACTCATAGATACTGAGAACAGGTAGTGGTTGCCAGAGGTAATGAGTATGAGGACTGGGAAGATGGGTAAAGGTGGTGAGCAGGTACAAAATTCTAGTTATAAAATGAGTATGTCTGGCCATGTAGTGCACAGTATGTTGACTATAGTTAACAATACTGTATTTATATTTGAAGTTGCTAAGTGAATAAATCTTAAAAGTTCTCATCATTAGAAAAATTTTTTTTAACTATGGGTGGTTATGGATGCCAAGTAGACTTAATGTGCTGATAATTTTCACTATATATATATCGTCAATTTCATACCTGAAACTTATTAGATAATATTATATATCAAGTATATATCTTTAAAAGTATTTTTAAATAAGAGAAAAACATGATTGTAGAAGTCTAATTACATTATAGTACCAAATATACATATATATATATATATATATATATTCAAAATAGGCAAAAGACATACTGTTTAGGAATACATACAGAACCTACATTTTTTTGAATAGTAAGGGAATAATTTTTAAAACTCTCATCCAGGTTAGTTGAAGTAAAGGACTGCATAGGATGGACCCCATAGATAGATTCAGTGATGTACTGTAGTTCTTAAATTAGCTGATAGGTCATTGTTGTTTTTTTATTATGCTGCACAGCATGTTACACCTATTCTTTTCCATGCATTATAATGGTGTGTGGATACTTAATAATAAGAGTATACTTACATATAAAATAAAAGCATATACTTTTTCTGTAGAATCAAATGACTAGGAAAACAAGAGCTATAGCAATAGTAGAGTGTGAGATAGCAAATAAAACCTGGGAGAGAATTTGGGCTTTAATGCCACTCCAAAAGACCTTTAAAAGATATAATATGCTTCAGTACTCTTGCTTTTCATTAATTATATAATGGCTTTTATTTTAGACATCAAAAAAAATGTTTCTAGCCTTCATAATGCCATAATGCACAAATAACAAAATTTTTAAAAGTCTACCCATGAATGAATTATTATATTTTTTTAAAGTTAAATCTCAGAAGTAAATTGCTTTACATCTATGACTTTCTGGTAAGATCTTTTCATTTAATGAGTCAAACAGTTCTACTTTCAAATTTGGCATTTTTAGTTATGGTTAGCCATGCCTCTCATTTCAAACAAGAGCTGTGGCTGGCCAATATGTAGTTATACCTTATCTGGAAAAGCAAGAAAGCAGGATATTGTGACTATAAAACCTGCCCACAATTTTTAATAGAGTCTACCTTTTAAGATTTAATTTATAGTGAAGTTCACCTAAGTTATAAAATATACAACCTTTAATTATAAAGCTGAAGATAACATTTTAAAGGGAGAACTTATTAACTAAGAAAACTTGAATAAATTTTTAATGAAAATACTAGAAATTCCCCTATGCAGATAAATTAGGAAAAGATAAAATTAACTGTTCAGATATTCTGCAAAATTTTCATTCACAAATCTTATTATTAACAAATAATTAGCATCATAAGAGAGAGATTTCTCACTGATTAGTAAAATCCGAGTCAAAACATTTAAAATAAAAATTGCTTGGGTAACTGGTTGTCAACCTTAACTTTATAATAACCACAGAAATTATATACAATGTCCTATGGTCAATAGAAACAATTTAGCCATAAATTTAAATCAGTATCAAATTGACATAAATTTACTGGCAATATATGTACAATAGATTCAATACTGCTATTGCCACAAATTTCATTAAACATAATCATACTGATACAAAAGACAGTATAGGCAGTCCAGTTAGGATAATGTAGTGTATTTGAAGAGATGGTGAAAGAAATCTTACACAAAAGGGCCAGAGTCAAACATTTAAACTAATGGCATTATTAAAACCTGAAGAACACTAATTATCATCTATTAATTCCCATTATATGTAGCTCACCCCTTCTATTTCCTAACCTTTGGAGGACACTTACCCAGCATTATCACAAATTGGTTGAAAGATCTAATAAACTAGTTGATAAAAAAAAAAACACACACACAGAAGTGCTTCTTCCCTACTTTCAGGAAAACAAGATGAAGAAACCAGCAGACATCAAAATGCTCTACAGGAGACTGCAGCTATCTTTTCAGGAAATTTAACTGAAAGATTTATTTACCTAGGGTTTATTCAATGTCTTCTTACATTAAAAAAGAAATAACAGATTACAAGAATATGCCAAAATAATTTATATAATATGTAACATAACATCTGGTACACTCAAAAACATGTTTTCCTGTTTCTATGAAAAACGTCTAAAATATTAGCCTCAAATCATTATTTACAAAATTTTTGATTAAATCTTCCAAAGGGTTTGAGTCTTTTTGTTTTTCCTGCTGTTTTAATTAAAACATCTTAAAGTATTCATTATCTCAATAAATTTATTAATTAATACTTTAGCAAAAATTTCTTCACTTCTTCATAATTGTTTATTTTATTAACTACTCTGCTGACCTGCTAAATGAAGGAAAATTGTTTCTTGGTATAGCTCAAATTTTAACATTTTTTGAACATTAAAAATAATTTTTAGATTTTAGATGAAATGTTAGTATAAGGCATTAAACAAGATGGTGGCATGAGAAGTGAAGGAGAAACCTCTTACCCAAAAAACATGCAATACGAAAATACAACAAATACAACTAAACCTGAAAGAGTGACTGGAAAGAAGACTGCAACAAGATGGCCAACATGTGGGGAAAAGAGAAGACCTCACCGAAAAGGGTAAAGTAGCAAAGCAGCGATCGGAGGAACCCAAGCCCTCCCCCAACCCCAGCTCACTGGTAAGAGGAACAGAAAGGGAGCCGGGAGGAAATAGAAGCACAGGACTGCTCAACACCCAAGCCTGGAGGATCTGCTCCAGGAGCACAAACCCACAGTACATGGTGCTATGGAGATTAGTGGGGTTGGAAAGCAAAAACAGGTGGAATACACAGACAGACTGAGATTCCAACCTCTTGTGGAGAACAGCTCCCCACAACCAGCTGCTCTGGGACAAAAGAAAGGAAGGCACTCTGAAAGACTTTCCAACAGCGAGAGGGCTGCTAAAGGGGCAAGGATTTCACAGAGCTTGCTGCTCAGGAGAAAGGACAGGTGTACAAAATAGTCCCAGCACACTCAGCCCAGCAGGTTGGGACTTTCAGGAGCAGAGAGCTGCCCCCCTGGCTGGCAAAGCACTGCCAAGGCTCCCCAGTGTGACAGAGCCTGCCGCTCCTTCTTCCCGGTTGGCACCAGTTCACAAACCTGATGCCCCCGCCAGTGTGCCAGAGCAGTCGGAGGGCAGCCCACCAACGGCAGTTTCAAGGGTGTAGCATAGAGGCTCCTCCCTGCACACTTGGTCCACTGTCCCTGGCAGTGGACACAGGAACTGCAGCTGGGGAGCAGGAAAGAGCTCTCTCCTCCAGGCAGGCCCTGCTGCCCCGTGCCTATGACTCCCCACATCGCTCCAGGGACTGGGAAGGTCCAGAGTACAGCTTCTGGGCACTAGAGGTCTCCGCCTACACAGTTATTCCATAGTAATCATTAGAAATATGAAATGGCAAAAGAATCTGGTACAAACCAAAATCCCACAAACATCAGAAAGAGAGCTAAGTAAACCAGAAATCACCAATCTTTCTGAAAAAGATTCCAAAATAAAAATCATCAACATGTTCACAGAGCTACAGAAAAATATTCAAGATCTCAGGGAGGATTTCAAGGAGGAGACAGAAAACTTTGAAAAGTACAGTATCTGAAATGAAACATCCAATGAAGGGATTTAAAAGCAGATCAGATGAGGTAAAGGAGACAGTAAATGAAACAAATTATAGGTCAGAAATATAAAGAAGCTGAGGCACAGAGAGAAAAATGGATTGTTAGGAATGAAAGAGTATTAAGAGAACTGTGTGACCAATCCAAAGGAACAATATTTGCATTATAGGGTACCAGAAGAAGAAGAAAGAAAAATTAATAGAAAGTCTCTCTGAGGAAATAATTGCTGAAAACTTTCCCAATCTGGGAAGGAAAAGAGTCTCTTAGGCCATGGAAGTCCAAAGATCTCCCAACACAAGGGACCCAAGGAAGACAACACAAAGACATATAATAATTAAAATGACAAAGATCAAGGACAAGGGCAGAGTATTAAAAGCAGCCAGAGAGAAAAAAATATCACAAACAAAAGAAAACCCATTAGGCTATCATCAGCAGAACCCTTATAGGCCAGAAGGGAGTGGCATGATATATTTAATGCAGTGAAACAGAAGGGCCTTGAAACAAGATATACTTCACCCAGCAAGATTATCATTAAAATTTGCAGCAGGGATTAAACAATTTCTACATAAGCAAAAGTTGAGGGAATTTAGCTCCCACAAATGGTCTCTACAGTGTATTGTGGAGGGACTGCTATAAATGGAAGTGCTCCTAAGGCTAAACAGCTATCACCAGAGAAAATAAAACCACAGTAAAAGAAGCAGACCAATTAATTACTAAGCAAATGCAAAATTAAATCAACTACCCACAGTCAGTCAATGGATACACAAAGAGTACAGAATATGACAGCTAATATATAAAGAGTGGAGGAGGAAGAAAAAAGGGGAGAAAAAAAGAACCTTTAGACTGTGCTTGAAATAGTGCACTGAGTTAAGTTAGAATGCTAGACAATAAGGAAGCGGCCTTTGAACCTTTGGTAACTACAAATCTAAAAGCCTGTAATGGCAGTAAGAGTGTATCTGTTGATAATCAACCTAAATGTAAATGGACTGAAAGCACAAATCAAAAGAAATAGTTACAGAATGGATTAAGAAGGCCCATCTATATGCTGTATACAGGAGACTCACTTCAAACCCAAAGACATAAACAGCCTAAAAGTGAAAGGAAGGAAAAGGTATTTCATGCAAATAACAGGGAGAAAAAAGCAGGAGTAGCAGTACTTATATCAAAAATAGCAAAACAGATTTCAAAACAAAGAAAGTAACCAAAGACAAAGAAGGACATTACATAATAATAAAGGGGACAGTACAACAAGAGAATATAATCACTAAAAATATCTATGTACCCAATATAGAGCACTTAAATATGTGAAACACATACTAACAGAATTAAAGAAGGAAACAGAATGCAATGCAGTCATTTTAGGAGACTTCAACACACCACTCACTGCAAAGGACAGATCAACCAGAGAGAAAATAGGTAAGGAGACAGAGGCACTGAACTACGCATCAGAACAGATGGACCTAACAGACATCTACAGAACACTCCACACAAAAGCATCAGGATACACATTCTTCTCAAGTGCACAGGGAACATTTTCCAGAATACATCACATACTAGGAAACAAAAAAAGCCACAATAAATTCAGAAGGACTGAAATTGTACCAACCAGCTTCTCAAAAGACAAAGGTATGAAACAAGAAATAAATTATGCAAAGAAAACAAAAAAGCCCACAAACACATGGAGGTTTAAAAACATGCTCCTAAATAATCAGTGAGTCAATGACCAAATAAAAACAGAAATCAAGCAATATATAGAGACAAATGAAAAAAATAATTCAACACCCCAAAATCTATGGGGCGTAGTGAAGGCATTTCTAAGAGCAAAGTATATTGCAATACAGGGTTACCTCAAGAAAGAAGAACAATCCCAAATGAACAGTCTAAATTCACAATTAATGAAATAAGAAAAAGCAGAACAAATGAGGACCAAAGTCAGTAGAAGGAGGGAAATAATAAAAATCAAAGCAGAAATAAATAAAATTGAGAAGAATAAAATGATTGAAAGAGTCAATGAAACCAGGAGCTGGTTCTTTGAGAAATAAACAAAATAGATAAACCCTCAGGCAGACTTACCAAGAAAAAAAGAGAGGGTACACACATAAACATAATCAGAAATGAGAAAGGAAAAATCACTATGGACACCACAGAAATACAAAGATTTATTAGAGAATACCATGAAAAATTAGATGCTTACAAATTGGATAACCTAGAAGAAATGGACAACTTTCTTGAAAAATACAAACTTTGAAGACAGACCAGGAAGAAACAAAAAATTTGAACAGAACAATTACCAGCAATGAAATTGAATTAGTAATGAAAAAACTACCTGAGAACAAAATCCTGGACCAGATGGCTTCACTGTTGAGTGAAGACCTAATACCCATCCTCCTCAAAGTTTTCTAAAAAGTTAAAAGAAGGGAATACTTCCAAACTCATTTTATGAGGCCAGCATCACTCTAATACAAAAACCAGGCAAAGACACCACACACACACAAAAAAAATTAAAGACTAATATCCCTGATGTGTATAGATGCAAAAATCCTGAACAAAATAGCAAACTGAATTAAAAAATACATCAAAAATATCATCCATCTTGATCAAGTATATTTAGTCCAGGGATACAAGGATGGTACAATAATCAAAAATCCATCAACATCAAACAACACATCAACAAAAAGGATAAAAACCACATGATCATCTCCATAGATGCTGAAAAATTATTTGACAAAATTCAACATCCATTCATGATAAAAGCTCTCAACATATTGGGTAGAAGGCAAGTATCTCAACATAATAAAGGTCATATACAACAAACACACAGCCAACATGATACTTAACAGTGAAAAGCCGAAAGCTTTTCCCTCAAGATCAGGAAGAAGACAAGGATGCCTACTCTCCCCACTTTTATTCAACATAGTACTGGAGGTCCTAGCCATGCTAATCGGACATCACAAAGACATAAAAGGCATCCAGATTGGTAAGGAAGAACTTAAACTGTCACTGTTTGCAGATAACATGACGTTGTACATAAAAAACCCTAAAGAAGCCACCCCAAAACTATTAGAACTAATAACTGAACTCAGCAAAGTTGCAGGATACAAAATTTGTACAGAGAAATCTGGAAAACAATTGCATTTACAATTGCAGCAAAAAGAGTAAAATACCTCAAAATAAACCTAACCAAGGAGGTGAAAGACCTATACCCTGAAAACTATTAGACACTCATGAAAGAAATTAAAGACAGCAATAAATGGAAATACATCCCATGCTCATGGACAGTAGAATTAATATTGCTAAAATGGCCAACCTGCCTAAAACAATCTACAGATTCAATGCAATTTCTATCAAAATACCAACAGCATTCTTCAATGAACTAGAACAAATAGTTCCAAAATTCATATGGAACCACAAAATACTCCAAATAGACAAAGCAATCCTGAGAAGGAAGAATAAAGCTGGAGTATTACACTCCCCAACTTCAAGCTCTACTACAAAGCCACAGTAATCAAAACAATTTGGTACTGGCACAAGAACAGACCCATAGACCAATAGAACAGACTAGAGAACCCAGATATAAACCCAAGCATATACGGCCAATACTATATGATAAAAGAGCCAATGGACATGCAATGGGGAAATGACAGCCTCTTCAACAACTGGTGTTGGCAAAACTGGACAGTTACATGTAAGGGAATGAAACTGGATTACTGTATAACTCCATACACAAAAGTAAACTCAAAATGGATCAAAGACCTGAATGTAAGTCATGAAACCATAAAACTCTTAGCAGCAGAGGACACCATCAGCAGAATAAAAAGGCACCCTACAGTATGGGAGAATATATTTGTAAATGACATATCCAACAAGGGGTTAACATCCAAAATATATAAAGAACTCACACACTTCAATACCCCAAAAGCAAATAACCCTATTAAAAAATGGGCAAAATGAATGAACAGACACTTCTCCAAAGAAGAAATTCAGATGGCCAACAAGCACATGAAAAGATGCTACACATTGCTAATTGTCAGGGAAATGCAAATTAAAACCACAATGAAATATCACTTCACAACAGTTAGGATGGCCAACATAGAAAAGAATAGGAACAACAAATGCTGCCGGGGATGTGGAGAAAGGGGAACCCTCCTACATTGCTGGTAGGGATGTAAACTAATTCAACCACTGTGGAAAGCAGTATGGGGGAGGTTCCTCAAAAAACTAAAAATAGAAATACCATTTGACCCAGGAATTCCACTTCTAGGAATTCCTCCAAAGAAAATAAGATCCCTGATTCTAAAAGACATATGCACTGCTATGTTTATCTCAGCAGTATTTACAATAGCCAAGATATGGAAGCAACCTAAGTGTCCATCAGTAGATGAATGGATAATGAAGAGATGGTATATATATACACAATGGAATATTATTCAGCCATGAGAAGAAAACGAATCCTACCATTTGCAACAACATGGATGGAGCAAGAGGGTATTATGCTTAGTGAAATAAGCCAGGCAGAGAAAGACAAGTACCAAATGATTTCACTCATTTGTGGAGTAAAAAAAGAAAGCAAAACTTAAGAAACAAAACAGCAGCAGACTCACAGACTCCAAGAAGGGACTAGAAGTTACTAAAGAGAAGGGTGTGGAGAGTATGGGTGGGATGGAGGGAGAAGAGGATTAAGGGGCATTATGATTATCACCCATAATGTAGGTGGGTCACAGGAGGGCAGTATAGCACGGAGAAGACAAGTAGTGACTGTATAGCATCTTAATATGCTGATGGACAGTGACTGCAATGGGGTATGTGAGGGGGTTTCTTGATAATATGGGTGAATGTAATAACCACAATGTTGCTCATGTGAAACCTTTATAGCACTGTATATCAATGATTTCTTAATAAAAAAATATTAGTACAAGTTTCCATAAGTCCATTTCCTGCTCTTTTGAAAATTGTTTCCATATAAAGATGAGTATTTTAAAAAGAAAGGGCTATACACTGACATTAGACTTGTTCTTCCAGAAGGTACAATTAGAACTCACATTTTTTTGTTTTATTGAGTCTAACAGATTGTCACTAAAATGATTCCTCACTGCTAATATATGTAGATGTGACCCTGGAAGATTATAAACAGCCAATAATATAATTCAAATCCATAATTAATTTAATATGATGATTCCTTATTTCCATCATCTCTGAGACAGTTCAATAAACACAAAATGTTAGTCATTTAAATCCAGAAAAAAGGTGATGTACTATATAGCAAATATAATTAAAGGTACTTCTTAGATACTGTTCAAGAAAATGCACATATTCTACGCAATTATACCTGTTTCCATAATAAATACTGAAGGAAAATATCAGTTACCTTACTTAATTAGGCAAACACATTTTAACATCAACTACTGGGGGAAAACCAAGAAAATATCTTCAATGATAAAATTCACATAATGACACTAAAAATGACACATTTGTATATAAAATATTGGCAATAAAAATGAAAACATTTTCAGAAAACAAACTCACTTCACTGCCTATGTGTTAGTAAGAGAAAGGTTTTTGGTCTATGCAGGAAAGTGTCTAGGCTTGTGATTATATTTAGGCATTCAAGTATATGGGCAAAGTTGTTTGGACCCACAAATGCCTAGATCCACCATAAATCCTAACCACACCTCTAAACACTACTGTCCCTAAAACTTATTTATTTCGAACTCAGAATACGGCCAACTTTGGTGTCAAAACCTACTCATGTGTTGCTGACTAAAGCTATAAGAAATGGCTATGCTGTATTCTAGAAACTTTATTAATTTGTTTTTTTTAATTGTTTCTGTTACAAGTGGGACCACAAAAATTATTCTGATATTGTTCTACTTTTACTAATGTAACTGATGTGAAACAGTATAATAGTATACATCAGAAACATCTACTTTTGAAATTACATTTGAATTACTAAAACTCAAGCAAATTACCTACATAAAAACACAGACACCCTTATTTCATTTTTATTAAAGACTCTGGGGAATCACATATTTGTTTTTTTAGAGTGTACATCTTGTCATTTATAATACTGTTATATCAAATTACCTTTATAAAAGTAAATTTCTCAGTGATAGAATCTAGGTGGTGGGTGTACAGGTAATAGTGATAGAATCTAGGTGGTGGGTGTACAGGTAATATTAAAATATTTAACTTTGCTATGTTTAAGCTTTTTCATAACATGCCAAGAGAAAAAGATCGTTGTAATCCTTGTATCTACAAAGCAGCTATATTACTATTACATCTTTACAATAGCACTACATATATAAAATGTGAAGTATGACAAGAAATTGAGAAAAAATTCAAAGTATAATTTATAGTTCTACAATTCTACTTCATTGGAGTTTTACCTAATCTAGCTATTGCTTGTTCATCCCAGGATGATTGAAACTCAGTTTCTAAAATACTTCTGTAAGTGTTTCTTCCTTTTTGAAAACTTTTCTGTATTATTTTTCATATAATGTAAGTGGATGGTAGGATGGAATATCACTTTTTCCTGATCAAGTCTTAATGTAATCTATAATTCACTTTAAGAGTTAATCTTATATACAGTGTCAACTATTTTCTGAGAACATGTCAGTCAAAAGGCTAATCTTGGAAAAAGTAAAGATATTAATGAATATTTTTAGAAAACAATCCTTTAGTGACTATTGCTAAAGTTCTTACGTTAACTTTTGGCCCATAATGGAAGACTGAACATACATGTTTCTCTCTTCTCCTTTGTGACCTTAAAATGGTAATAAAAGGGGTGAGTGGGATAGTAATCAGATGAATGGAGTGCTGAGAAAAGGTCACAAATATCAAAAAACACGGGATTTTTCAGTTACTTTTTTACTCATGACAGTTAAAGGACAGGGAGGAATAGAGTCTATTTAAATTAAGGATTGTTAATAACAGTGGTAATGAGGACAGCTAACATTTTCTGAGCAACAAGTGGAGGACACTATTTTAAGTACATTCTACATATCAGTTAATTCTCACGCCAAAATCATGAGGTAGATAATAGTATTTTTCTCATGGTATAAACTGAGGTACAAAGAACTTAACAAATTTAAAAGTCACACATCTAGTAAATGATAAAACCAGACAGAGCCCATGTTCTTGGCCCCTTTGCTATACTGGATATCCCTGATTTTTATTCCCAGAAATGTCTGTAGGCTGTCAGAGAGGAGTTATTTAAAAAGAGCACAGCTATTTCTGGGTCAGAGAGTCTAAGGAACGTATGCTGTACCCTGGTCAAAGTTCTCTGTCTTCTCTCTGATGCCACAAAGCAATTCGTAATTCCTTTATGCAGCAGATTCTATCATCAAATGAAAATGGCAAGGCATTAAATTAACTTTAATTGTTACAAATACCATTGCTAATGGAGATTTTTTCAAGAAATCAGAAGACAGAAGATATACTACTTACTGTAAACATAAATTTAAGAAATTACGATTAAAAAATATCTGACTCCAACTTTAACTTAATAACTTAACCCAACTCATTCTTTCACTGTTCAGTATACAGTTGACCTCATTTATTCATGTGGTTTTATATTTGTGAATACACCTACTTCCCAAAATATATGCATAGAGCCCAAATCAATACTAGTGGCACTTTTGTTGTCATTCAAGGTATGTGCAGAATGGTAAAACATTTGAGTCTCAGCTAAGGTAGAACAGGGCAACACTCTACCTTCTTGTTTCAGTTCTCAAACTGGAAATAAATGCTCTTTTCAGTCTACTTTAGTACCATGTTTTTTGCATTTTTGTGCTTTTTGCTGGTGATTTGAAATGGACCCCTAATATAGCACTGAAGGGCTGTCTAGTGTCTCCAATTTCAAGAAGGCTCTGACATGCCTTACAAGAAAAATACATGTGGTGGATAAGCTCCATTCAGGCATGAGTTACAGTGCTGTTGGCTACGAGATTCAATGTCAGTGAATTAACTATATTAGATAAGGTTTCTTTAGATAGGAAACGTAAACAAGGTGATGTATCAACCACAGAAAATGTAACCACAGGCTCAAGGAACCTAATTTTCTATTTCCCCCAGAAGCAGTAATTCAGTATTTACTGATTCAGTTACTCATGGCAACATTATAGAGTACAACCACTGCAAATACTAAGAAGTCAAATGAATTCCTTCTTCCTACCACCTAATGAATTTCCTCAAGTAAGTGGACTAGCAAAATTAAGCTTATTTCCAATGTTGACAAGGTTTAATTTCCTATCAGTAACTATTAAACATTCATAAAGAAAAAAGTCTATGGTTCCTAGATTTATATTTACCATAACACAGAAATCAACATACATTTCCACCTAAGTTCTAATATTACTATTGGTATCTTACTACATTTGTCTTGTATTTTACAATTTCCAAAATGATACACATACTATTATTTTAACTTCACAGAAGTGTGAGTGAGGTAGGGAAGCCTGTACTCTTAAAAGAGAAAAATTGGTAGATTCACACATAAAGAAGATCAAGGTCATGGATTCTCAGGACTGTTACTCTGAACTTCTAGGAACACTTAGAAATCACTCAAGAAAACAAAATCTAAAAATATTTTCCACCTACAAACGGTCCTTGAGAAAGATGAAGTATAAGCCAAGAGAAATAGATAATTCATTTATAAAAATATTAAGAAATCCATCAGTTCAAACACTATTAAATTAGTTGGTTCCATGACCACAGATAATCGATACAGCATATCTAAAAGAAAAATTATAATAGGGGTGGTGGTGGTGGCAGTGATTTACAATATTTGAATAGTTAATTTTCAAAACTTGGAAGACAAAAAAATGTAATTTAAATGAAACATAATTTCAAGAGGATAACAATACTCCACTGGAATTAGTATCATTTGCCAGTAAAAACACTACAATTCTGAATCTTATGTTTTTTAGTTGTAACTGTTAGTATATATGCAAATCCACAAAGACTGGTATACTGCTGTAGCAATTATCTGTCATATTTCTGTGCCTGTTAAACTACCTTCACTGAAATAAGTACTGTTTTTTATGCAGACTACTCTGTATTGTTGACAGTGTATGCAATAACCCTTTCATTAGTTTCAAATGCATATACATTAAAATACTGAAACATTTCCAAATAAAGTATTATGAAATGGGAAGGATAGATTCCCCTTTTTTATCTTCTAGCATTTTTTAACTATAAAAATTTTAACAGAAACTTTTATCTACACAGTCAGCTTCAACATCACTAGCTTTTACATTCGCATCAAGGAATTCCAGGATATGTTAAGGTCAATTTAAAGTTTTCTACTTACTGGGACTAATATTTTTTCTTATGCATTACATATGAAATCCACCTTTTAACTATTCACCTTCTCTCTCTTAGCTTTATATGAAAACTAGTTTGAACATTCCCTCTGAATCTACAAAGGATTTTATATGATTTCAGATACTAGAAACAAAGGAGAGTTCAGTTAACATTTGCTCAGCAGATGTAAATGTGGTAGCAGTAGTGTTGAGAGGATTCTGAAATGAGGAGTAAAAAGATAGTAATCTGGTTTTAGTGTATTATTATTTACAATCAAAATTTTAATCAGGTGTTATGAGTTGAACTGTCCTCCCCTCAATATGCTGAAGTCCTAACCTACAGTACCTCAAAATGAGACTGCATTTGAAAATAGAGTCACTGCAGTAGTAGTGAAGATACAGCCATACTGGATGAAGATGGCCCTTAATCCAATATGGCTTCTAACTTTACAAGAAGAGACAGATATACTCAGGGAGAAGATGGCCATGTTGGACAATGTACGCAGAGACTAGAATGACACATCTGCAAGCCAAGGAGTGTTAAGGATTGGCTGCAAATATCAGAAGCTAGAAAACACCAGTGGCAGGGAAAGATTCTCCCCTACAGGTTTCAGAGGGAGCATAGCCCTATCCACACCTTGCTTTACAGAATGTCTAGCCTCCTGAACTCTGAGGTGATAAATTTATGTTTGAAGTTGCCCAATTTGTGGTATTTTGTAAAGGCAGCCCAAAGAAACTAATACATCAACCTTCAAAAAAAACCTAACAGTTAATAGACTTAAAAAAAAAAATTCACTGTTACACTATGCCCTCCAATGAAAATAGATTTTTAAAGAATTACAAGTGAAGCTCTCAACTCCAGAGTTCTGTAGTTGCTTGCTAATATTCCTGCAAAATGCAAAATGAAAATAAAATCCATGTTGTCCTTTTCAAAGTAACAAATCTGAAACAAGTTAAAAATGCCATTGCACACTGTAATTTGTAAGGTTGTAAGTTTATATTGTGGAATGAAAAGGAGACTAATGCAAAGTTAATATGCTTCTGAGTGACATTTATGGACAAAAATTTTAAGCACTAGCTGAACATGCTCCAATGATTTAATGTCTGTCAACTAAGAATTTCATGGACCCATACTCTCATAAATTTTAAAGCAGCAAGGGGACTTCAGTTTTAGTATTTCCAACTTTCTCATTTTACAATGAAAAATCTGAGACCAGAGAACCTAGATCTCTCCTCCTCCTAGTCCATGTAACTGTTTATCAGGAAAATAATTCTCCCCTATACAAAACGTATGAGGCTTCTCTAGATAGTCCAGATACTGCACACACACACACACACACACATATACACACACAAACATATATACATATATACATATACATGTTATTACTACATTATGGCCACTTATTGAGACATTACCATTGTATCAAACAAAGATACGGCAGAATGGAAAAGCAGAATGAAAAAACCCTGACTCACTCCTGCAACTAAAATGACTTCCTTCTTCAAGCTATTTAGAACCTGCTTACTAAAAGGTCTTTTAAAAGAATACACACTAGAAACTGAAACAAAAAGCAGAGGTGTAAGCAAATAAGGCACACAGTTTTAACTATGCACACTCCTCCAGGTCCTTTGGCAAAAATGCTAATAAAGAACAGACCATCTGTACTGAAATCCTTGTCTATTATAGGAAATCCTTGCCTATTATATATACGTATACAGATACACAACCCCTTGTACATACATACACAATGCACAATATGTCTTCCTGCAGGTAAAACAGGTATTTGTATAGATGCAAATATTAACCACATGTAAACATGGATGCTTGTGTATTTATGTGTATGTACACCACCAGAAAATATTCTCCCAAAAGGAACAGAATCTTTAAATATAATGTTCTTTAGACTTTAGTGTCATAAAATACTACTGTAGTCGCAGGGGGGCCATCAGGTGAGAATTTGGGGATCAACAGAGGTGAGGCTCAGAACCTCACCCCCCCTGCTTTGAGAGAAATCTTCTGCATCCGTGGATGTCTTGCTGCCCTTGTCTAGCCTGGATTAATACTTAGTCCATAGGCACACACCTGATCATCTGATCATCTATATTTGCCTTCTTACAGCACTAAACTATGTTTTCTACCTTTATCTTGCATCTACCTACCACTTCAGCATTTTATTAAAAATAAAAATAATAATAATAATAGGAGAAATGTGGGATCAACATATAAATCAAGTACAAAAATCAAATGAATATTCATATTTGACCTGATGGTTTATAGGTCATATTGCATGATCAAAACCGAAAGTTTCTGTGATGAATGCCCTTGTACTGTTCACCATGTAAGAATTTATTCACTCTGTAAGAATTCGTTCACCATGTAAGAACTTGTTCGTTATGCTTCAGAAGATTGGAGACTGACGAGAATTAGGCTTGAGATGGATTAATGATTGTACATTGAGCATTGACCCCCCTATACTGAATTTTATTGTTGTTAACAACCATTTGATCAATAAATATGAGAGATGCCCTCTCAAAAAAAAAAAAAAAAAAAAAAGTGCGGCAAAAAAAAAAAAAAAAATACTACTGTAATATAACCTTTTTTTATTACTGATCCAAGAATATTCATTGTAGAAGAAATGGCAAACAAAATACCAAGAGCAAACTGCTAGTCCAAAACTCACATCTCTGAACTGTTCTGGCATTTCTAGACTCTGGTCTCTAATCCAAAGAGATTTTTGTCTCTGGGTCCTTGAGTCTTCCTACCTTTCATATATATTTTCTTTTCTTTTTGGGGGGGCTGGGGGGAAAAAGAGGGAATTGCTTGACTTTTCCTACCAGTCTTTCATGAGTTTGCTTAGTTTCAGTTTTACTTATCTAGCAGTTTCCTTCTGAAATAAAAGTTCAGCAAAATATGTGAATACAGGGTTAAAGAAAAATATCACGTAAGTAACAGTAGTGGTGACAGTGACGCTGATAGAGCAACAGCTGTAAAAAAAAAAAAGAATGAAATTTGAGACACACTGATGCTATCTATGTAAATGTATCAGTTTTGGAGTCAATATAATAGTTGGAATTCTACTTTTGTCACTTACCCAGACTCATCTGTAAAATGGGGCTAACATGGGCAGCCTCACAGGGTAGTTATAAGGATTAAATGAGAAACTGCTAAGTAAATGACTGTCATATTGTTGGTGCTCAAGAAATGTAAGCTTTTTCATAGCTCTGACTCCAACTCCACCATTTTACTGAAAAAGACAAAAAAGGTAAAGGCTATATTATGTCTTCCCAGGCTTGTGCAACTAAATTGGTGGCATATTTAGGAGAAAAACCAATTCCCCTAGCACTGAACCCATTACATTGTTCACTGCCTTTTATTTCAAAGTCTGCCATACGAACTCTAGACATGGCATGTGAATATTTTATATACCTATACTTTTATAACTAGGTTAACTGGACACATTTTATTCTCCACTGGCAATTACTCTGGTCTCACTCTCATGGCTCTAACATGCTCCATGATATTAGCGAACATTCTCAACAAGGTAAGAAGAGGAACCAATTTCTAGTTTGGGCTCTCCCACTATAGTTCCCTGGGATTTACTGAGCTATTAATCTCTGTGAGTCTCATTTCTAGTATATGGGATCACCAAATGATCCGTTAGTGACTACACCTATTTCAGAGTTTTCCATGTTCTTTTAAGTACATTCCAAATTTTTATTACTTTTCAGTTTTGCTGGAATTTGTAGCATTAATTTTTTTAGATGTCTATTATTTCTTGGGAACTTCCTAAGCCAAATAGCTTGATTTTAACCCATTCTTATCTGCTGAAATAAAACACTGACTTGCCTTGCTATCATTAATTGAAAACATGGCCACTAATTTGTTTCCTCAAGATTATACTTTATATTTATTTCACCACTTGGTTTTCTTAAAGGTAAAATCCTTTAATTTTGTTGTCTTTATATTGCAACAATCCACCAAGTACTACCTACCCCTGCTTTGTCTCAATAAATACTGCAGTTGTTGACAAATGTTCTATATTTACTGAAACCAAAACTGGTATCACCCATTTAGTTTGGGAAGCAACACAATATACATGATAAAGTAAAGTAAAAACCTGCATTTTAAAAATGGCCTAATATATTGGGCTATAAATGCCTTATATCAAATTTTAAACATCCTTTTTGCAATATCCTTACTTTTAAACTAAACTGAAAACAACAGAGAACTCTGTCCTTAAGTCTCTCTCTGTCTTGATCCTTAAACACCTTAAGTGTCAAGCCCTTCCTTTTTCAAAAGGGAAAAAATTTTAATTAAAAAAACCATCTCTTTAATTCATTTTTCTCTGCAGCTACTGGCCTCAGTCCCTCTTCTCCTCTCCTTCACCAAACTTAAAAGAGTTGTCTCACCAGGCATCTCCATTCCCTCCCTTCCCATTAGCTTTTCACACCATTCCAACTTGTCTTCCCCTCCACTTCTCTTCAACACTTTTGCTAAAGTCACCTCCAAGAGTCCAAAACTCAATTCTCAACTGTATTGACTTTGATAAGCTCCTGAAACACTGTCTTTGTTTGGTTTCCTTGACATCTATCCTTCTTGTTTTCCTTCTGTCAGTCCAGTCTTTCTCAATCTAATTTGCTGATGAAGCATCCTCCAAAGCCATCAAAAGATGGCGGCATTCCTCAGAGCACTTCATCCCCCCTTTTATCTTCTTAGTCTATAGTCACCCAAACGAACTTTATCCATGCCTAATGACACCTATACACCTAAAATCCTCAAATAATTATTTCCAGCCCAGACTGCATCTCTGACTTAGACTAGTAACAGTCCATTCATGTCCAGTGAATGTCCCTCATATAACTCAAACTCAGTTCATTCATAACTGAACTCAAAATCTTCCGGTCAACTCAGCTCACAACCACAATCACTGAAAACAAAACAAAACCTCCATCCCCACTTTGGTCTTTATTCAGGATTTCCTATCCCAGAATATGGCACCACAGTGACTTGACTGCTCATGTCAGAAACATGGGAGTCATGTCTAACACTCTACTCTGCCTTCACCATCCACCTCTTTTCAGTCATTAGGTTCTGTCCATCTTCAGGCATATCTCTTACATGTATCCACTTTTTTTCTCTCCCCACTGCCACTACCACAGTCTCCTTCCTGGACTACTAGAGAAGCATGTTAACTTATCTGCCAGCAACCCTTCTTGCTCTCCCTCTGTAGATTATTTTCTCTAAAAACAAGCACATCAATACTTGTGGTCCAAATGCTTTTCCAGAACCATGCCATCCCCCATTAAAATGCGGGTCTATTCCTCTTTCCTCTATTTGGGTGGGATTTGGGAGCAGAATGCAGTAGAAGTGTTGCTAGGAGACACAAGCCTCAGTCAGAAAAGGCAGTACAGCTTCCATCTAATTCTCTCTGTCTCTGTCTCTCTAAGAATGCTTCATCTTGAAAATCAGCCATCATATTTTAAGGAAGCCAGGCCACATGGAGAAGCCATTTCTTCCCCCATCTCATCGCTTATTCTGGAAGAAGTTAGCTGCTATGCTATAAGAACATTTAAACAGTCTATGGAGAGGCCTGCATGGCAAGGAACTACACCCAAGGAACTACACCCCCTGCCAACAGCCAGTGAGGAACTGAGACCTCCTGCCAACAGGTATGTGACTGAGCCATCTTGAAAATGTATCTTCTAATCTAATCAACTCTGCAGGTAACCAGAGCCTGATGATAGCCCAACTGCAACTTCACAGATCTTTAAACAGAACCACTCAGCTAATCCCCTCCCAAATTCTTGACTTATACAAAGCATGAGATAATGTTTGCTATTTTAGTCACTAAGCTGTGGGGTAATTTGTTCAGTAGCAACAGATAACTAATACAAAAACCCTATGGTACACTATGGTAACACTATTTTTCCTGTTACACTTAACATATCTGCAATTTTTTTAAAAATTATTTTTTTGAATTAATGAAAGGAAGGAATATGTGCAGAAACAAAGCCTAACTTAACTGTTACATTCTCCACACCATGTCATGTTTAACACATAGTAAAGACTCCAGAAATATTAGTCTAATGTGTGATGCTATCAAGTGTCTTAATACTTTAATTCAAAACATAGATGCTAATTACAAATATATATATACACACATATAACATGACAAATATAGGGGTGTGAGTATTTGTGAGTGTACCAAACCATTAGTACACACAGAATATACTGCACTTCTTACCAGTTCAGTCTTCCAAACTGGCTTCAGGCATAACAAAGTGACTACTCTGTGCAATTAAATGTTAAACCACTATGTACCTGACAATGTGTGGTTTTCAGATAAATGACAAAAATCAATCATATACAAACATGGATCCATGAGAGCACATGTAGACGTGCATGTGTGCATATACACACACACCTCTTGACCATGTTTGTATTCTAAGAGCAAGAAAAGTACCTTAATAAAGCTAGCTTGACAATAATGTAAATCATGGGACACCACTGATTCAAAGGACAACTGTTAAGTGATGTCTTGACTCTGTATCAGCTAAAGAGAACAAAGTAAAATATTTGCCTAGTTATATTGGAAAATTTATACTATTTATGTACCATATTTACAGTATACACTATTAGATGTAATAGACTTGTCAAAACGTATCAGTGTTGCTAATCTTATCAACACTGCTGCACAGAAAAGGAATATGCATATTATTAAAAAATATCATTCCTGGCAAGGGGCAAAACAAATTCGTACCAAGTGATCAATCACAGTGCTTTTTCTCAAAAGAAGATAGTAACTGATTTTTTTCCCCCTTCCCACCGAGTAACAGACAGGATCCTCTACCTTGTGGTGCAGTCAAACAGAACTGCCCTTTCACATAAAATGATAGTTTAATTCTGAGAATACTAAAATGACAGGAAAAATGAATCATTCTATGGAGTCCTCTTGCCTAATAAACCATACTCAGGGAATTTAAAACAAATAAATAAAAATTATTGTCCATAATGTGAAACCAAATCACTGGGAAAAAATTTTACAGTCAATCTTTATCATTTATTCTTAAGAGCAGTTAAAAGGAGGACATATGGTTCATCCATTTCAAATGCTAAAATAAGAACAATAAATAATGTTATGATCCAATTGTTTATATCACTATTTGCCAGAGGATCTCAGTTATTAAACTGCTACAGTTCACACAATGCTGGCATTAGATGAAATGGAGGACCATTACCTGGCAACTAAGAGTTAGAAATAACATTTCTGTATCATGGTTCCTTTGCATCCACTGGGTCTTCTTTCTAAAAGAAAATTTTGTTTGGGGAACACTAAACAAACAGTGCACCAGAGCCTAGAGATCTGGACTTTTGCTCTGAGTAAAACTGAGTGAAGACCTGTGGCCAAGTCACTGAATTACTCCTCGATTTTACTAATAAAGCAAGGGGCTTACAGTAAGTAGGTCCATAAAAGCCCTGCCTGTTGTTGATGTATGGCTGAAGGTAGTAAGTTTTCAGCAGGAAGTTTTAACTTAGAAAATTCACTAACATAATAAAGAAACCGGTAGGTTCATTTTTGCAGATGTACCCAAAGCACACATGAAAGTCTGAGACACATTTGAATATTTCCAATAAGCACTTCCATGTGAGAGTAAAATTTAAAAAAAGAAGAGGATATAATAAAAACTACCAGCAGGAGGTATATATTTAATACTCTATAATATCATACTTTCTTTCAAAAAGGATTTTTTTCTCCAAAATTGGCTTTATCAGTCAAAGGCTGTGTGTTTTAGCTATTCTGAAGTCCGACTAGAAAACGTTATTTATTCAAACACAGAAAAACTGTTATATGATATTGAAAGAAATTCTACTATCTAGCACTGTTTTCCTTTTATGTATGTGAAACCAAATTCACATGTAACTTCTGAATCCATTTCTTTTTTGGCAGTGACAAAACAATTATCAAAATCTAGCTGAAACAGAGCCAATCCTGATAGAATTTTTACACCATGGCAAAAATTTTCAATATGAAATAAGTACTAAAAACCTGCATAGTTTCTGCAAATAACCTCCCTTTCGATTAGCTGAGAATACACAGAAAAATTAGGCAGATAAGCAAACCTAGAAATACATGAATATCCCTTTGATTTATTATAGTAAGAAAATCAACCATTATTCTTACTTAAAAAAAAATCTGCTAAAAGCAACCACCTCAAAAAATAGCCCTTCAAGAAATAGGGCTACAATAACATGCTACTAACCACCTCTAACACACTTGAAATTGAATCTTGAATCTTCTACTGATTACTTTGAATGAAAATGTAAACTATACAAAGAGCAATTAATAAATCAAAAGAATATAGCCTATCATAACCAAATATCTTCTAATTATTATACCAGTACTATACCAGAATATTTAGGCAGGCTTTCATTTTGCCCTTTCTAGTCCATAAAGCATTACCATGATCTAGAAAAGGTAAAAAAAAATGTATGTGACTGGAATCTTATTACTACCACATATCTAGCTAGAATAAAACAGAAAATAGTAACACTTGCAATATCAAAAATAAATACATCTAGGACAATTAATGAAGAGTGAAAAATGTATTAAAGAAATTAGAAAAGTTAGTTTATCAAGAAAAACAATCACTGTACTTTCATGATAAAAATCATTTATAAAGTAGCTAAGTGCTAATGTGCTCTTTAATAATTCTAGGTATCTACAAATCCTTACAATGGTGCCTCTTACATTTCCTAAAGGAAAAGTATTAGCATGTTTTAGAGTATAAGAGTCAAGAAATCTTCACAATCAACACTGCAGTAGAAGAAAAATAAATACCGAAAGGAAGAAAATTATATTTGTTCAATGACTTCAGGCAGGTGTATACACTACAGTAAATAAAAGCAAGTTGACAATTTAATAATTCATTGGTGGCTTTATAAATAGTGAAAAGGATTATTTACTTTTCAGTTACTTGTTTTGTAATGCACCCAATCTACATAAAAAATATTACATGCCTAAGGAAAAACTTTACACTAGCATTAAATTAACAACTACTGAAGAAAATCAGGGATTAGATAGGACATTCTTTCAAAAGAAGCAGGCAGATGTTCAAAATGTCATAGCTGCTAAAAGAAATAACTCCCTTTATCTTTTAACTATTTTATACAGGTAGTATAAAATATGCATTGTCACAGTATTCCAATGTTAGTCTATTCAATTGATTTATTTTCCCATGGGAAAATAAAACAAATTTTAACCTAGTCTGATGAGAAAGAATAATGTGAGACTGAATGACTTTGTCAAAGACTGCAACGGAGAACCACAGCCATAATGTATCAAATCATTATTTTAAATGCAGCTCTTAAGAAGTTAAACTATCACCTCACAGTAACTGTTCAATTATTTGCTTGGAAGAAGATGATCTGCCTTAAGCAAGCCCAGGGCTCTGACCTGCTCCAAGTATGCCCTTTTCCCAACCCCAAACTACTGAGGAATTTCCTTTTTCCTTCACTAGCCTCCTCACCCTGGAGATTGCCATAGCCAGGCACAATCTCTCACTCAGCTAGGACCTGGAGTTGCCCTCAAGTGGTGCTGCCTGCCCTTAATAGTTTGGAAATGAGAAAACTTTCCTTGCATAATTAGGGCTGAAGTATACATCCCTGGTTCTCTACTGGAAGTAAGAATGCATTTTCCATCAGTAATCAGCTTTGATGCATACAAATAAAATGTCTATAGCCACTTTAAGAATAACTTACTTAGAGCAGTACAGTATAGCAATTAAGAGAGTAAACTATGGAGCCAGACTGCTTTGAGTTCAAATCTTGGTTCCACCTTTTACCAACTGTGTGATCCTAGACAATGTGCCTCATTTTTCTCAATTCAAAGTAAAACAACATTCATAAGGCCGCCTTGAGACTTAGAATAATGCCTGGCATGTAGTAACTGTTCAATAAATATTGGCAGAATTAATTGCAAAGCATCCAGCCAAACTTCATGTTTGAAAAATAACTTAGGAAAACCCATGTGAAAAATAATTGCCTGACTAGAATAGCAACCATATTTGTCTATACTGCACAGAACCCATTTGTCACAAATAGTAATTTTATCACTAAAGCCAAAGTTTAAACTGATTAAATTTGACATTTGTTAAGTCCTACTTTAAAAAGTCAGACTATATGACCATTTGGAATACAAAACATTGTGTTTGATTTTATTTTCAGTGTATGCTTGGAGAACCAGAACAAACTGACTTCTCCATTCCTATAGAGGCTTAGATAAATGCTAAGACTCCATTCAATATGGTACCACTAGTAATATATGTTATTAAAATTTAAAGTAAATTAAAATTATAAACTCGTCCCTCATTCACACTAGCCACATTTGAAGGACTCAGTTCCCATACGTGGCAGATATCAAACATTTCTACCACTAAAGAAAGTTCTTTTGGACAACACTGGTATTGACAGAGCCCTGCAATAGCATCCTCTCACCTACTGACCTCCATTCATGGTCTTGCCTTCCCGGTGAGAGGTGGCAGAAAGAACACTGATGCAGTGTTCCTCCAAAGGAGGGAAAGCTGGAGACCAAAGCTGATCAAATGGAAGGTCTCAAGGACTAACTGGAATTCCAGCTCCCAATTTGTATCTCCTCATTAGATAATAACAACGTTCTACAGGTATGTGCCCAGAACTACAGTTCTACTTAGTTCCACTTCCTCTCCTTTTCTCCAGTTCAGTTTATTCTCTTTTTAAAGCAATAAAAGTACTAGTAAGGTCTGCTTACCAATGGGGAGTAATAGCTAGGAATGACTAAATACTTGTTTGGGAAACAAGCTGGTCATGTTTCTCCCCATGCTATACCACCTACTGTCAAGATGAGGAAATGGGTAAGAAAGCAAGCTGTTCCAATTTGACTCAAGAACTCTGAAAACCTGATGCAGTCACTTCTGTTCTTTTTCTCATCTTATTCAATAGGGTAGTGGGTATACAGGACATGATTTATCCAAATTATAATTCCACAGTTTAAATCATCAAAAACTGTTAGAAAAGATTGTTTTATATCCCTCTTGTCAAATCTGAGTCACGGGAGTTTTAGCAACTTCAGAGGACGGGGAAATCAAAACACTCCCTGCTCAGAGATGCCTCAAACTGAATTAGCTCATTGTTTCATAACATTTCCAATGCATTATACTGCTAGAAAGATTAAAATTTCTAAATATTCTAAATTCTTCATGACTTTTAAAGTAATTTTATTCTGAAATTTGGAAATGTTAAGTACTTTTAGTATACTTCAAAGATTATTCTTCCAAAAGTTCAGTCTTTAAAGTATTAGAAGGTTCCCATAAAGCTAACATACTTGTTATTTGCAAAACACAAATGTTTTATGGTTGGGTTAACTTGTAATTGAAAGACCTAGAGAGGGTGGCCAGATTTAGAGGGTAATCTCTCTGAATTATTGCTTACAACTGCATACGAATTCACAATTATCTCAAAATAAGATTAAAAAAAAAAAGGATACCTGGTTCAACTTCAATTTCAGATAAACAAGGAATATTTAGTGTAAGTATATCTCATGTATATTTGGGATATATTTATACTAAGAAGCTATTTACTGTTTTTCAGAAATTCAGATTTAATTAGGTGCCCTGTATTTTATCTGACCACTCTAGGCCCAAAAATATTAGCCTTTATGGAATCTGGAAAGACAAAGGCTGAAGTCAACAAAATCTGAAATCATTGTCTGTATGCATAAAGTAACATACACAATACATGGAGAGGCATGCCTTTAAAGTGAAGACACGCCTATGAGAGCAAACCCTAACTGGCTCTAATGACAGTGCAAGAGAATCTCGCTGTAGGAATTTTTCCTGTATTAGTTGTGATCAATTCTAGTTCCTGATGTTAATTTCATCCTGTTGACACAAATCCCAAAGAGTGTCACTAACTTGCACCTCTCCACCCCCTCCAATTCTGGCTTGTTTTCAAAGTAAGGGACTCTGGAAATGCCTCCTGATTCTGTTCCTACTATGGATCCTCTCCCTTCCAGCTATGGCTGCCACCTAACCCCCAAGCCCACCCACTGGTGTTTACATGAGTGGCTCTTGGTTTATAACTATACATACAAGCCAAATCTTGGCTAAAGACCCTTCTAAAAACTGCCAGAAGCAGTTCAAGATGTCTAGCTGAGGCTTAACTAACAAGCAAACTTGTTTTGATAAAGTCATTTGGAAAGATCTAACTGACCATTACTTTATAAACATCTTTGCTATTCCACATCTCATAATTTCATATTCATAAAAATATTTAAGTCACAGATACCCAAAAGATTAAGTTATAGAAACAGATGTTAGAGGGAGTAGAGAAAAACATACATTTATATAACCACAACAATTTCTTCAATAGTTCTGTTAACAGGAAGCTATAAACCAGGGGAATCAAACCCAAATGTTCTGAAGTAACAAGCAGGTAATAAAAAATAGTTAAGTAAGCCAGCATACCGAGAAGAGTGAGGACTATGGTCAAATAGAGAATGCTTACCACCCCAAAAGAGATGCACAGTGAAGTTGCTACTCAGCTCCGTTTCACTTGACTTGTTGTAACCCATTTCACATTTTCAACCCTTCTTATAACCTCTATGCCTCCAGTGGAGTTAATGCTAACTCCAGTCTCAAGGAGAGAGCAACTGCCTAGGCATGAACTCTATGTTCCTAACATTTCATCCCCACTCCACTCACCCCACTGTGATTGATTCGATGATGAGCCCAATTAGAGTTAATGAGATGCAGTCAGACTTCTGAAGAAATACTGCGGCCAGGACACTTATACACTATTTCACACTGTACCTGAACCCAAAGGGAGATACTAGCTTGGGACATACTAGCAAGTTATCTATGACCACATGAGAAAATCTGTCAAATACTGGAGTTAACTAGTAGGGAAACAGAGCTAGCAGATAGAGAGGTAGTTCGAGGCTGATGACATGCCTGAGGTTGAGGGCATGCCCAAGGCCAACTCTATCCTGAGTTTTCCAGTTATGTGAAACAACTTATTCAGTTGTGCCATTATTCAGTTTGCCCACAAATTTATGTTTTTCTTAAACTACTACGGTTTGAGTTTTCTACAGTTGCAGCCTAATGAGTCCTGATACAGACACTCAAAAACAATTTTTTAAAATAACACAAACACAGTGCTTAGACTGGCTTCTAAATTGCCAGTTTAAGTATATGCAAACAAACTCTTGGATTTTATTTTAAATTCTTTTGCAACATTTTCTTTGTAAGGTACAGTCTACCTTAAGATTTAACACACAAACATCAACCTTCAAAACTGCATTTGGCACAAGGCCAAGAAGCAATAGCAGCCTTGGCTGTCATTTACAATATAATATATATTGCTTTTTTCATACAGCAGCCTATATATAATGCTTTGGCCTCTTTAAAAACAAACAAGCCCTAAGCATTGTGCATACAACACAAGCATAAATTGACAAGTACTCCTCGTCACAGAGCACTGTGTTAAACAGATCATCCCTACTCTTCACCCCACCCTGATGTACATTCAAACACACATTCACATTTGATGCCATGAGAACATGTAAGGCAGTGTGATGAACAGCATGACCTTTGGGATCAGGCAGACCTGTGTTTGAATCTTATTTCCATTATTAATTTTATGTCTTTAGAGTAGTTACATAATCTCTCAAAGATATATTCTTCTCATTTCTAAAAAGATGCTATAATCTCCCTAAGAGAATTGAGAAGATAACACATGTAGATTATCTAGCAAAGTACCTAGCATAGTCAATAATAGCTGTGCCTCAAATGGGCATGCAGAGCTGCAATTAAGTGACACATGTCATAATTCAACACATAGAAAGAAGTAAATGGCAAGAACAATGTACAAGACATCTTGGAAAACAGTCTGGTTCTATTTTGTATTACGTGCAAACAAATTTTATTTTATAGGAGTTTTAAATATTCACTTAGTGTTCAAAACAGCAAACTGATTTACAGCATTAGTCACATCAAAATTCAAAAGCTGGGTAACTAACCCTATCCAATTTCAAGTATACATCAAAGCCAACTTTATTAGATTAAGTCAACTTTTATATCTTGAGACAAGTATTATCCTTCCTGGGAGTAAGTTCTTAGAAAATAAGACATACTAATTTGAATTAGTTATTTAAAGTTATTTACAAAGTACTTCTATAAATGTCTATAGTGAGAACACCACATTTGCTCATTAGAGGCTGTTTGAAACATGATTATCAGTATGCCAAGGTTATCTATAACGAGATAAAACATTTACAAATGTAAGCTCACATTTGCTTAAAAGGTGTTAATAGACAAAATTAAACTCATGACAAATGACATTTCAGCTCTGAAAACCAATGAAAATATACTGAAGTCCAACACAAACTCCTTACTAAAGTCCTCACTAGGAATCCTAATTAAGCCAACTATATGTTCTCTCATAAAAGTGATGTTCAAGATATACTTTCCACTCTCAAAAAGAATAGACACACCCCCTCTCAAACAAAACTTAAGCATGTATTTCTATAGGATACTAATATGAAGAATCAGTGGCAGAGATAGATATGTTTCAAAGCCAAATTCTTTTGAAAACAGCCTGTATTTCTTTACTGGGTTTTAAGCTTTTTTTTGGCTCTTTCACATCTACTACCAAGAAGGGTTTATCAATATTCCTTTAACAAACTAGAATGTGCCCTACTTCTTGAAATCTATGCACAAGAAAAAGAGGTAAAGAATAAAAGACAAGTTAATCCATGGCAGATGAAGGACACAGGGCAAACATTCTAAAGGCTGTTCAATACAGTAGCTGCTATTGAGCACTTAAAAATTGGCTAGTCTGAATTGAGATACGCTGTCAAATATAAAATATAAGCCGATTTCAATGATACTGTACCAAAAAATTTTAAATAGTTAATAGTTTTATATTATTTACATGCTGAAATAATAGTTTTGGATATGTGGCTTAATAAAATACATTAAAAATAATTTCACATTTAAAAAATTTTTAATGTGGCTACTAGAAAAAATAGTACATGTGGCTTGCATTATATTTTTATTGGACAGCATTATTTTGAATCATGGCATGTAAATCTATGAGTCTATAGGATTTTCTTCATTTGTAATCTTTAACAATAAAAAAGATGTATCACACTACCTCTCAGGATGCCTTGCTAACAGCAGTGAATAAAACAGACATTTATTATTATATATATATTAATACATATGCTATATAATACATATATATAAAATATAGATTATACTTGGAATTAGATCAGAAGACAACATTGTGTTGTTACTAATGTACTAGTTCTTTAACCATTCAACCAAAAACTGATACACATTTTCATTAAAACAGAAATCCGTGAAACCCATTCCAAGAGGTGGTTAGCAGGCCAATCATAAAGTCAACCTAATTCCTAGAATTTCATTTGCCAGCTAGGTGTGGAAGGCCATGTGTACTTCCAACTAATGCCAACTGAACTTCCATGATTCTGTATTGCCTGTTGCTTATGATATTCAAGTCCCTCAATTACCACCATACACAACAGCTAGAAAAACACAACTTACTTGCAGTTGAAAGGCAGAAACAATCCAAATGTCCACAAATGAATGGATTAAAATATGCCAAATGTTCTTACTGTACATTGTATATTTTTTGAAATGCTCAATAATTTTGCTTTTCTATTGTTGTA
Source organism: Manis javanica (assembly GCF_040802235.1). Lineage (NCBI taxonomy): Eukaryota > Metazoa > Chordata > Mammalia > Pholidota > Manidae > Manis > Manis javanica. Next base: position 53,230,409 of record NC_133167.1, read on the forward strand.
GTGTATCAGAAGAATGAGAATTGCCATTCTCTGCAGTCCCATAAAAAATTTCCTTTGTTTGAGGAGGGTTATTCCCTTCTAATAAATGAATTCTACTTGTTCTACAATTTTAATACTTCTGTTCATTGATGAGATTACATGATTGTCAATTTGACAGTACTGGTATCATGCCTGGGCATTTAATTCACACTTGCCTTAAAACCTATGTAAGGAAGTTTCTGTCTTTTCCTATGCTCTAGAATAAAAGGTAACAGAGAAGAGATTTAGCACTTCGAAGTTTAAAACATTTTATCTACAAATCTGTAGAGAAAAGTATTTAATAAAACTATAAATTTTTAAGGTTGTTTTACAAATAATCTATGTTCAAATGAATCATCTATTAATTATCTGAAGAGACTTTTCAAATTTCTTGTTTTTAAATAAAAATACATACTTGTGAGATTTATAGATGTCTGGTGCTTTTAGCTCATGCCATCTTCCTCAAAAGTTGCATCTCATTAAGGTCTGATTTCCTTCTATTATTTCTCAGCTGTTAGTCCTAAAATTTCATTATCTTTAGTTACACACATGCACATATGCACAGACACACACACACACCTCTTAATGATTAGCTGACTCCGCCCACACTTTTACCAATACTTGTGCATTATGACATAGGCAATCAGAGTACAGGCAGTGCTTAAGTTAAGAAATAGCTAGCCATTAAAATCGAGTAACCAATGTGATCACAACTTGTTCTCCAGCTTCAGAGAGAATAAATAGCATTTCATTATCTCCTCTCCCTCTTCTTTCCCCACTCTCTCCATCCCAAATAAAAGTCTCAGAGGCCTACTTCTCAAAAAATGATTAAGAGTCTGCTAGTGCCTGAACCCTAAGGCATGCTTATTAAATGCACAGTGCCAGACCACCCTTGGACTAACTGAATCAGAATCTTTGCTCCGGGTAACTGTTGATCACAAGAATCTCTTCATCCACCAAACCCAACTAGAACACTGTGCACATACACAGCAACAGAGTAAGGTGATCCTATAGTCTGTCATACTATCTGGGGAACTTCCAAAAGTGAAAGGAAATGCTATTAATAATTACACCAAGACAACAGATATAAACCAGGATGTATGGTCAAAGCGGGGTTCCTGAGGTGCTCCACACTTTGAGAGTTTGGATAGTTTCAGGACCACTTTCAACTAGTAGGTTCATTAAAATTATTCTAAAATATAGTGCAAGGACTGAAAATATAAACAAACATAAGATCCATACCCAGTCCTGGTGCCCAGTCCAGCTGGGAGAAGGAGCACATGAAAAGAGGTGATAAGTAACAGAGAATAAATAATATGTAACTCTCTCAAAAGAGGGATGTGCAGGGAAGGTTTTAAAAGAAAATGAAGGATTTCAAATGGTTCTCAAAGGATCAGGGCTGTCTGAAGGATGAAAGCCATTCTAAGCAATCAGAGAAGATGACAAAGATGCAAAGCTGAGAAAACCCACCTCATGTGTGGAAGGTGAAAGACCACTTTTGCTAGAGCATAGGACTTCTATACATAACAGAACATAAAAATAAAAATAAGTTAAAGTCAAATGCAGAAATTTTTAATGGACAATCACTGAGATTTCTGAAGGAATCCCATAATCAATAAACAGCTGTGATGCAATATGGTAAGTGCCTAGGGGGATGAGCAGCAGTAGAAAATGTAAGGGTGAACAAAGAATATATACCACACATAGGAGGAAACAGTAAACACTACAGAAGAGTTATTAAGAGAAAGAAGAGACACTTCAGAAACATCAGAAGTTTAAAGAGATATAAGAAGGTGGTTACTTAAAACAAAAAAGAAATTAAAAGCCATATGAAGAAAACATTCATAACTACAAGTACCAAATAACATTTTTGACATAGAGGAAAAGCCAGATGAAAAAAAAAAAAAGAAGTACAAGACAGAAAAGTGAAGAAGTCAATATATGGATATATATGATTCGATATACTAAAGTAAATGGGAAGCCAAACAAATAGTGGATAACAAGGAGAGAAAAGATGGAAGAATTAAATGAGCTTTTAAAAAATATTTTGGGAACAGGAAGAAGTTAGCAACTAGAGATTAGAAATAAAAGTTCAGTGTGCAGCAACAGGTAGCAGAAAAATCCTGTTAAGAACATAGATTTTCCTGTAAATAAAATAAAATTCACTCATAAAAAGATCAAAGGAATATTCAAAGATACATATTAGAAAGAGAATGTGCATGTTAAGTTTATGTATAAAGTTCAATTTAGTATGAGATTTCACAGTTGGAGGGGATGTAAAAAGTAAAATGCTAGAAAAAAATATTTTTTGCACAGAAGACAAAATTATACATACAGTAAAATCACACACATTTGGTCATCATAGATTTTGCATAAAAAATGTATTAAAAATTATATATTATTTGAAGTAATGCTATGTAAAAATAGTTATTATTACAGCATTATAATTTGCTATCATACAATGTGGAATCTATACCAGTAATTTGCACCTGGAAGTGATAAAACCCCATACCTCCTGAAACATTTGGAAATGGGAAGAGGAGAAGTTTCTGGTGGTCACAATACTAGGAGGGACTCCTGTAGCACTTAGTTATTAGCAGAGTCCAAGGATACTGATTGGCTTCCAAGGAAAATCACAACCCAGCCCAAAATGCCAAGGTGGCCCATGATGAGAAACACTGGAAGTAGGGAAGAAGGTTGCTTGTCTTACATATTTAGATAACAGTGTTCATTTTAAAATTCAACTCTTGTGATAAATTAAGTTGATTCTAATATCTCTGATCTATTTTAATTGAGAGCTTAAAAACAGAACCAGAGTTCTAATAAAGGTATTTTAGTTATTCTAATGCTAAGACTTATGAATTACCCCTTGACGAATGATGAAGAGGTGGCTAGGAGAATGTCATGTTTAAAACAATAGCTTTGTAAGTATTAAGTTTTCGAAATAATACCTAGGGTAATTGTTAAGTTGAATGCAATGTGTTTGCATTATTTTACCATCAAACATGTCCATGCACTTTTTATACATCTAAAGTTCCTAAGGCAAGGAATTTAAGTTGGACATTTATTTAAAACTAACAAGTTCTGTGAGGATCATAATGGCAATATACTGACATTGATTTAAAACACAACAAACAAGAGTTCACAAAGATTCTAAAAAGGATATTAGGAAACCAACTCAGTATTTTGAAAAATAATAATAAATACAACTGGTGAACAAGGGAAAGCATTAGCACTCACACGGCCTTCACTATGTAACTTACCCAAATGGGTAACCAAACAGATGTGGTTTCTCTTTAAAAATGTATTCCAGTGGCTGCTGACATCACAAAAAGTCAACCAGATCTTATGTGTCTCCTGATAGGAAAGCACTCTACTACCTATGAAGCAGTTATGAAGGAAAGAAGGAAAAAGAAAGGAAGTGGGGATAGGAAGGTAAATCAATCCTGAATTTGATCAAGCCTCTAGACTGAACTTTCAAATGTACAGGAAATATACTGAACACAAGGAAAGATATTAAACTATGCCACAGGTACGGAATAAGGAAAAACCAGACTCAGAAACTCAGCTAGTTTTCATTAAATAAATTACAAAAATGGAAAACTAAGGTGGGGGAATTAACAAATTAGGAGAGATATAAACTAGTCTAATCTATCAACTAATCTCAATGTATCTATTTCATTTGTATACAGATTCAAATAAATCGCAGAAGGAGGGGAGGGGATTGTCTAGGATACCCAAAAGACATTTGTAAATTTGAACAATGACTGATTAAGGAACTCTGATAAAAACTTCAGTGTGTTGATGACACTGTGGTTTGGTTAAGAATCCTTACCTTTTGAAAACTCACACTGAAATATTTTTTTTAAAAAATGCAGATGAAATGATGTCTGAGATCTGCTTCAAAATAGTATGGGAGGGTGAAATTGAAAGGGTTATAGAAGAAGTAAGATTGATCAAAGGTTGGCAACTACAGAAACTGGGCGAAGGCTACCTGGGGCTTCACCATACTATCTGTTTACTTTCCTGTTTCAAGTTTTTCATAATAAAAAGCTAATTAAAAAAATTTTTTTAAGAAACCTCAGCAAGAGGGAAAAGCAATCATTTGCAACATATTTATTTTAGGGTTTAAAAAGAACAAAATTAGTCCTCTAATGACTTTGTAGATAGATATTCAACACTTGAGAAGATACAACTATGTCTTCTAAAATTTCAAACACACACTAGTGTAAATAAAGAAAATCTACAGGTACACTACTTAAAACTGCCATTGAAATCCACATGGATCACATGCAAATAAATTTGTGTTCAAATCATTTAAATACCCAATTTTTTCAATGTGGCAGCAGGTAAATTAACTGCAAGCATATATATCATAAATCCAACAAATATTACCAATGTCCTTAGAAATAAGTGTGAAACAGAAATAAAATCATACAGCTAAGGCCTTATGGTGGGTGCCCTCTGCATTTTGATGTTGCTATTGTTTAAACTGAGAAGACTACAGAAAGCAATAGGAAGCCATAAAAAAATATGTAGCCACAATCTTCTGAGATCAATTCCCTTGGGGACCCTGAAAAAATGGCTTCTTGACCTACTAAAATTTAATGTGAAAAAATAATCCATTTGTAAAGGACCTGTAAGATTGTAAATGGCAAAACAAACTACAAATAACCACCCTCAGAAAGGAAATGAACGGTGTTTATGAAAGAAGCATGGATATAAAGGGAGGATCATCACGATGATTTATAAGTAAAGGAAAATAAAATAAAAAGGTAACAAAATTCATGTTTCCCTAGGCCTTTCATTCAGAACAAAACATGTGGAGCTATAGTCCCCAAAGCAATTTTGGACTAGAGATGTCTTTATTTTTCCCCAGACAAGTTAGAAGTTAAACAGAATGACAAAGTGTATTTGCTCTAGGCGAGTGAAGCAGCAAAGAAACTTTGGAATGGCATAACTGGTCCCAATCCCTCCAAAATAGGGAGACTAAACCTCGGGCAATGAATAAAGACAGTAATTATTACAATTCCTTTCAAAGGTTTTGTTTGTTACAAATAACCATAAAACAATCATGTACATCAAGGACCAAACTGGGGACTGGGATTTTAAAAAATTTAATGACCTTAGAAATTTGATCCTATTGCTACTATTCTTAAAGTTAATCACCTCCTAATAACCATCACATCCAGGTGCTATAAACAAGACTTACCTATACCCTCTTAACAAAACTTATGAAGTATCAACAGATAAATACCTCGAACCTTTAGAATTTAACTTTAATACTGCATTTAGACAAGATGCAAGGCACAGATCTGATCTGTAAAACTCATTAGTTTAACTAATCAAAAATGAATTATATAAACCTAGCAGGTCACCCTGAGTACATTAGGCCTGTTTTGCTAAGTGAACCAGCAACTTTTTCAAAGAAACTCGTAAGAAAAAGGCAAATTCCCACACTAATAAATGAGAATAATCTTTGTATAAATTCACAAATTTAGGAAAAATGGTACTTAAATAAACTATGAAGTTATATGATATAAGATAAAATTAGGAGGATCTAATATTAAGCCAAATGTCTGTAAAAAGTAAGATCTGGTACCAGTATTAACAAAATGTGTTTTTTTGTTGCTGAGAAATCAGCATTAAAATTCTCCTAAAATCCTATGTGACTGGGGCTTTTCTCCATAAAGCTAGAAATTCTCATCTGCAGAGATTTTTTTCAATTTCAAAGCAATTCATAAACATGGACTGCTTCACAATATCTCAGAGAAAAAAACAGAGGTAGATTTAAAGTTATTCCTTTGCCCACAGGAGAGCCATACACAAAGAACTACAAGACAAAGAACAAAGATTTGTCTTTTCAGTTATGATCCTATTCAATCCCAGATCATCTTTCCTTACAGGTAAAGAACAGGGCCAGAGAACTACAAACTTGTGGAATGTTCCCTGAAAAGAAAAGCCTTCTAAATTTTTTTTTTTTTAAGTAAAAGCCTAGTACCCCCAAGCCAAAGAAGGAACCTCTTCTTTCTCCAGCTCACCATCTGGACCTTTCTTTACTTGCGAAATTCTACAACCCTACAGAAACAGTGTTATTGATCCTTCAATAAACTAGAAGCGAACAAATGGGACATACCTACACACTAAGCATGCACCTACATACCCATAATCAATACTGAATGCTTTTAGCAGATTTCTGAAGTGGCACCATATAAAAACTAAAGTGCTTACTTTCATGTCAAAAATACACCTAAATTCTGGCAATTTGGATCTGTTATGTATATATACTATATAGTAACACTGGGAAATTTTCTCAGCGACTCTCAGATTTAGTTTTGAAACCATTAACAAAAATGATACTTCATATATAGTCATTTTTGGAATTCAACAAGACAGTATATTAATAAGCTAACTATACTACGGAATCCAGAAGAGTGCCAGGCTTGGTGCTCAACTACTTCTTTTCTTTTCTTTTGAGATAAGAGTGGAAGTCACTGAGTATTCATGGAACTATATATCCTTTGTGACAGAGAAATTGATCTCTCACTGAATACCCATACACTCTCCCATATCTTCCAGCCACCTGGCACTGAGTCAAGGCCATGTGATTAATTCATGCCTTATTTCCAGACCAAAGCACTTAAAAGCTGGCACATGACTCTCCAGCTCTCTTGCCTGGCCACACGTTCCAAATGGCAGAGCTACAGGATGTAAGCAAGCACCGATCTGAGTCGACGTAAGAAGAGCTACCCAGGAGAGTTCCTGGATCTACAGTGGACTACATATGAGGAAGAAAAATAAACCCTTTTATGTTTATGTTATAAGCCTTTTAGGTTTGTTTGCTAATCTAACATAGTTAGCAAAATTTAAGATATCCTTTTATAGCCTACTTGCACTAAAATGCTGCAAGACCAAATGCATACATAAAAATGGTAGTCCTGGGTATTGAAAGATACCTTTCTTTCTGTATAATTTTGGATATCTAGAACAAATGGAATGACTAAAGATAGTATTTGATAGCAAAGAGGAAAAGTAATCCAAGATATACAGAACAACTTAAAAAGAAACTGATATTTATAGTTTCACCTTAAGGGAAAAGAACTCTAAAATCAAGAGTCAATTCTTTTTTCTAGTTAAGCACACAAGAAGTTACACAACAATAAAAAAAGCAATGATCCAAAAATAACAACTGAGAAACTGTAAACAGCTATTAGGAAACAGGTAAAGAAAGGAAAGCAGAGCAAGACTTCAAAACACCCCTTCACCATGAGTAAGCAGCTATAGTACTTTGTCATTGCAGAAATAGTACATGGCTACCAATAATTACACACAATTGTGGAACTCCAGAGGTTCTAAAAACCCAAAGTTTTTCTTCTAAGTTTGGAGCAAAAGAATTTGGCATCAACAGCAAACATGAACTAACCTGAACTACCTGCAGTCTCCATTCACCCTATCAGTACGAACATTCATACATTTCTGGTGTAGAAATACGAGTATGTTTGATTATGGAGTGTTTCCCCAGATCCCACTGCAAGTGTTACATAAAATATAACACACACATCATATTCCCTTCCTAAAATCTGAAAACTTGCACTCTGAAACACATCCAGCCCCAAGGTTTTGAAATAAAGGATTGTGGGTTTGTTACAATAATAAAAGTGAATTATCTCAGTATTGTCTTAAAGACAAAAATGAAAACCAAATGAAGAGCATGGCTTTCTAACCTGTCTGTAATCCAATCAATGTAAAACTCAATTCTGATGATTTTCCAATGTATTTCTCCTTGATGGTACTTCATTCAATAATTTAGGTAGAACACAGATACAACCAGCCTAAAACTACATCATTTTGGGGGTATAATTAACTGTAAGAAGACTGGAAAGAAATAAAAATACTGCCAAAAGCATTTCTGGCCTCAACAGACCTTAATTTAGCAAGTACTCAAGACAGCCACTCCTGTGGTTTCACATAAAAAAACACAGGCATTATGCCAGGTAATATAAGATAAATGTAAACTAAGTAGTGGAAAGTCAGGACATCAGCTTTGAGGGAGTTGTAGGAGAATGTATTAAGCAGGCATCACAGTAAGAAAATGGTAAGAAAGTAAATATGCAAAAATCCAGGAGGCAAGATATCAGAACAAATATCTACAGCAACCTTTCTTAACCTCAGCACTATTAACAATGTAGTCCAGATAACACTTTGTTGTGGAAGGTTGTCCTATACCTTGCAGGGTATTTAGCAGCATCCCTGACATCTGTCATTAAATGTCAGTTGTGGCCCCTCTTCCCCTAGAAGTGAAGTGAAAAGTGAAAGTGTCCAGGCATTGCCAGTTGTCCCCTAAGCTTTTTTGGGAACTAGATGGGTAGTAGGGAGGCAAAAATTGCCCTTAGATGAGAACCACTGATCTGGAGGCAAAAAAAAGATTAAAAGTTTAAACATACTGATTCTTCTAAATTCTACTAAAATGCCAAATATTCTTCCAACAAAAAAAGTCATTTCTATTTCTCCAGATCTCAAGTGGTTTTATCATATGCTTTTAATCTACACTTTATAGGAAAGAGGAGAATGGCAGATCAAGTTCTCCATTCTTAACCAGAATGCCTTTACACTCCAAGGAAGAAAGATTAGTTCATTTCCTCATAACTAAATATATCCATCTGTTACAGCAGCTCATTCAAGGAAGGAATAAGGTACCAACTGGTTATCTATAGAAAGCAACAAAATTCCAGGGTCTTGCTCTAAGCTGCAAAAGTGTTGCATGTAACCAAATTAACTTTTTAAAGACAGCTTTCACCCACTCTCTAATTACATTATCTGCATTGAACTTATTAATAAATCCCTAATAAAAATGTGACCTTTCTGGGGGAAGAATATTGCTTTTTCAATCACATCATTCTTATGGGAAAAGTTTTTACTCAAGACAGTACTGAGTTTTTGCATTGCACTGGCATGTAAGTCAGTCAGAATAAGGTAAATAATTAGACTTAACTGTGATTATCAATTTCCTTTTATAAGGAAAAAGGTGGCTTAATGCTTTTAATAATCATTAAAAATTACAGGTATAAGATAAATAAAGAATATATAGGATATTCAGTAAATTTTCTCCAATCTAAAGTCATTGTTTTGCCTGAATTTCTATTACACATCCTGTCAATTTGATTGACTTCACTTTATTTTAGTTTAACAGATCTTCACTTGAAAAGCACTGTGCAAAGGAAGAGATACAAAAGTATATGTAAGACAATCCTCATTTCAAAGGAAAACTAACTCTTACAGAAGGTAGACAAGTAAATAATTATAGTACACAGCATTAACATATTGTATTATGCATTACAGCTGTGGTGAAACAACCATTAGAATATTGAAAAATTGACATTTAAAATTATCAGTAATACCCAAGTTCCTGCACAAGTCTTCAATGATAGTTGAGGGTCAACACGGATGCCAAAATTTAGTTAATTAATAATAAAATAATAAGAACTGTCCATTGGTAGATGACAACAGTACGGTGAGATGGAAAACACCCTCAGTCAGAATAGTTCTCCATTTGTTTTTCAAATCAAGCTTCCAATTAAGATTTAATTTTTATAAAAAGGGAGTTCAAAGATTTTTTTTGAGAAGTTAAAATTAAAGAGTACTAGGTGACTAATGAGATGCAATTTCATTTTATAAAATAGAGTACCTTCACAAAGCATATACTGTCTGGTACAAACAATGCCAAATGTATAGGTAAAAAAAAAAAGCAATCTACATATATATATATATGGAGGGGTTAAAATCAAGTGCTGTATAAGCAACCAATTAAGCTAGTAGATACCACATGTTATTTTGATCATTAGCCTTCATATACCAATTAGAAAAAACTTCCAAAATCTAATACATCACAGACAAGGAAAGACTGCTTGTCTGGGTAGTTGAGTTGGTAAACTATATCAATTCAGAATCAAAGATTTATAAATATTGATATAATTTAATTTTCAGTAAAATTAAATTCTTATAATGAGACATTTAAAAAGAAAAAATGTAACTGTCATCCTTATTTTAAAAGTTTTCATTTTAATTTACTGGACAGTCAAGGCACTCTCTTGAATTAAGTTTATTAACCTCATGCATATGGGGATATATTATTTAGTCATTTTTGCCCTATGTTCTTAGGTTAATTTGTTTTACTTAAGTTTCAGAGAACTGCTTTTCACTAACACCAAAAAGAAAATTGCTTGATGTGTTCTCAATAAATACTGCTGAACTGACTAAAATGGAATTACTCCCATAGAAGAAGGTGGATGCATTGGAGAAAATGCCGGCACCAGTAAGGGCAAACTGCTGAACTGCCTCTCCTTCTTTAACCCTGTGGTGGCCACTTTTACTGACCCAATTTACAGTTACAAAACTTTAAAACATAGTAACTCACTTAATCCTCACAACAAACCTACAAAGGGGAGTACTATTTCAATCTCCATTTTACAGCTAAGAAAACTGAAAGACAAATATTCCATAACTTACCTAAGGTAACAGCTGATTTAGTGGCAGACCAGGGATTTCAACCTAAACAACCCAGCTCCAGCACCAGTACATTTCAAACCTCAACATACATGCAATTCACCTAGGAATCGTCTTGATATTCAGATTTGATTCATTACTTCTGCAGTGGGGAGGCAAGATTTTGCATTTCTATAATCTCACCTGTGATGCAGATGCTGCTAGTCGGAAGATCACCCTTTAAGCAGCAAAGTTCTAGTGTTAGTCTAGAAAATGGTGTAAAATGGGGTTAACCCTCAAAGGAGGTAGAGCTCATACACAGACAACTAGGGATATGAGTAAATGAGGGGTTACGAACTTCTGGTTTAGAAGTTAATTGCTGCTTTTATTACATTTTTTTTTAAAGAAGGAAGTTAGCAAAATGTACAGGTATTTTACCCACTGTCTGGTTTTGCAAGTGAACCTATTATTAATATTGATACAGTAATACCTCCGTCCAATATAAGGCCTTTCCCACATCGAAAAAGCATTTACAAATACCCCTGAATACAACTTTCTGAACTTTTGCCTCTTGTAGTACATATGGTACCTATCAAAGGACAAAGATGCCCTCTGGAAAACATATGGTACATGTATGTCTTAACAGCACATTACTCAACAATTCTAGTCAATAACTTTCTCTAAAAACAGGTAGGGAAATGCCCAGAACACAACTTCCCTTCATTCTCCTTGGTCTACCTACCATTTATACCCTCACCTAGGACATAGTTTGTAAAGAGTGGAAATTGAACCCACTAAATAAATATTATATCCTTGTTTATTTAAGATGCTTTGGCCTAAGGCACTCTACTACTTAAAAACTGAAATACCATCAAATCATTGGAAATAACAGTTTATCAAACTTTTATACTATCAGGAAAAGAAAAATCAATACCATCAAAATAGATTCAAACATGTTTACAGCCATACACTTCAACAACAAAGTCTATCCTAAGACCACCCTGGGTGTACACATATTAGACAGCTATATACTAACTAAAGAATATTTTATTAACTAATATAGGAAAGGATTTAAAAGAAATCTTCATCTCGTCTGAGTAATTTTGGTTTTGCTTAGTTTTCCTGTATTTCATTCAATTTTCCCTTGAATGTACAGATATTTTACATTTCTTCCCTAAGAATTAAATCTGTCACATACTTTGACAAATTTATAAAAATCATATTCAAAGCTATAATGGAATTCTGATTATACAGGACAAAAGTCTAAGTCTAAAGTATTAGTTTCATAGACTTTAGGCAATATGAATCCTCATATTCCAGAGTTTATTAATACAGAATCCCATTTTTAACTATAAAATATTAAGAAATTTAAATTGTACAATCACTGGAAAGCTAAAATTCTGACTGATGTACCTGTGAATTACAAGAATACCACAATCTGTCACATATCTAACATGAAGGTAAAAATACAATATAAATTCAGACTTTACTGTCTAAATTCTAAAATCTACTCACTAAATACTCAATATTCCAAATTACTGCTCAAGGACAAGGACTAGACCTTCCACCCAAAAGAATATGAAGACACTACCAATAAAACACACAAAAGTATCTGGATAGTTCATATATCAGACATAAGGAACAAACTGTCCCCACCTAGTAAGAAACAACTTCTCCCAGTCCCCTATTGAGGTTCATTTTGTTTTTTCTTTAATAATTCACACAGCTACAAAGAAACTCACATATTAAAAAGAGCCAGAGAACTGAAATATGTCATCTACCAATAGTTGACAGTCATCAGAAGTTGTGACAAGGGAAAAGATGTATTGTTTGTACCAAGTCCAAAAGTTCACTATTTTACTTGTCTAATCACTAAATGTGAAGCATTTCATTGACTGAAATGAAATCTGGTACACAAAAGGAAAAATAAACACATTAAACTTTCTATCTCTTGGAAAGATTCTACTTCCTCTAAAATAATCCTCAATGACTGTGTGGAATCATTCCTAAAGTAAACATGTAGAGCTTATTTCTTCAGGAACTGCGACACTAAACTATCGCTCTAAGGGAATTCAACACATCTTCCAGGTCTCCAGATTTATGCATGTACACTAGTCTGTGCCATTTGAAAAAACCCACCAGAAACCTTTAAAAATGTTTGGCCTTAAAGGCAACTTTAAAACATCGAAGTTTTTAATTGATAGATCTTGACATCTTTGTAATGGAAAAAATCAGAATACACTCTTAAGTGATTCTTCTAGAGGGCAAATTTAACCTGACCTCCCTAAATGGATACAGATTTGACACACCATTTAGTAAGCTGGAAGGAAATACTTTGATAAAACATCACTTTTCAATAGAAATATCATGCAAGCCACATATATAATTTAAAATTTTCTAATAACCAATAAAATGGTAAAAGTGAAATTTTAAAACTTATTTTGTACAACTCAGTATACCCAAAATACTATCATTTCAACATGTAATGTTTTTTTTAAAAAAAAACAGTAAGGTATTTTACATTCTTTTCCACCTGCTAAATTTTCAAAATTCAATGTGGGTCTTACACTTACAGCACATCTAATCTGGGACTACAACTGAAGCAGTCAATAGCCACAAGTGGCCAGTGGCTTCATTACTGGACAGTATAGCTCTTTAAGTAATAATACTTGGAGATCTGACATACCACTACCTGTTTAAAATAAGTTTATATTCATGTTTCCTTTTTGAACTGAAATGGGTGACTACAAATATGAGCAAAACTGTTAATTCAGGAATAAATCAGGATCGGATCACCTTATCTAAGGATCCAGTTAACAGAAGTGTTAAGAGGAAATTGGATTGTACCGTATTACATTTCAAAAAGACTTCAGAGATAGGTCTTATCATTACATGTGAACACAACTTGTAGCAAAAATACAGATAAGACAAGAAAACATTTTCATATCGAACCATAACACTGCCTTATTTCTAGCAGCCACTCTCCTTGAACACATGGTTGTATGCAAATCACCTGTAAGACTGTTTTTCTAAGTTTGATAAATTTTGGAAGCTATATTATCTCGAAAACAGAACATGAAGTAAAATGAATTGAAAAAATGTTTCACGAAAAAAATTATCAACCAGTTATTCTTAATGCATCTTATACCAACCAACAATCTTAAATTATTCTACGTGAATTTCACTGAAATGAATTCTTCCCACAAATACAATTCATTTACTGCTTTTCATACATATTTCAAGTATCAAATTACTAAGAATTTTCCCAAGTAATTAAGGCATTTGATTAAAATGTAATCCCATGAAATTAAAGAGTAATGCATTCTCTCTAGCAAACAACAACTGAAACCATTAGCTTAGCACATAAAATTTGTCCTTGAGGCAAGTTACTGAATAAATCAAACAAAAACTATACTCTCGGTTACTACATTTACATTAGGTCAGTTCAGTCTGCACATAAGCAGTAACTTTAAAGCTTAGCAAAATTTTAGAAGTTCCCGCAATATACTTCTGAATAAACAAACACTCTACAGAAATGTTAAAACAGAACAAAAATCAGCACCATTCACACTAATCTCAGTACAGAGCATAAAATTAGTATATTCTTCAATCCAAATGTATGATTCAGGCTAAAAAGTATCTTTTTTCTCCCAAACTTATTTAATTCACCTTAGACAATTTGTGTTTAATCCATTTGCAAAGCTGAAGAGAAGCAAATGTAGCCTCTTCTGCAGCACACATATCCAAGGACAATACATTAATCTCTCGATGTTTTTCCACAATTTGAAATCAAAACAACAAAATTCATTTCTTACCTGCAGTTAGGAGGAGGATCAAGGGTTATTTCAGCTAGTTCCTTCTGAATTCTGTTAGTGAAATGAGAACAGACAAAAAGGATTTGAGACAGCCTACAGAATAACCGGGGAATCACACTGCCCTCTACCACCATGCAGTTAAATGCAAGGCTGGCTTTGCCTTCAGTAATGCTAACATGGCTGCTTCCTCTTTGTTCTCAGAGGCATAACCCAAATCCCTGAGCAGAAACTTTGCAGCTTTTTTTCTCACTTGCTACTGTAAATAAGTAAAACATTTACACCAGATTTGAGAAGTAGTCCTCCACCAGTACTCCGTAAAGGATATAAAATCTATTTTAAAACACTTTTTACTAAAGAAATTCTCTTTTCAAGCTTATATGCAAATGAGACAAGAAGGGAGGAGGAAAAGCACTAGAATATTTGACAATGACTTCAAGTCACCTTTACAGAGGTAAGAATTAATATGCTACTACATGAGCCAATGAACAGTTCTGACAACATTTTACATGTAAAAAAAAGTTTAAAATTTACAAATATCTGTAACAGTGTAAAACTTCCAAAGAACTAGGCATTCTCATTTAACCAATTGTTTTCCCTGATCTCAAGTACAGCGCTTAAAACTTAATGAATTTGGGGGGAAAAGGTAATAGTAAGATACAAAGTCTTGAGTTAAGGAGAAAAAAAGCAGTTCTCTGATTTTATTTAAATATAAAATGCTTTCAAAACTTAAGATATGTTTAATATGTTCCACAACATTACAACAAATTGAAAAGGATTCTAAATTATTTCAGACTGCTACTATTTAATGAAATAAATTAACATAATTATTGATACAATAGAAGTGAAAAATCCATAGAAAAATAAGAGTATTTCTGAATTACTACAGAACCCAGTATTTGATCAATTTTTTTTGTATTTTCTTTTTCTTCTAGTTGTGATCATAAAAATCAACAAAATGTCAATGCTGGCTAATGTTACAGTTATATCTGATGTATACTTAATAAAATTCATGGATATTCCACCACCAAACCACTCACAAGAGTCCCACTGACGGAATCTTTCTTCACCATCACAGATAACATAAATCAACAGGAAGCAAATGACCTTTTGCTTACACCCAACAAAGTATGTTTCTCCTGCTGTTGAGTATTAACATGTCAAGCATATCCACTAGTTTTAGAGTGGCACAGACAAGGAAAGTTTCTAGTGGCTAAGTGCCACCTACATTGCAAACGGTTACTTTTCAGTCTCACTTGCCCTCATAAGAGTAAAGGCGTGACCATAATTTAACTACAAAAAGTAATACCTGGGATGCATGACTTATAAGTCATGCTTGTAAAACTGAAAGCAGATTTGGGGCACAATTTTAAATCTACTTTCAAATATGGCCAAGACCTTGAATTTACAAACTTCCTAACAAACGTGATCATTTCTGATTACTGAACTTCTACAAGTATCAATTTCAATGAAGAGTAAGACTCATAAAAGGGAACATCTTCAATGTACCCGCTAATTTGGGTTCACCAAATTTTCCTTGCCAACTCCTTATCTATCAGAATATTAGTCCAATCTCTACCCTAGGACACTCTTTCTTAAGTTAACCAAAGTACAGAATAAGTTTACTTAAAAGTATAATTCTAAGGAGATGGCTTATATACCGCCTAAGAATGACTACTCGTTCAAGTACACATAAAATTTATAACGAAGTATTTTTGAACTACTGAAATGACCAACGAAAGTGTCCAACAATTTGGAAGATACCTGACAATGTGTTTAAGCCTTTTACGTATTACCTTTTAGCACTAGTGGATAACTTAGCGGTGGTTTTGCTAGAGAGTTTGGTGTTTTTCTTCTGCTGGGTGGCGGAAGGTTTTCTTTCTTCTTGCTCCTCAGGCTCTGGCGCGGCTGGGTCCCGCTGGTCCGCATCTGAACTGCCGCTGCTGGTGCTGGGGCTCTCATCATCGGACCTTTGCCTATCACTGGACATCTTGGTGAAGTTATTTCTTAGGAAACTTTGAAAGAGAGAGGGGAAAATAAAGGAAATGGTTAGTCTGAAGAAATAAACCAGTATCATTTTCTCATTGTACTATCCACCTAAAATTGCATTTTAAAGAAATAGCTTCAAAAGTGTTCACACTTATCTCATCGTACGGCAAGGTTACGGGGAGGTGATGTGCCCCACAACGCCAGCGTTTAGGGATTTACCGAACTCAAGTTAGAAAACCCACTCACATTTTTTTTCCATCCCTTGGACAATCTATCAATTGTCTACTTTCTCAGAAGGCATGATTTGCCAGGGAACTTAGGCAATGAGCATTAATAACATATGACACCCTGTAAATAACAGATCTCACTGAAAAACGTTAAAAAGTCACTAATAACGTCTAAATATTTACACACTGACATCGGTCAAAGCTACCAAATTCCCTTTCCGAGAGGAAAACATACCCTGTTAATCGCCCATATGCTTATTTAAGGTGGCGACTCCTTCTCTGTAAGCCTTTAAATACAGCACTTAGGAATTTAAAAATCAACTAACAAGCTGCTCCAGCCGTTTGCACGGCCAGCAGCGAAGGTTCATTCGACCAAGACGGAGCTGCCACCCTGGGAAAAGCAGAATCCAAACTGCACCTTCTGTAAAGCTCCCAATGCCATCAAGGTTCCTCGCTCAATTTTTACATCACGGACCGACATTTTGTCCAAAATAAGGAAAAAAATAATCAGAGGAAAAACAAACAAACAAAGCCCCAAGAAGTGCAACAAATTTCCGCGCCCGCGGAGGCGAGCCGCGGCCGGCGGCGGCGGCCACGCAGCTCCGCGGCCCTTTGTGGGGAGGGCCGCGCGGAGCCGCGGGTTGCGCTCGCCGCGCCGGGCGCCAAGTGATGCGAGCAGCCCAGCCGGCCCCGCGGCGGCTCGCGAACACCGGCGGCGCGGGCGCCCGGCGCGAACAAAGCTGCCCGCCCCCGCCCCCTCCCCCACCGCCGCCGCCGCCGCCCCGGCCGCCCCCCACGCGGCCCCCCGGCCCCGCCGCCTTACCTCGGCCGTCCGCCCGGCCCGCTCGCGCGCCGCTACGGTGTGGGGGAGGGAGAGAGAAAAAAACCCTTCCTTAAGGAAATGGAGGCAGCTTGGGGGGGGTAAGGGGGGGGGAGGGAAAAAAAGAAGCCGAGGAGGCTCTGGCCGGGGAGTGTGGAACATTGAAAGTCGGAGGGGGTTGTGCAGTGCCGGGCTCCGGCCGGAGGGTGGCGCCGCCCAGCGACTTCGGAAAAAGGGGGGGTGGGAGCTCGGCCGGGCGAGGGCGCGAGCTCCCGGCGAGGCGGAGGGGACGCGGGAGACCCCCGCGCGCTGTGGCCTCCCGCCGCCGCCGCCGCCGCCGCCGCCGCCGCCGCCGCCGCCGCCCGGCTCGGCTCCTCCCGGCCGCGCAGTCAGCAAGTTCCGAGGCGAGCGCGGGGGGAGGGGCGAGCGCGGTGGCGGCGCGCGTGCTCGCTGCTTGCCTGGCGGAGGGGCGCGCGCCGCCGCCGCCCGGCGGGCGCGAGCTCTTCCCGCGCGCTCCCGCGCGCTCTCTCCACGCCTCCTTTCACCCGGGGGGGCGCACGCGTCCGCCCGCGCGCGGCCAGGACAAAGAGCGCGGCGGGGACCCGGAGGACTGGCCCCTGCTGCCCTCGGCCGTGGAGCCCGTGCCGGAGGGGGCGGAGGCGCGGGCGCCGTCTCCCGGGGCTGCTGTGCCGCGGGGTGGCTTCCGGCCTGAGCCCGCCTCCCGAGCGAGGCTGCCCATTGGGCTACCCGCCCCGCAAGCTGGGGCTGAGTGCCTTCGGCGCGAGCAGCCCGAGGTCGTCCCCCACGCTGGCCACATGCCCTCTGCCTGCGCAGGGGTCGGCGTTTACCCCGAGGACCCACGTCTGGGCAAGGGCCCTGGGCTTGTGGTCGGGAGTCCCCCGCTGTCCTAGAAGCCTAGAGACTAATGGGTGGGTGTCGTTGACCAGACCAGGCACACAGAAGGAGGAAAGCTGCCTCTTGCCCCTCGAGTGAGCTATATTAGGGGAAAGATGGAGTCTTGGGCACTGAGAAGAGAAAACGGGTTTCGAGACTTGGGAAGTAGCTGCTGCTTTTCTTTGGCTCTGGGCCTGCTTAAGGGGTCAGTTCTTAGGACGCTTTGAAAACTTACAAAGTCCAAAAGAATTTTTAAATGTTCCACCCAAGATTTTTCAAAGTGAAGGAAGGGAGTTAGGGGTGTTCAAAACTGGAACTTTGCTGATGTGCACGCTAGACACCAGTTCTGGAGAGAAGCCCCGACTGGGTCGGAATGCCGACACAGAAAAGCTTCAGACAGGGATAGTGAAGGTTAGTTTTGTTGTCTTCTCTCTGGTTGTCTCCAGGTGGACTCCGCAGTTTTTGCCCCAAGCACAAGTAGCCAAACCTACGAAAACTTCCTGTTTGCAGCCCAGACCTTCTCCAACTCTGAAAACTTGCTCCAGTGATGGAACTCTAGAGGAATTTGTGAATTCCTCTCCCACAAATGTTCAGGGGCATGGGTGCTGGGAGAATGTGGAGTTCACAGAGAGTGAGAATGGCAGTCGTGACAGATGAACTAGAGTTAAAGGAAAAAAGAAGACAAAAAGAGTGAGTGAGCCAACATTTTTACTTATTTTTCCTCCAAATAGAAAAGTTTTGGTAAAGGGTTGCCTAGGTCTCTTAGGAGTAAGTTACACTTACATAATTTTCCAAAGACAGGGTCATTCAGTGAACTTTGAGAGCTATGCTGCTAGGAGCTGAACACAAAATTTATTCGTTCAGTTACTGTGTATCTAAAGCCAGGTCCCTGTCCAACGCCAGAAGCTCCTAGTGTAAAAGGGAAACAGACTCATTAAAAGTTCACCAAGATTGATAAAGAGAAAGGATACTCCAGTCAGAATGAACTGCTTTTCTCAAGAAATGGTGAAGAAAGCATGGCGTGTGTGTTGACAAGCATTTTGATTTGGCTGCATCAAAGCGTGCTTGAGCAAAGAGCTTGTTTGTGAAAATATAGACAGAAGGTCCCCCTGACTTTTACCGTGTGATGCTACAGCAAAAGCAAGCCAACTTGGAGGCTGGACTTCGTTTGCCATGGGAAGCTGTAAAAGGAAAGCTATATAAAAGTGGGTTCTTTTAGGAAATTTTAATCTCACAGAAATAGCCTGAAGGCCCAAAGGCCAACAGCTGATAGGATTTGGGAGGGACCAAGAGATTGGGAGATGAAGATACTTAGTTGTGTTTCGGTAACATCTTCTATAGAATAAACAATATTGGCCTTTAAAGCAGGAGAACTAGATTCTAATCATACCAAATTTATGTAAACTCAGGCAAGCTACTTGTTCCAACTTAATTTTTCTCATATGTTAAAGGAGATTGTAGGAAGGTTCTAAGTCCTTTTGCTCAACAATTCCTGAGTTTGAAATCGAGGAGTTATATTTAACAATCACTCAACAGAACACTTAGGAACTATCAAATGCAAGGAAATTGGAGTGAAATAAGGGTACTGGCTCTTATCAACCTTGGCAGGTAGTGGGACAGTCAGAAATTTAGGCTACAGAATGAGAGGTGCTGCATCAAAGGAATGAACAGAATGAGTGGAGCATTATTAATTATCAATTAATGATCAGTCATAGAATTATTAATTCCTGTTGGGATTATGGGGTGTGTGTCAAAAAAGTAATGAACTGAGCCTAGAAGGATCAGTAGGTGGTAATATATAGATAATGCTCTTGGCAGAGCACCTGGGACATAATAATTGTTCAATAAACATCCTTACTATATTGTTAAAGTCACCATAAAAAGAATGAATGGCTCCCTAAAGTTAGGGAAAGTAGTGGCCTGCCCCCGACAATACTAGGTTCCCTGCTACGTTTACTCACCTGACTAAAGGATTTGTTTAAGGGATTCTTTGCAGCTCATCACTGTCCTCCAAGATACCATGACATCACTACCTTGACCAGAAGCAACCTGTAAGTTATTGTTTTTAACATGAAGTTCTTCACAAGACACCTTGTTTTGTAATTATGCTCTCTCCTGTTTTTGCCATGTTCACCCTTGGAATTAGGGATCATGTCTTATAGGCACTCCCGAGGGCATACAAATTTGACTTAATGCAAATTATTCCATGAAGTATATAATAAAAAATTTTTCCATGTGATCACTTAAAGTAGTACCACAAAGCAGACACTAGCTTCCACAAGAATATCGTTCCCTCTTGGTCTTCTATTTCTCTCTTGTTAGTATGGGGTCCTGCCATCTTCTCTCTCACAACACTGAGAGAAGAAAGATACTAAATCCAGTTGGAACAGATATTGCCACAATTACCTCTGCTACCCTTTTCCCCAACATGTGACCAAAAGGGACCTGTCATCATAAGGTCAGACAAAGCAGGCCCAACAATCCTTTAGACCTCCCTAGTTTGGGAGAGGCTTTCTCTTTAGCCTTTCAGTGGGTCTCATATGTGTATAAGTATATGTGTGTATACCAAGACTGCTACAGGAATGTACCATTTGAGTTGCCTAAGAAGTCTCTGTTTTGAGCAATTATATAAGTTATACTGAGACTCCAGATTTGTTTTATGGCTAGCAACATCCCTCATATATGATGAATATAGGGTAAATACGTATTAATTTGTTGTATTGATTTCACAGTGCTTTTGTGGTGTTTTCTTCCACTCAATAACTTCTCAATATCCCTTCATTTTACCCCTTTTTCTCAAGCTGTTTCAGATGCTAGTGAGTACTTGAATCCTTTTGTCTTCTGGCTGTAAAATTTTCTCTTTCTACCCATAAAAGCAGGGTTGGTTTACTAGGAAGTCATTTTCTGGCTCAGGTTTAGTTTAAGAAGCCATCCCTGGAGTCCAGTGCACAGCTTGACATCTAAGTATTCTTCCATTGCATTATGTGTGGAAGACCTGCTGTGTGCCAGACCCTGCTTGACCCTGAAAATGGAAAGGTGTATAAGCCTCAGGACTTTAAGGCACCAAATTCAGTGATCATTTCCTGCTCTAAGACCTTTTCTCCTTTGAGATAACTCTGAGGAGGGGTAAATACCAAAAATGGCTCATGTTTGCATTCCATAAAGAGCCCATACACATGAAATGAAAATACAAACACATTAATAGGGCAAAAGGTATGAACAGAAAAAAAATTTAAATACATTTATTTAACCTTATTTTTTTAAAAATTCAACTTTATTAGTTAACAAAAAAGGGAAAGTTAAAGTGATTTACCTATCCTAACAAAAAAACAATTTTAGTGGTTATAATTATTGCTAATAAATTGATTTTAAAAATTTCCCTTCATCCATTTCCATTGGCAGTGTAAGTTGGTACCAGCCTTCCTTTTGAAAAGCAATTGGGAAATTTGTGTCAAGAAAGTTAAATGTGTTCACAGTCTTTAACCAAATTTCTCTATTATGGGAAATGTATCTTAAGGAAACATTCAAATGTGGAAAAAGTAACATTAACAAATCAGAAATGTCCTACTATAGGAAAATGATACACAAACTGATTTACCTGAAAAACATGTGAGTATACAAAAAATAATACAAAAATGGATTGTGATAAAATGTCAATGAAGGCAAAAGTTGTCTGTTTCGTGAAGTTAGAGCCTGAGTCAATGCCTAGCAAGGTATTGGCCCAAGTAAGTGCTCAGTAAATATCTCAAATGAATACGCACTATATCTTTAAAACTAGCAAGACAAAAGTCTCTGAAAGAAGCTAATCTGACAGGTTACTAATGCTTACATTTCAGAACAACTACGAATAACCTTTCTCATTCTTTCTATATTCAGTATTTTTCTAATATTTTTTAATAAGCATTTACTTTTATAAGGAGGAAAAAAGCTTTGAGTAAAATGCAGAGGTGTACATTTGGTTCATTGGAAATGAACACCATCTTGACAGTTTTTAAAATTATTTTATAAATCAAAAGAAATGGAAACTCAAGCATATTGAGAATTTTTCAAAATTTTAAGGTTGACATAAGAAAAAATAGGCAAGACTCCTTTTAAAATTCTTAAAAAGGCCATGTGAGGAAACTCTACATTAAATAAAACAATAAGCTGTCTGGCTCAAGGACAGATAGATCACTGAAACAGAAGAAACAACTAAGAACTAAATAATCTAATAGATAGCAAATGAAACTTCCTAGAAAACCACAGAAAAAAAAAAAGGATTACTCAATGATATTGAGATAACCAGTTACCAATATGGAGGAAGATCACTTAGAACCATGCCTTATATCATAAATCAACAATAATTACAGATGACTTCAAGAGTTATATTTCCAAAATATAATTATTTAGAAAAATTAGAATAATTTACATACTTATGTAAATAGAGAGGAGTTATGATATGTTACACTAAAAACCAACAGGGAAAAAAAATCACTGAAAAAAAACACATATTTGACCAGTACAAAAACTGAATTCTCAATATTTTTCTCAATATGCACACACACATATATGCACCAAGTTGGAAAAAAAATAGACAAAACAGTTTGTATTATGAAAAATGATTAATATATATCACATATAATTCTGTATAGACTTATAAAAATATCAAATTATTATAAACAGTTAAAGAATATGATAGAAATTCAAGATTATTATATTGTATGTTGCCTCAAAAAATTAAAGATGTATGTTAAAATGAGTTACTACATTCTTGTCCACAAAATTTGCAAATCTAAAAATTGTATTATGCCAAATACTAAATACCTATGAGAATATTATGAAAAGGGCATTTCCTATATTGCTGGTGGCATTGTAAATTGATATAACCTTTTTTCGGAAAGCAATTTGGCAATGTGTTTCAAGGATCATAAAAATGTTCATACCCTTTAACCTAGTAATTTTACTTCTGGGAATCTATCCTAAGGAAATAATCCAAAATATTAAAAAATGCCATATGCCTGACAATGTTTATCCCAGTGTAATTTATACTATATAAAAATGGAAACCACTTAAACTGTCCAACATAAAGGCTATGTTCTAGTAAATTATGGACCATTCATTCAATGCAATATATATGAATATAAAATGATGAGTATTATAACTATTATTTTTCCCATCAATTCAACCTTATGGCTAATCCTTTTCTGTGAGATCAGCTTATATCCTGCTTGGTTGATAAGACTAACAAAAGGTGTTGTGCATCATCTTTTTAATTGATATTTTTACTTAACATTAAGTCACTTAAATTTTTCTGAGGTGCTCTGTAGTATCTCGTGTAAAATCAAGTTAAGTGTATGCTTTATGTCTCAGAAAACAAAATTTCATACATAATATGATTAAAAACTATAAAAGAGATTTAAAGAAATATGCAAACAATCACTTTGGGTTTAGGGCCTGTTTATTTGTGATTCTGGCCACTTTTTCTATATTGCGCAAGTGGTTATCTAATTGGAACAGACTCAATA
Organism: Manis javanica; assembly: GCF_040802235.1. Classification (NCBI taxonomy): domain Eukaryota; kingdom Metazoa; phylum Chordata; class Mammalia; order Pholidota; family Manidae; genus Manis; species Manis javanica. The sequence goes on from NC_133167.1 coordinate 53,254,155, forward strand.
AGAAGCCATATTCTTTGATTTGAAGTTGTAGACAAAGTAGATTAATTTGACATGATAAACAATTTTAGTTGACTGTCTTTATAACTAAAGTAAAACAATATTTAAAAAATGGGGATACTAATAAAAAATGTTTAGAATTAAACTTTAGGTGATTTCCAAATTCTAGAGGTTTGTCATCTATAAAGGATCTCAAAGTTACGAATAGTAAAATGTAGAGTGCATGTGATTTTAACTTTTCTGAATTATAATATCGCAAAATAACTCAGATAAAGTAAATATTACAGAGTGATATGATCAAGTTTAAAAAAATAAGTGAGAATTACTTTTCAATAAGAATATATATACCCAGTGTGTGGTAGGGGTACATATCATATCCATCTTGGATTCCTAAAGTAATGACCACTTAGTATCAGCATTTATAATCCAAGAAAAGGATATTGAAGTACTAGACTTTTCTGACCAATAAATTGAGTCTTAGAGACACTATATGATATCCCTAAAGTCTTGAAGGTAACTCTTCATGAAACTGGAGACAGAATTTTGTATTCTGTCCCCATTTCACTATGCTGTTGTATCCACCAGGCATATAGTCCAGATTCCCAAGTCATTAGCTCCTGTAAAGATGTCAAAAGGATGTCACAGAGACTTCTTTTTTTTTGTTCATTTATTGATGCTTTTTTGTTGTTATCATTAATCTACAATTACGTGAGGAACATTATGTTTACTAGACTCCCCTCATCACCAAGTCCCCCCCCCACAACCCCTATTACAGTCACTGTCCATCAGCATAGTAAGATCCTGTAGAATCACTACTTGTCTTCTCTGTGTTGTACAGCTCTCCCCGTGCCACCCTCCACATTATACATGCTAATCATAATGCCCCCTTTCTTCACCCCACCCCTTATCCCTCCCTTTCCACCCATCCTCCCCAGTCCCTTTCCCTTTGGTAACAGTTAGTCCATTCTTGGGATTTGTGAGTCTGCTGCTGTTTTGTTCCTTCACTTTTTTTTCTTTGTTCTTATACTCCACAGATGAGTGAAATCATTTGGTACTTGTCTTTCTCCGCCTGGCTTATTTCACTGAGCATAATACCCTCCAGCTCCATCCATGTTGCTGCAAATGGTAGGATTCTTCTTATGGCTGACTAATATTCCATTGTGTATATGTACCACATCTTCTTTATCCATTCATCTACTGATGGACACTTAGGTTGCTTCCATTTCATGGCTATTATAAACAGTGCTGCAATAAACATAGGGGTGCATATGTCTTTTTCAAACTGGGCTATTGCATTCTTAGGGTAAATTCCTAGGAGTGGAATTCCCAAGTCAAATGGTATAGAGAGTGCTTTTATTTTATTTTATTTTTTTATTTTTTATTTTTATTTTATTTTATTTTATTTTTTGAGAGGGTATCTCTCATATTTATTGATCAAATGGTTGTTAACAACAATAAAATTCTGTATAGGGGAGTCAATGCTCAATGCACAATCATTAATCCATCTCAAGCCTAATTCTCGTCAATCTCCAATCTTCTGAAGCATAACGAACAAGTTCTTACATGGTGAACAAATTCTTACATAGTGAATAAGTTCTTACATGGTAAACAGTACAAGGGCAGTCATCACAGAAACTTTCGGTTTTGATCACGCATTATGAACTATAAACAATCAGGTCAAATATGAATATTTGTTTGATTTTTATACTTGATTTATATGTGGATCCCACATTTCTCCCTTTATTATTATTATTATTTTTATTTTTAATAAAATGCTAAAGTGGTAGGTAGATGCAAGATAAAGGTAGAAAACATAGTTTAGTGTTGTAAGAGAGCAATTGTAGATGATCAGGTGTGTGCCTGTAGACTATGTGTTAATCCGAGCTAGACAAGGGCATTAAAACATCCACGGATGCATAAGATTTCTCTCAAAACAGGGGGGGTGAGGTTTTAAGATTCACCACTGTTGATCCCCAATTTCTCACCTGATGGCCCCCCTGTGACTGTGCCTGTCTTAGGTTGTTCCTCCCTTGAGGAATCTTACCTGTCTCTGGCTAACCAGTCATCTTCCGGGGCCATACAGGGAGATGTAAAGTTGGTAAGTGAGAGAGAAGCCATATTGTTTGAAAAGGTTAGCTTTTTACTTCTTTGAAGATTTATGCCCTGTGGCTTCTATGCCCAGCATTTGTCTTGAGGTATCTTTACCACTTGGAGGAATTATGATACTCGGTAAATTCGATATGAGGCACAAATTCTATTAAAGGGTTGTAATTAGGAAGGAAGAAGAAATGCTATAGAGGTAGCAGATGGAAGAAGACATGGAAGGATTGATTATTTCTTTGACATATCTTCTTGTAGAGTAACTTAAGCATGTATAGGTTTTAAACTACTAACTAAATTGCGCGCACATATTAACATAATAGGAATACAGTTACATAAACAAAGCAGATCTATAATTACCAGCCATCTCCAGTGAAGCCAAGAAAACCAGTTAGGCACCCTAGGCATTTGTGAAAATTTGTCTATGATATGATGGATATTGTCCAACTGTACTTGAACAGTGTGAGAGAAATCAGACAAATTAAAGCAACCCATTTCTGGGATCTGTTCACATCCCATATGTTCTTTTAACCATAGATAGTCTGTAGTTGTAAGATTTCGGAGCACTACAACTTGCACTTCTCCTAATTCTTGGTTGAGTTCAAACAGTATAGATCCAGTCAAATTTGTTGTTTTAATGAAAGCACAGGCCAGCTTAGATATCCCCTTCTTCATTCCAATGGCAAGTCCAGGAAACGGTGGGATGGATGCAGCTACAACTACAGCATCGCCTGGATCTTTGTGGAGGTTTTTTGATGATCATCTTCTGGTATGAGTCTTCCAGAGAGTGCTGATGTTGGAAGTTCTTCTTCATATCGTAGCTTAGTTCATTTTCTGGGTAGCCAAATTAGGCTTTGATATAAAAACAAAAGGGTCTGTATAAAAACAAACAGACCCTTTGCCCACACTTTGGTATGCCCTTTATACCATTGTGTAGAACTCATTGGAAGTCACCACACAGGAACTGCTATTTTTTTTTTTTAAGAGAAAGGAATATTATCAGAAAACTGTACCTCCATCGCCAATCATCTGACACCCTTTAAGTGATCAAAATTAAGGATATTTGAAGCATGCTTTAATCTTTGATTTCCCATTAGTTTTATCCTATCAAGGATAATCGCCTTTTTCTTTTTTTTTTTTCTTTTTTTTTTAATCTTTAATCTACACTTACCAGAAGAATACTATGTTTACTAGGCTCTCCCCTATACCAGGTCCCCCCTATAAACCACATTACAGTCACTGTCCATCAGCATAGCAAAATGTTGTTGAATCACTACTTGTCCTCTCTGTGTTGTACAGCCTTCCCCTTTTTCCCTCCCACCCATGCATGCTAATCTTAATACCCCCTTTCTTCTTCCCCCCCTTATCCCTCCCTGCCCACCCATCCTCCCCAGTTCCTTTCCCTTTGGTACCTGTTAGTCCATTTTTTGCTTCTATAATTCTGCTGCTGTTTTGTTCCGGCAGTTTTTCCTTTGTTCTTGTACTCCTCAGATGAGTGAAATCATTTGGTATTTCTCTTTCTCCACTTGGCTTATTTCACTGAGCATAATACTCTCCAGCTCCATCCATGTTGCTGCAAATGGTAGGATTTTCCCTCTTCTTATGGCTGAGTAGTATTCCATTGTGTATCTGTACCACATCTTCTTTATCCATTCATCAACCGATGGACATTTACGTTGGTTCCAATTCGTGGCTATTGTAAATAGTGCTGCTATAAACATAGGGGTGCATCTGTCTTTCTCAAACTTGATTGCTGCGTTCTTAGGGTAAATTCCTAGGAGTGGAATTCCTGGGTCAAATGGTAGGTCTGTTTTGAGCATTTTGATGAACCTCCATACTGCTTTCCACAATGTCTGATCTAATTTACATTCCCACCAGCAGTGTAGGAGGGTTCCCCTTTCTCCACAGCCAAGCCAACATTTGTTGTTGTTTGGCCTTTGGATGGCAGCCACCCTTACTGGTGTGAGGTGATACCTCATTGTAGTTTTAATTTGCATTTCTCTGATAATTAGCGATGTGGAGCATCTTTTCATGTGTCTGTTGGCCATCTGTATTTCGTTTTTAGAGAACTGTCTGTTCAGATCCTCTGCCCATTTTTTAATTGGGTTATTTGTTTTTTGTTTGTTGAGGCATGTGAGCTCTTTATATATTCTGGACGTCAAGCCTTTATCGGATGTGTCATTTTCAAATATATTCTCCCATACTGTAGGGTTCCTTTTTGTTCTATTGATGGTGTCTTTTGCTGTACAGAAGCTTTTCAGCTTAATGTAGTCCCACTTGCTCATTTTTGCTGTTGTTTTCCTTGCCTGGGGAGATATGTTCAAGAAGAGGTCACTCATGTTTATGTCTAAGAGGTTTTTGCCTATGTTTTTTTCCAAGAGTTTAATGGTTTCATGACTTACATTAAGGTCTTTGATCCATTTTGAGTTTACCTTTGTATATGGGGTTAGACAGTGGTCCAGTTTCATTCTCCTACATGTAGCTGTCCAGTTTTGCCAGCACCATCTGTTGAAGAGACTGTCATTTTGCCATTGTATGTCCATGGCTCCTTTATCAAATATTAATTGACCATATATGTTTGGGTTAATGTCTGGAGTCTCTAATCTGTTCCACTGGTCTGTGGCTCTGTTCTTGTGCCAGTACCAAATTGTCTTGATTACTATGGCTTTGTAGTAGAGCTTGAAGTTGGGGAGTGAGATCCCCCCTACTTTATTCTTCTTTTTCAGGATTGCTTTGGCTATTCGGGGTCTTTGGTGTTTCCATATGAATTTTTCAATTATTTGTTCCAATTCATTGAAGAATGTTGCTGGTAATTTGAGAGGGATTGCATCAAATCTGTATATTGCTTTGGGCAGGATGGCCATTTTGACGATATTAATTCTTCCTAGCCATGAGCATGGGATGAGTTTCCATTTATTAGTGTCCCCTTTAATTTCTCTTAAGAGTGACTTGTAGTTTTCAGAGTATAAGTCTTTCACTTCTTTGGTTAGGTTTATTCCTAGGTCTTTTATTCTTTTTGATGCAATGGTGAATGGAATTGTTTTCCTGATTTCTCTTTCTATTGGTTCATTGTTAGTGTATAGGAAAGCTACAGATTTCTGTGTGTTAATTTTGTATCCTGCAACTTTGCTGTATTCCGATATCAGTTCTAGTAGTTTTGGAGTGGAGTCTTTAGGGTTTTTTATGTACAGTATCATATCATCTGCAAATAGTGACAGTTTAACTTCTTCTTTACCAATCTGGATTCCTTGTATTTCTTTGTTTTGTCTGATTGTCGTGGCTAGGACCTCCAGTACTATGTTAAATAATAGTGGGGAGAGTGGGCATCCCTGTCTGGTTCCCGATCTCAGAGGAAATGCTTTCAGCTTCTCGCTGTTCAGTATAATGCTGGCTGTGGGTTTATCATATATGGCCTTTATTATGTTGAGGTACTTGCCCTCTATTCCCATTTTGCTGAGAGTTTTTATCATGAATGGATGTTGAATTTTGTCAAATGCTTTTTCAGCATCTATGGAGATGATCATGTGTTTTTTGTCTTTCTTTTTGTTGATGTGGTGGATGATGTTGATGGATTTTCGAATGTTGTACCATCCTTGCATCCCTGGGATGAATCCCACTTGGTCATGGTGTATGATCCTTTTGATATACTGTTGAATTCTGTTTGCTAATATTTTATTGAGTATTTTTGCATCTACATTCACCAGGGATATTGGTCTGTAATTTTCTTTTTTCGTGGGGTCCTTGCCTGGTTTTGGTATTAGGGTGATGTTGGCTTCATAGAATGAGTTTGGGAGTATTCCCTCTTCTTCTATTTTTTGGAACACTTTAAGGAGAATGGGTATTATGTCTTCTCTGTGTGTCTGATAAAATTCCGAGGTAAATCCATCCGGCCCCGGGGTTTTGTTCTTGGGTAGTTTTTTGATTACCGTTTCAATTTCTTTGCTCGTAATTGGTTTGTTTAACTTTTGTGTTTCTTCCTTGGTCAGTCTTGGGAGGTTGTATTTTTCTAGGAAGTTGTCCATTTCTTCTAGGTTTTCCATCTTGTTGGCATATAGGTTTTCATAGTAGTCTTTAATAATTCTTTGTATTTCTGTGGAGTCTGTCGTGATTTTTCCATTCTCATTTCTGATTATGTTGATTTGTGTTGATTCTCTTTTTCTCTTAATAAGTTTGGCTAGAGGCTTATCTATTTTGTTTATTTTCTCAAAGAACCAGCTCTTTGTTTCGTTGATTTTTGCTATTCTTCTCAATTTTGTTTATTTCTTCTCTGATCTTTCTTATGTCCCTCCTTCTGCTGACTTTAGGCCTCATTTGTTCTTCTTTTTCCAGTTTCCATAATTGTGATGTTAGACTATTCATTTGGGATTGTTCTTCCTTCTTCAAGTGTGCCTGGATTGCTATATACTTTCCTCTTAAGACCACTTTCGCTGCATCCCACAGAATTTGGGGCTTTGAGTTTTTGTTGTCATTTGTTTCTATATATTCCTTGATCTCTATTTTGATTTGTTCATTGATCCATTGATTATTTAGAAGCATGTTGTTAAGCCTCCATGTGTTTGTGAGCCTTTTTGGTTTCTTTGTAGAATTTATTTCTAGTTTTATGCCTATGTGGTCTGAAAAATTGATTGGTAGAATTTCAATATTTTGGAATTTACTGAGGCTCTTTTTGTGAGCTAGTATGTGGTCTATTCTGGAGAATGTTCCATGTGCACTTGAGAAAAATGTATACCCTGTTGCTTTTGGATGTAGAGTTCTATAGATGTCTAATAGGACCATCTGTTCTAGTGTGTTGTTCAGTGCCTGTGTGTCCTTACTTATTTTCTGCCCGGTGGATCTATCCTTCAGGGTGAGTGGTGTGTTGAAGTCTCCTGAAATGAATGCATTGCAGTCTATTTCCCTCTTTAGTTCTGTTAGTATTTGTTTCACATATGCTGGTGCTCCTGTATTGGGTGCATATATATTTAGAATGGTTATATTCTCTTGTTGGACTGAGCCCTTTATCATTATGTAGTGTCCTTCTTTATCTCTTGTTACTTTCTTTGTTTTGAAGTCTATTTTGTCTGATATTAGTACTGCAACCCCTGCTTTCTTCTCACTGTTGTTTGCCTGAAATATGTTTTTCCATCCCTTGACTTTTAGACTGTGCATGTCTTTGGGTTTGAGGTGAGTTTCTTGTAAGCAGCATATAGATGGGTCTTGCTTTTTTATCCATTCTATTACTCTGTGTCTTTTGATTGGTGCATTAAGTCCATTTACATTTAGGGTGACTATTGAGAGATATGTACTTATTGCCATTGCAGGCTTTAGATTCGTGGTTACCAAAGGTTCAAGGTTAGCCTCTTTCGTATCTTACTGCCTAATTTAGCTCGCTTATTGAGCTGTTATGTACAGTGTCTGGAGATTCTTTTCTTCTCTCCCTTCTTATTCCTCCTCCTCCATTCTTCATATGTTGTGTGTTTTGTTCTGTGCTCTTTTTAGTGGTGCTCCCATTTAGAGCAGTCCCTGTAGGATGCCCTGTAGAGGTGGTTTGTGGGAAGCAAATTCCCTCAGCTTTTGCTTGTCTGGGAATTGTTTAATCCCGCCATCATATGTAAATGATAGTCGTGCTGGATACAGTATCCTTGGTTCAAGTCCCTTCTGTTTCATTGCATTAAGTATATCATGCCATTCTCTTCTGGCCTGTAGGGTTTCTGTCGAGAAGTCTGATGTTAGCCTGATGGGTTTTCCTTTATAGGTGACCTTTTTCTCTCTAGCTGCCTTTAAAACTCTTTCCTTGTCCTTGATCCTTGCCATTTTAATTACTATGTGTCTTGGTGTTGTTCTCCTTGGATCCTTTCTGTTGGGGGTTCTGTGTAATTCCATGATCTGTTCGATTATTTCCTCCCACAGTTTAGGGAAGTTTTCAGCAATTATTTCTTCAAAGAGACTTTCTGTCCCTTTTCCTCTTTCTTCTTCTTCTGGTATCCCTATAATACGAATATTATTCCTTTTGGTTTGGTCACATAGTTCTCTTAGTGTTGTTTCATTCCTGGAGATCCTTTTATCTCTCTCTATGTCAGCTTCTATATGTTCCTGTTCTCTGGCTTCTATTCCTTCAATGGCCTCTTGCATCTTATCCATTCTGCTTATAAATCCTTCCAGGGATTGTTTCACTTCTGTGATCTCCTTCCTGACATCTATGATCTCCCTGCAGACTTCATCCCACTGCTCTTGCATTTTTCTCTGCATCTCATCCCATTGATCTTGCATTTTTCTCTGCATCTCTGTCAGCATGTTCATGATTTTTATTTTGAATTCTTTTTCAGGAGGACTGGTTAGGTCTGTCTCCTTCTCAGGTGTTGTCTCTGTGATCTTTGTCTGCCTGTAGTTTTGTCTTTTCATGGTGATAGAGATAGTGTGCAGAGCTGGTACAAGTGACTGCTGGAAGAGCTTCCCTTCTTGTTGGTTTGTGGCCTTCCTCACCGCCTTTGCAAGGTGCTGGGTTCTTGCAGGTATGGATGTGGTCTGGATGTTGTCCTGTGTCCTGTGGTCTCTATTTTAGGAAGATTTTTCTTTGTTATATTTTCATAGGTCTATGTGTTTTGGGAAGGAGATTTCCACTGCTCTACTCACGCCGCCATCTTGGCTCTGCCTCCCCAGTTACAGGCTTTTTTTAAAAGAAATTTTTCTAGAGATAAGAAAGAACTATTTAGGATTAATCTGACCAGGAAGTAGAAATCTCACTGATGTAAACAACTTTATTAAAAATAACACTGATTATTTTCTTTACAAAATTTCAACCAGCTAGAATTACTGGTACATTTTTACCTACTTAAATTGACAGCTGGTTTGGATCATATACATTCATATAGCCAAAATAAGTGGGAGTGGGTTTGGGTGAAATGGAGTGGTATGGCCAGTTATGGTAGCTTTTGTATATAAAAGACATTCACATTTTTAAAGGCCAAATTGAATTTTAACAGTTAATCAACTCATGTGAGTATATATTGCCTTAAATCATTGCTGGCATAAGTCTTGTCATGAAGCTCTGTTAGTGTTTAAAAAAGCACTACTAGTCATGTTAGTTAATTCAATTTGTTTAACAGCACTTACTTATACAATAGCATAAATCACAGTGATTCCGGAATCGGACAAAACCTCCAGACTCTTTCATTTTGCTGATGAAAAAACTGGCATCTAGAGGGCTGAAACAAGGTAATCAGAGCTAGAACTCCAGATGCCAGGTTCTGGGTCAGTAGTCATGATGTTCTGATGAAGAGCTAGGAAAGTTGGAACAAATATGTAGCAGTTTTATTTTTCCATCAATCCTTTTAAATAGTTCTGCCAATGAGTCTGAGATTGATAGAGGCTGATTGATTTTAATCTTGTTAGTGTTTAGCTTTATACAACACATAACTTGATCTCTTTTATGTAGATGTTTTATAAATCAGGTTAGAAAAATTTTGGTGCCTAGTGATTTTTTAGAAAAGAACATAAGCCAATATAGTCATTCTGTAAGAAGTTTGGTGAGATAATTCTCTGGACGTGTATTTCAGAGGTTAGAGTCACATACCATTCTTAATTTAGTTGAATATCTGAGCCTACTGTCCTTTAATTTCTCTAAATACTTCTGGTTGTTCTACTTTTCATGAAAATCAGGTCCATAAATATGTCAGGCAGTGAAAAAGATCATGCTTTTTTTGTTATTTTGTAACATTCTCTTCAATTGATTTTGATATTAGACAAAAAGCCAGATATGGTTCCTACCCTCATTCTACTGGGGAGAAAAAAATACTAAAGAAATAATCCTACAAATAAATATTTACTTACAAACTGTGATAAGTATTAAATAATATATATAGGGTATTGTGAGTGTATAACAGGATACCAAATTCAAATCAGTATATCAGAGCGGATCTTTTTCATGCTTATCAAAAAGGGTGAGAAGACTGTTACACTTAAAAGAGCTCTCTGAGGCGGAGCCAAGATGGCGGCATGAGTAGAGCACCAGAAATCTCCTCCCAAAATCACATTTATAAATGAAAATATAAAAAACACAACTGTTCCTAAAATAGAGACCAAAGGACACAGGACAACATCCAGACCACATCCACACCTGCGAGAACACAGCACCTCATGAAGGGGATAAGATACAAGCCCCAGCCCGGTGGGACCCGAGCGCCCCCTCCCTCCAGCCCCCAGCGGGAGGAGAGGAGTCAGCAGGGAGGGAGCCCAGGACTGCTAAACACCCAGCCCCAGGATTCCGGACCAGAGCGCAGACACAGTGCACGCATGGGGTCCTGGATACTAGGGAAACAGGGTGACGGGACCGGTGAGCGGGTGCCTGAGGCTGACGCTGGAGAACAAAGAAACGGGAGCAGTTTTTTATTTTTTTTTTGGTGAGTGCTTTTTGGAACTCCTAAAGGGACAGAGACCCCAATACTAGGGAAACAGGGCAGCAAGACCAGTGAGTGGGTACCTGAGACAGGTGCCTGAGGACAAAGAAAATCGCGCGTTTTTCCTTTTATTAAAAAAATTATTTATTTAATTTTTAAAATTATTTATTTAATTTTTTTTTTCTTTTGTTGTTGCTGCTGTTATTTTGGTATGGAGAGTGCTTTTTGGAAGTCTTAAAGGGGCAGGACAGGACACTTAGCCCAGAGGCAGGGAATCTGGGGATCTCTGGGCACTCTAACCCCCTGGGCAGCAGGGAGAACAGAGGGCCCTTACGGAGATAAATAGTCTCCTGGCCGCTCCCCCTCCAACGGGGCTCCACCATTTTGGAGGAGCAACCCGAGCCAAGCCAAGACCACAGCAACAGCGGAGATAAACTCCAGAGCAACCGGGCAGGAAGCAGAAGCCCTGTCTGCACACAGCTGATAAGCACAAGCCACTAGAGGTCGCTATTCTCCCAGGAGAGGAAGGCCACAAACCAACAAGAAGGAAAGCTCTTCCAGCTATCACTCGTACCAGCTCTGCAAACTATCTCTATCGCCATGAAAATGCAAAACTACAGGCAGACAAAGATCACAGAGACAACACCTGAGAAGGAGACAGACCTAACCAGTCTTCCTGAAAAATAATTCAAAATAAAAATCATGAACATGCTGACAGAGATGCAGAGAAAAATGCAAGAGCAATGGGATGAAGTCCGGAGGGAGATCACAGATGTCAGGAAGGAGATCACAGAAGTGAAACAAACCCTGGAAGGATTTATAAGCAGAATGGATAAGATGCAAGAGGCCATTGAAGGAATAGAAACCAGAGAACAGGATCATATAGAAGATGACATAGAGATAAAAGGATCTCCAGGAACAAAACAATGCTAAGAGAACTATGTGACCAATCCAAAAGGAATAATATCTGTATTATAGGGGTGCCAGAAGAAGAAGAGAGAGGAAAAGGGATAGAAAGTCTCCTTGAAAAAATAATTGCTGAAAACATCCCCAGACTGGGGAGGCAATAATTGAACAGACCACGGAAATACATAGAACCCCCAACACAAAGGATCCAAGGAGGACAACACCAAGACACATAATAATTAAAATGGCAAGGATCAAGGACAAGGAAAAAGTTTTAAAGGCAGCTAGAGAGGAAAAGGTCACCTATAAAGGAAAACCCATCAGGCTAACATCAGACTTCTTGGCAGAAACCCTACAGGCCAGAAGAGAATGGCATGATATATTTAATACAATGAAACAGAAGGGACTTGAAACAAGGATACTGTATCCAGCATGACTATCATTTAAATATGATGGTGGGATTAAACAATTCCCAGACAAGCAAAACCTGAGGGAATTTGCTTCCCACAAACCACCTCTACAGGGCATCTTACAGGGATGGCTCTAGATGGGAGCACTCCTAAAAAGAGCACAGAACAAAACACACAACATATGAAGAATGGAGGAGGAGGAATAAGAAGGGAGAGAAGAAAAGAATCTCCAGACACTGTACATAACAGCTCAATAAGCGAGCTAAATTAGGCAGTAAGATACGAAAGAGGCTAACCTTGAACCTTTGGTAACCACGAATCTAAAGCCTGCAATGGCAATAAGTACATATCTCTCAATAGTCACCCTAAATGTAAATGGACTTAATGCACCAATCAAAAGACACAGAGTAATAGAATGGATAAAAAAGCAAGACCCATCTATATGCTGCTTACAAGAAACTCACCTCAAACCCAAAGACATGCACAGTCTAAAAGTCAAGGGATGGAAAAACATATTTCAGGCAAACAACAGTGAGAAGAAAGCAGGGGTTGCAGTACTAATATCAGACAAAATAGACTTCAAAACAAAGAAAGTAACAAGAGATAAAGAAGGACACTACAAATGATAAAGGGCTCAGTCCAACAAGAGAATATAACCATTCTAAATATATATGCACCCAATACAGGAGCACCAGCATATGTGAAACAAATACTGACAGAACTAAAGAGGGAAATAGACTGCAATGCATTCATTTCAGGAGACTTCAACACACCACTCACCCTGAAGGATAGATCCACCGGGCAGAAAATAAGTAAGGACACACAGGCACTGAACAACACACTAGAACAGATGGTCCTATTAGACATCTATAGAACTCTACATCCAAAAGCAACAGGGTATACATTTTTCTCAAGTGCACATGGAACATTCTCCAGAATAGACCACATACTAGCTCACAAAAAGAGCCTCAGTAAATTCCAAAATATTGAAATTCTACCAATCAATTTTTCAGACCACATAGGCATAAAACTAGAAATAAATTCTACAAAGAAACCAAAAAGGCTCACAAACACATGGAGGCTTAACAACATGCTTCTAAATAATCAATGGATCAATGAACAAATCAAAATAGAGATCAAGGAATATATAGAAACAAATGACAACAAAAACTCAAAGCCCCAAATTCTGTGGGATGCAGCGAAAGTGGTCTTAAGAGGAAAGTATATAGCAATCCAGGCACACTTGAAGAAGGAAGAACAATCCCAAATGAATAGTCTAACATCACAATTATGGAAACTGGAAAAAGAAGAACAAATGAGGCCTAAAGTCAGCAGAAGGAGAGACATAAGAAAGATCAGAGAAGAAATAAACAAAATTGAGAAGAATAGCAAAAATCAATGAAACAAAGAGCTGGTTCTTTGAGAAAATAAACAAACTAGATAAGCCTCTAGCCAAACTTATTAAGAGAAAAAGAGAATCAACACAAATCAACATAATCAGAAATGAGAATGGAAAAATCACGACAGACTCCACAGAAATACAAAGAATTATTAAAGA